>NC_082400.1:4141631-4481631 GCF_031168955.1 Gadus macrocephalus
ACCTGCTCTCTCTCCATCCCCTCTGAACTTAAAAGTCCTGCAGAACTTCAGACCTATTTTGTAGTCAACAGCAAAGACCAGGTAAGACCACGAATGTTTTGGCGGATGTTTTCCATTTCAGTTGTCATCCCTCACAGTGATGATATTGATGAGTGTGTGCTATTTTTTGTCATAAGAATGCGCCTCATGATTAAAAAAACAGAACTTCACAGAGGGGTCAAAAGAGAACTGAACTCTTTTAGCTTAGTACCGTCAACAAAAAAGAAAAGGGGTTAACAGGACCTCATTACAAAACACACACATAAAGAATAATTATAAATAATGTAATCGTATATGAGTTCATATTTATCTTTTAAAGATATACATTAAATGTTTATAGCTGGTCAATAAATCTAGTTTCAATAATGTAGCACATATTGTTAAAATGTACCTCAAGTGCATGTAATGTTTACATATTTTTCGCGTTTACAGTAACATTGTTATTGCCATTGTTAATTACTATTTATCAATTCATTTTTGAATTGCTACATATTTTGCATAAAGATATATTTAAGGCAGTTTTTACTCTTACACCCTAATTTCCCATCTGGGACCAAAGTAGAAGAGTTATGTGCCGCCACCCAGCACTAAAACTAAATTCAGAACCTTTGTACGGCCGTGGGATCATAGTAAAACGCTGGTCCACTCCTTCTTTTATCCTTCCTAATTAGAGACATCTCGTTACACAGCTTGTGATTCGCCAAGAGTCAACTCTGACACTCACCGCTGATTTTTTGTTGCTCTGGCAACGCCTCAAGAAGTTCAAGTTCTTCTGCTGAACTGTTCATCTGCTATGGCGCGCTTTGTTAGGAATGATGGGAGATGGAGTTCATCCACTGAGGCATTGTTCATCTGATAGACAACTCTCTGCTAGGAATGATGGGAGATGGAGTTCATCCACTGATGCATTGTTCATCTGATGGACAACTCTCTGCTAGGAATGATGGGAGATGGAGTTCATCCACTGATGCATTGTTCATCTGATAGACAACTCTCTGCTAGGAATGATGGGAGATGGAGTTCATCCACTGATGCATTGTTCATCTGATGGACAACTCTCTGCTAGGAATGATGGGAGATGGAGTTCATCCACTGATGCAATGTTCATCTGATAGACAACTCTCTGCTAGGAATGATGGGAGATGGAGTTCATCGTAACAAATGTGGGCTGTAATTGGCAGAGAGGGATTCCCACAACATTTAATGCAATTTAGATAAAACTTTGAATAAGAGGTAGCAGCAAGTTTAACCAAGAGTTAATGTTCACGTCTCTCTTCTTTAGGCCGATTTCTCTATCGTTCCTTCAGTTCTCCTCTATCAGGTCTTTATAGAGACAAACATGATAATACTATAGGAGTAAACCACTTGTGGAGTAAAGGTCCACGAGGGTATTTTGGTTTAACGGCGACCAGATCTATGATCTGAGATCCGTAACTTCAATATCACTGTTTTGCAACAATCATTTTAGCACAACAAGAGAAAGAAAGAGGGATCTTTTCATGGTTACGTGACGTCTCCAACCGCGGCTATGCGGTCAGAGTCCCATATGCACGTCTGTTGTGTTTAGGATGGCAGGAGTCATGAATTAAATAGGAATGTCGGTTCTCATGCCGAGCACCCTAGCTAGCAATTTCCCTTTAAAGTCATACATTTTGTCTGTTCTGGTTAAGTTAAGACATATATCTGTTCGCTGTCTCAGGGGTCGCCTTCTATTTGTTTTAAATTGCAAAAGCTAACTCACTTGCGCACACAGACACATGTACACACATGTACACATACACACACATAAACACGCACACACACCCACACACATGGGTGTCTGCCATGCGTTCCTGGCTGTACATTGTGGTTTTCCCATGCTTTTCAGTTTGAATATGGAGAATTACACAGTAGCTGGGTCTTTATTATAGCCATACCTAAACCGCGTGTCTTTAACAGGATGTAGTTACCACGGAAACCTCCATGTTCCAGGATAGCCTGTGTTAAGGGTGGTAAGACAGAATCCCGCCACGGCCAACCGAATATACACGGGCACTACTCCCTTCCTAAAAAAAGAAGCATGTTTCCCTTTTAGCAAACGTCAAAAAGTTATTTTCGTACAGTCGAAATGTTACTTCAAAAATCGTAACAAGTGAAATAAGAATGCAGCTTGAAAGGGTGGTTTAAAGAGTCCATGAATGAAGGAATCCAATACACACACTGACACACACATACACACACACACACACACACACACACACACACACACACACACACACATAACCCTACACACAAAACTTACCACACACACAGCCTTTGCATACCACTCCTCCCCCGCCCTCTCCCACACAAACACTCAACCTGTCACACACCCCAGACACACACACACACACACACACACACACACACACACACACACACACACACACACACACACACACACACACACACACACACACACACACACACACACACACACACACACACACACACACACGCATGAAGGTTGAAGATGACAGAGTGAGTACATTACAGCAGCACATTACAGTCTGTCATTAAAGACTAAACCACTTCCAGTCTGAGCAGACCAGGAAGTGATGCTGATTAGGTGCTGGTTAGAGACCTGCCATCCTGATTCATCTTGAATAATAGTCTCTCTCTGTCCCTGTGTCTCTCTCTCTTTTTCTCTCTCAGTGACATGATGAAGGCGGCCATTATTTTCACTCTGCTCCTGACCACTGTGCTATGCAGACCGGTACACACACACACACACACACACACACACACACACACACACACACACACACACACACACACACACACACACAATCACACATGACTCACACATGACTCACACATGACTCACAATGATATATGTAGTATGTATATGAAGACATATTACAATAATAATTTGAAAAAACAATGGCATATGTAGTATCAATATGGTTCCATGATGTTACCATAGCAACATGTTGCGTTTTGTTCTGTTTCAGGCCAGGAGAACATTCAGCAGCTCAGAGAGCTCAGAGGAACAGGTGAGATGGAGCAAGAGACACAGAGAGAGAGAGAGAGAGAGAGAGAGAGAGAGAGAGAGAGAGAGAGAGAGAGAGAGAGAGAGAGAGAGAGAGAGAGAGAGAGAGAGAGAGAGAGAGAGAGAGAGGGAAAGAGGGAGAGAGGGAAAGAGGGAAAGAGGGAGAGAGGGAAAGAGGGAGAGGGAGAGGGAGAGAGGGAGAGGGAGAGGGAGAGGGAGAGGGAGAGGGGGAGAGGGAGAGGGAGAGGGAGAGGGAGAGGGAGAGGGAGAGAGAGAGAGAGAGAGAGAGAGAGAGAGAGAGAGAACTGATGTTTCTTGTATGTGCAGGTTAAACCCGCCCGGGCCAAGGGAAATCGAGCTCCAGTCCAGGTAAAGTTCTAACTAACTAAAGTTTTAACTAAAGAGTTAACTAAACAGTTGTTGTGAGAGCTAAGTAAACAGTTGTGGTGAGAGCTAACTAAACAGTTGGTGTGAAAGCTAACTAAAGAGTTGGCGTGAGAGTTAACTAAATAGTTGGTGTGAGAGTTAACTAAACTAAACAGTTGGTGGGGTGTGAGAGCTAACCAAACAGTTGGTGAGGTGTGAGAGCTAACCAAACAGTTGGTTAGGTGTGAGAGCTAACCAAACAGTTGGTGTGGTGAGGGCTAACTAAAGAGTTGGTGTGGTTGATCTTCCAGAGGGTCCGGGTGTCGGACCCTCTCTCTTCAGAAGAAGAGGCGAGTCACCCATCATATCCCACCTTGGTTAGCTGGCAACATGGGACACTAGGTTCTCTTATCCATGTGTCTGTTAATAACAGAGAGAATATTCTAGATTGAGAGGTTGGGCGTCTTGTAGGTTTTCTTGCTGTCCTTTACAAGGAGACAGCTGGTTTCACTCAGTGGTGGTGCTCCGTGCCAATAGGGTAATCAACAAAGTAGATGCTGAGGTGTACAAATCGTCTCCTGAACATACTTGGGTCTTTATTTAGGTACAGGTTGTCACTGGTTACCTACCCCTTGTTACCACTGGTCAACTTGTCAATGATTTTTTTTTGTTTAGGCGGTTGTGGACCTCGTCTCTGCGGTGAAATCTGCCATCACAGACATCCTCTCAGAGTCAACGGCACTGCCCGGCCCCTCCGCCACCCCAGACACCGCGTCTGACCAAAGCCAGGATGACGCTGATGATGAGGAAGATAACAGCGAAGACACAGAGGAGAATGTGAGTAGCAGCAGGCCGCTGACGTCAGGCTGCGTTTGACAGCAGGTGATACCTACTGAGCTTCAGGAAACCCTCCATAATCATTTTCCAGACATTATTTCAGCAAATCAAGATGATTTGAAAGTGAAGGAAGCAGGGAAAGAGAACGAGTGTATGGACAACAGCGTCCAACTGTTTGGTTGAGAAAATTATCCCCAGTCCCAGAAACCCATGAGTCACAAGCTTTTCACTACTCAATCTGCATACAAATATTTCTCAATGCTATTGTACATTTGACTGATAAACTCTGATTAAAGCACTTGAGGTCTATAGACCCTCAGGTAAAAGATAAGGTAATCCTATCACATTCTTAACACAAAGCTAGAACCCCCTCCAACAACAATAGACATTCTCTGTTAAGAGTTTACTCAAGTATGAGAAGTTGATACGCATGAAGCTTCATCAAACATGCCAAAACGTTGTCACTATTGAGTATTCTTTGTCAATCTCAAAGATGTGAATACATGTCTTTCAAGACACAATTAGGTTACACAATGTTGATTGATACAGATACAGACCACTAAAGAACGCCGCATTTGAAGTATTATGAGCAATATGGACTGGTTGTCGGTTGGAACAATGTTTATATCTCTCGGGAAAAATTACAATGAAGCGGAATCTTGGAGATTGCCACTTAAGGATAAAGATGTGCTAATGTGCTGATCAAATCCGGCTAGGAAGAAAAATGACGCATACTTGAATTCCCCTGAAGACACATTGGATAAAAGCGTCTGATAAATGACTGAACGGTAAATCGTATATGGATTATGGATATGGATTATGGATCTACAAAGAAGAAAAGTACTATGCAATCCTCCTAGACCTTTCCCTCTGCCGCCTGCAGGAATCCGATGAGGACGAGTCCGGCGAGCCCTCCACCCCCTCGCCCGTTACCGGAACAACGGTGATGGCGGTCGGGACAGAGGAGCCCACGGCGGACACCACAGTGGAGCCCATCACCCCCACCGTGGTCACCGACCAGGGCCGCGGGGACAGCCTGCTGCGCTTCCCCAGCGACTACAAGAGCAACCTGTACGGGGAGGACAAGTCCTACCACAAGGGCCTCTCGCCCTACAAGTCCTACGAGGTGCTGGATGGGGCGAAGAGGATGGCCTACGACATGACCAATGGGAACGAGGTGGAGAAGGGCCTGAAGGTGTACAAGGTAAGCCTTCCTCTCTCACCACTGATTTGTTTGCCCATTTTCCAAAATGTAAAAGGATGGATCCAAAAATGTATTTATTTATCAATTGTTCTTTCCTTCACTCCTCCAGTCGACTAGTAGATCCAGTCGCAATAAGACCAATAGATCTAGAGGAAATAGATCAGTGGATCCACACGACTCCGAGACATGGCCTAATCCTGCCTGACATTACTGACATGTCCCCCATAATCAATTATCAATACACTACCCTTTTCCGATCATTATTTTTAAATCAAATTGATCTAACTATAACCCTGCTTCTCCTCCGTCAACTCCTCCTCCTGCTGCTCTCCAGGCGCTGCAGGTGCATGCTGACCTCCTGGAGGAGGACACCAGTACTCCGGAGGTAGAGAGCCAGGGTCTGGACACCTCCTCCCCAGACCAAGAGGCCAGTCCCAAGCAGGCCCTTCTCCCCAACCTCCAGGAGCAGGAGGTTAGCTTCAGCCCCAGCGACGCCGCCCCCACCGACAGCTCCAGTGCCACCGACGAGGAGGCCGAGGAGAGCACCGCCAGCCCTAGCGATAGTGCCAGCGCTAGCGACGAGTCGGAGGACAGCGAGGACGCCACAGCCACACCCGGCGCTGCCGATAGCCAATCGGATGAGTCTGACAGCGTTGAGGGCGACTCAGATGAAGAGGGGGCGTTGGTGCCTGTCAACACCACTGACATGCCAATGTTGGCCAAATGAAGCCCCGCCCCTCCGGCTGAGGAGAGGTGGACAGTGACACCAGTGTGGTAGCACAGTTCATGGCTGCCCAGTTCACAGTGTTGCTCAACACCGCCCCCTATCTGCTGGGTTCTGCTGCCGCACCATGCAGGGACTCTAGCCCTCCATCTTATATTATTCCACTCAGCCAGGTCAAAGCGTTGTATTACCGTAGGGCTGTCACTATTCCCTGGGATGGGCAAGACATGGATTTAGACAGTAAAGACTATGGCCTTGGACAGGAAAATTACACCCTGGCCTTCAGCCCCTCCCTCTAGCACTTCCAGGTCAAAGGTTAAAAGTGAAATCAACACAAACGGTTGGAGCCTGGAGTATTTATTCATGTATCATTATTTAAACTATGGCATAGTTAAAGTTTAGGAAATCTCAGTAATAGCTAATGAGTGCACAGCCGTGTGTGGCAGTTTGAGGTACTTGCTGAATTAACCTTAGACCCTCATATTGGAGTGGCCTAGCCTAGCATGCTCTCTGGACCAAGATAGCGCATGCACACTCTTGTTCTCACATTAAACACAAGACCCAACACACAGCAGGTTGTCAAAGGCATGCATCCTGGCTCAGTGCTATGGTCATGGTAATGCATCAGCTTGTACCATTTCACAAGGGTTAGGGTTATCAATTGAACGGTTTTCCATTCATGAGAAAAAAGTTTTAACGTTTGGGAAAAAAGACATGTAAACACATATTACCTTCAGGGGTATACAGAAAGACTGTCTGACAAACAGACAGACACAAGGGCTGACATACAGGCTGACACAGACAGACAGGCAAACAAACAGAAAGACATGCAATAAAATAAATATTATTTTCCTTCTCCAATTTGTAGTTGTTTTTAATCACAACCCTTTCTGTAGGCCTATATATTAGTATGATATCATACCAGTGGTTTACGTAACATTCGGTCTATAGTAGGATATTATAAGCCTTCTAAATAAATATTATATTTAATATATATATATATATCTTACTAAATAATAAATGTTATAGTAAGATATTTCAAAGGTCAAAGGTTTTTTATTTACCATTTGTGAAGAAACCAGACAGTCTCAACACATAGGAATTCTTGTTCAGGGCTTCCCAAGTCAAGTTCATGGTATTAATACAAAGAGAGAGAGAGAGATCGAGAGAGAGAGAGAGAGAGATCGAGAGAGAGAGAGAGAGAGAGAGAGAGAGAGAGAGAGAGAGAGAGAGAGAGAGAGAGAGAGAGAGAGAGAGAGAGAGAGAGAGAGAGAGAGAGCAGCACAATAAATAGTAATAATAAAAAATACAAAAAAAAATTAAGGATTTAGATAAGGACAAATTGCACATCATGCATAGCATTGCAGAGAGCACCACAACAAACCCATTTTCTGAGTACAACACAAACAAATATCAATAAAAAGTCATATCTATGGTATGATACTGGTTTAATACCTATGTAGCTCACAACTATGGCCCCTTCTCCGATCAATGTATTACACACATACTGACTGACATAATGGGGTATCTTGAAGTCGTGTGTTCCACCCCACAAGTTTCTCTGGTCTCCAAACTATGTTGAATCATGAAAACACAAGCAAGAAGTGACGCTTCAAAAAAAGGATGTTGGCAAGAAGCTAGTGATCCAAGTTCCAAGGAGAAAAATTATTGAACATATATATATATATCGATGTTGTATTACACACATACCGTCTGACGTAATGGGGTCTCTAATGGGGTCTCTCTATTTTTGACATATATATTTTTATATATATATATATATATGTAGGTCATAAGATATCGTGTGGTGCTACTAAAATATCGTTTGGTACAAACTTGGTATAAGGGAAGGGCCCTCAATTCTGGGGAGACTTGAATATTTTCAACATATAAATGGAGGCAGCTATTATCTTTTCAATGACATTAACACAGAAATGGATTTATCAACCAAATATTTTGGCAGATAAAAGCCGTTATTGACATTTATAGATTAGTACAAAAGTTATAAAAAATCTCATCATAAAAAATCATAAATGTTTGTCTAACAAACCGATAATTCTGGGTCAAGGGACCAATCCAGAATTTTATTTCCAGTATTGACAGTGATCACTTCAGTAGTTATTTGCAAAAACAAGCTGCAAAGTAATTATATGGGGGCAAGTGCCCGTCAATGTACGCTCTATTATGGCGCGTTTCCAACAGAGGATGCGGGTCGATTTCAATTCGCAAAGGGTCAGTACGGATCGCGTTTCCAACACCAAAAGTGGGCGTGACCCGGACTGAGACGTATAGAGCCGTACTCGTTTTGCAGTACTCCTCCGTTGGGGTACTGATACGCCTGAAGGGGTGCAGGCAACGCATGCTACACATGCTGTCCGATGATTGGTCGACATATTCGCACTTCCGTGCGACAGGGGGCAAATAACAAACAAACACATTACGCACCGACCCGCACCCCCCGGTGGAAATGCGCCATTAAAGTGAATGTGTTTGCCACAGACAGGGTCAGGCTTATATTCTAACAATATGTTAAGGAATCCGATAGCAATGTAAATTGCCACACTCCCCCTAGGTGAATTTTACTGGTCTCCTCCAAACAAAGAAGTCATGGTGGTGATGTTGAACCCTAACCCTAAGAATTTAGAAGGTAATAATACATGCAGATGGTGCTCCATATGCCAAGCAGGAGATCTCTCACTGAGTGTTTGTGGTGATGGCTGGTTCAACCAGTGAACAATGATTACTCCAAGTTGCAACAGGGGTGCAGCCTGACCCAGCCACAGAGTCCAGCTGGAGGCTTCTAGACCTCTAGCAGGAGGCTCCTAGACCTCTAGCAGGAGGCTTCTAGACCTCTAGCAGGAGGCTCCTAGACCTCTAGCAGGAGGCTTCAAGACCTCTAGCAAGAGGCTCCTAGACCTCTAGCAGTAGCCAGGACATCATTACTGTGGTGGCCAGCTCGGGCCAGTCTTATGGGGGGGGGGGGGGGGGGGTTCTCCTCTAACATGGCTGCCCAGATCATCTTGAAAAGGGTCTTGGAGGTGAGGTCTGGCGACATGAGCTCTTCCTGTATGAAGTCCAGAGCCCCCCCACTCACTGTGAAACAGAGTTAACACTACTCAAGACCAGGAACTACAGTCAATAGCCCCAGCAACAGCATTAGCCTAGCTAGAAGCAGTAACACAAAAGTTGTACCTAATGAAGATTACATTGTGTCGTTTGCTTAATTGGAAATGCCATCAAATCCTGCAAGATAAGCGGTCAATAACTGTGCAAATGTGCTATTGCCATAAGTTTTACCGTCCAAATTGGATATTTGTACAGCAAATAATCAAAACATCAATTTTAAACCGTGAAATTCGTCATTGGCCAGGCTGAATGCCAGGAGCAAATGTAGACACCCATTTTGATGCCTCTCCAGGTGGAGCTGCTTTAAATGGCCAAATGCAACACTACAGTTCATCATGGACAGTATATTTGTAGTAGATCTTTAGTATCCAGCTACTAGCCGCCCCATGCCTCCAGCAGCCTCTTTAAACTTTCAAGACAAGGTCATATGTTTTTGAAATTCACATGGCATTACAGAAACTCAAATGTTCACCCATTTAGACACAATAACAAGAGCATCAACAGACGGGCCTACTGCTCTGACTCTAGCATGAGGCTTCTACTCAACATGGCCGCCCGGACCAGGTTAAAGGGTCCTGGAGATGAGGTCTGGCGACTGGCGCCATCAGCTCTTCCTCTACGATGTCCACAACACTACTCAAGCCCAGGAACTACAGTCAATACATGAGCTATGTCCTTTTTTACTACTAAAGCAGCAACATCATGTAATACTCAAAATAACATGAGCAGGATACTCTCAACTAGTCCAAGGAAGAATAGGCCCTAGTTAACCACTAGGTGGGGGGTGGATTAACCATTACTAGCCAAACTTATCCACATCTACTTTGCTACCAAACACTGTGTGGATCTCTGACACCATAGGGTTTTCCCGCTCTATCATAGTGCTTCCAGTGCAATCATACATGTTTAATAATCCTGATACCGGCGGACTCCATCATGAACAACATGCATAGATGTAAAGTCTGCTGTTCCAACCCATTAGGCACACTGATTATGATTGAGTTGCACCTTGTTTCAAACCAATCAGTGCCAGATCAGAATGGGATTAGATGCGAGTCCTTCTTTAAAGCTTCAGCAGCGTTCCTCATTTCAGCAGTTGTAGTTGTAGTGGCAGGCTCACCAGCATACTAAAGTGGCTCGCCAGCTCAACCATGGCTTTAATAATGAGGTAAATTCTTTATTTTGGAGTACTTTATTTTGTTATCAGTGGCATGGACATGTTAAAATATGTTTTATTCACATAACGGGGTACTTCAATTGTCTCTACTCCTTGATGTTGGGTGTCAAGTGCATGGTGAGTTCAGGCAAAAGTATTGATTTAAATAGGCAGGTTTCCATGTGCTAACAAGTATGCATAACAGCTTACAGGATCGGATATGCTGAGCCGGAGATGCCTACGTATGGGCTGCAGCAGCCTCCTAGCTACAATTCCCAGCAGCAGTTGGAACAACCTCCTAGCTACAAGCCACAGCAGCCAAAGCCTAGCTACGATCACCCCCAGCAGCAGCATCATAGCTACAAGCCCCAGAAGCAGCAGCAACATGCTAGCTACAAGCCCCAGCAACAGCAGCAACATGCTAGCTACAAGCCACAGCATCCTAGTGACAAGCCCCAGCAGCAGCAGCAGCAACATCCTAGCTACAAGCCCCAGCATCCTAGCTACAAGCCCCAGCAGCAGCAGCATCCTAGCGACAAGCCCCAGCAACAGCAGCGTCCTAGCTACAAGCCCCAGCTGCTGCTACAGCAGCAGCATCCTAGCTACAAGCGTGAGGAGCAGCAGCAGCAACATCCTAGCTACAAGCCCCAGCAGCAGCAGCAGCAACATCCTAGCTACAAGCCCCAGTAGCAGCAGCAGCAACATCCTAGCTACAAGCCCCAGCAGCAGCAGCAGCAACATCCTAGCTACAAGCCCCAGCAGCAGCAGCAACATCCTAGCTACAAGCCCCAGCAGCATCCTAGCTACAAGCCCCAGCAGCAGCAACATCCTAGCTACAAGCCCCAGCAGCAACATCCTAGCTACAAGCCCCAGAAGCCTTCTAGCTACATGCCACAGGAGACCAGCTACGACCAGCAGCAGAATCCTAGCTACAAGCCCCAGCAGCAGCATCAGCAGAAGCAGCAGCAGCATCCTAGCGACAAGCCCCAGCAGCAGCAGCCTAGCTACAAGCCCCAGCAGCAGCAGCCTAGCTACAAGCCCCAGCAGCAGCAGCCTAGCTACAAGCCCCAGCAGCAGTCCCAGCAGCAGCAACATCCTAGCTACAAGCCCCAGCAGCAGCAACATCCTAGCTACAAGCCCCAGCAGCAGCAACATCCTAGCTACAAGCCCCAGCAGCAGCAACATCCTAGCTACAAGCCCCAGCAGCAGCAACATCCTAGCTACAAGCCCCAGCAGCAGCAACATCCTAGCTACAAGCCCCAGCAGCAGCAACATCCTAGCTACAAGCCCCAGCAGCAGCAACATCCTAGCTACAAGCCCCAGCAGCAGCAACATCCTAGCTACAAGCCCCAGAAGCCTTCTAGCTACAAGCCACAGGAGCCTAGCTACGACCAGCAACAGCCGCAGCAGCAGCATCCTAGCGACAAGCAGCAGCAGCAGCAGCAACATCCTAGCTACATGCAGCAGCAAAATCCTAGCTACAAGCCCCAGCAGCAGCAGCAACATCATAGCTACAAGCAGCAGCAGCAGCCTTCTAGCTACAAGCCCCAGGAGCCTTCTAGCTATAAGCCACAGGAGCCTAGCTACGACCAGCAACAGCCCCAGCAGCAGCAGCATCCTAGCGACAAGCCCCAGCAGCAGCAACATCCTAGCTACAAGCCCCAGCAGCAGCAACATCCTAGCTACAAGCAGCAGCAACATCCTAGCTACAAGCCCCAGCAGCAGCATCCTAGCGACAAGCAGCAGCAGCAGCCTAGCTACATGCCCCAGCAGCAGCAGCAGCAACATCCTAGCTACATGCCCCAGCAGCAGCAGCAGCAACATCCTAGCTACAAGCCCCAGCAGCAGCAGCAGCAACATCCTAGCTACAAGCCCCAGCAGCAGCAACATCCTAGCTACAAGCCCCAGCAGCAGCAACATCCTAGCTACAAGCCCCAGCAGCAGCAGCAGCAACATCCTAGCTACAAGCCCCAGCAGCAGCAGCAGCAACATCCTAGCTACAAGCCCCAGCAGCAGCCCCAGCAGCAGCAACATCCTAGCTACAAGCCCCAGCCGCAGCAACATCCTAGCTACAAGCCCCAGCAACATCCTAGCTACAAGCCCCAGCAGCAGCAACATCCTAGCTACAAGCCCCAGCAGCAGCAACATCCTAGCTACAAGCCCCAGCAGCAGCAGCAACATCCTAGCTACAAGCCCCAGAAGCCTTCTAGCTACAAGCCACAGGAGCCTAGCTACGACCAGCAACAGCCGCAGCCGCAGCAGCAGCATCCTAGCTACGACCAGCAACAGCCGCAGCAGCAGCAGCAACATCCTAGCTACAAGCCCCAGCAGCAGCCCCAGCAGCAGCAACAACCTAGCTACAAGCCCCAGCAGCAGCAGCCCCAGCAGCATCCTAGCTACATGCCCCAGCAGCATCCTAGCTACAAGCCCCAGCCGCAGCCGCAGCCGCAGCATCCTAGCTACAAGCCCCAGCAGCAGCATTCTCCTAGCCACAAGTAGTAACTCAGAAGTTGAGAAGTTTGCATTCTGTACCTTTGCTTCATTGAAAATTCCATCAAATCCTTCAATGATATAAAGTTCTCAATTGTGTTCCTGCCATGACATGGTTCTACTGTCCAAATTTGACAAAAGAATAAAAATATCCCTTTTAAATGGTCAAATTGGTCATTGGCTAGGCTGAATGCCAGCAGCAAATGCAGAAACCCATTTTGATGCCTTTTCAGGAGCCGCTGCTTTGGTCTAATCAAACGCTACAGTTCAGTATGGAGTCTTTTTATTAGATCTTTAGCAGCTAGCTACCAGCCGCATCAGCTTCCTGAACACCAGCAGAAGCCCCCAAACTACGAGCAGCAGCCTCCTTATTTCAAGACGTCATCTGAATGTGTTTTGAATTCACCTCTTTAAAATTCACGTCTGGCAATACAGAAATTCAAACGTTCACTAATTTAGATACAAAAGGTTGCACTACTCTACAAGTGGTCAAATGACAACCAGAACATTCAATGGCCTGGCCCGCTTCTCCTCTCACCTGGCTGCGCATACCATGTTAAAAGGGTCCTAGAGATGGGGTCTGGTCACATAAGCTCTTCCTCTACGATGTCCAGAGCCCCCCACTCACTCTGAAACACAACACTCAACACCAGGAACTACAGTCAATATTAGCTATGTCCTTTTTTACTACTAAAGCAGCATCATGTAATACTCAAAATATTACAACCAGGAGCAGGATACTCTCAACTAGACCAAGGAAGAATAAGCCCTAGTTAACCACTAGGTGGGGGGTGGATTAATCAATACTAGCCACACTTATCCACATCTACTTTGCTACCAAACACTGCGTGGATCTCTGACACCATAGGGTTTTCCCGCTCTATCAGAGTGCTTCCAGTGCAATCATACATGTTTAATAATCCTGATACCAGCGGACTCCATCATGAACAACATGCATAGATGTCAAGTCTGCTGTTCCAACTCATTAGGCACACTGATTATGATTGAGTTGCACCTTGTTTCAAACCAATCAGTGCCTGATCAGAATGGGATTAGATGTGAATCCTTATATAAAGCTTCAGCAGCATTCCTCATTTCACTGGAGTTGTAGTGGCAGGCTCACAGGCGTACTACAGTTGCTCGCCACCTCAACCATGGCTTTAATAATGAGGTAAATTCTTTATTTTGGAGTACTTTATTTTGTTATCAGTGGCATGGACATGTTAAAATATGTTTTTATTCATATAACAGGGTACTTCAATTGTCTCTACTCCTTGATGTGGGCTGTCAAGTACATGGTGAGTTCAGGCTGAAGTATTAATTTAAATAGGCAGGTATCCATGTGCTAACAAGTATGCATAACAGCTTACAGGATCGGATATGCTGAGCGGGAGATGCCTACGTATGGGCTGCAGCAGCCTCCTAGCTACAAGCCAGAGCAACCTCCTAGCTACAAGCCAGAGCAACCTCCTAGCTACAAGCCAGAGCAACCTCCTAGCTACAAGCCCCAGGAGCAGCAGCAGCATCCTAGCTACAAGCTGCAGCAGCAGCAGCATCCTAGCTACAAGCCGCAGCAGCAGCAACATCCTAGTGACAAGCCCCAGCAGCAGCAACATCCTAGCTACAAGCCCCAGCAGCAGCAACATCCTAGCTACAAGCCCCAGCAGCAGTCCCAGCAGCAGCAACATCCTAGCTACAAGCCCCAGCAGCAGCAACATCCTAGCTACAAGCCCCAGCAGCAGCAACATCCTAGCTACAAGCCCCAGCAGCAGCAACATCCTAGCTACAAGCCCCAGCAGCAGCAACATCCTAGCTACAAGCCCCAGCAGCAGCAACATCCTAGCTACAAGCCCCAGCAGCAGCAACATCCTAGCTACAAGCCCCAGCAGCAGCAACATCCTAGCTACAAGCCCCAGCAGCAGCAACATCCTAGCTACAAGCCCCAGAAGCCTTCTAGCTACAAGCCACAGGAGCCTAGCTACGAGCAGCAGCAGCATCCTAGCGACAAGCAGCAGCAGCAGCAGCAACATCCTAGCTACATGCAGCAGCAAAATCCTAGCTACAAGCCCCAGCAGCAGCAGCAACATCATAGCTACAAGCCCCAGAAGCAGCAGCAGCAGCCTTCTAGCTACAAGCCCCAGGAGCCTTCTAGCTATAAGCCACAGGAGCCTAGCTACGACCAGCAACAGCCCCAGCAGCAGCAGCATCCTAGCGACAAGCCCCAGCAGCAGCAACATCCTAGCTACAAGCCCCAGCAGCAGCAACATCCTAGCTACAAGCCCCAGCAGCAGCAACATCCTAGCTACAAGCCCCAGCAGCAGCATCCTAGCGACAAGCAGCAGCAGCAGCCTAGCTACATGCCCCAGCAGCAGCAGCAGCAACATCCTAGCTACAAGCCCCAGCAGCAGCAGCAGCAACATCCTAGCTACAAGCCCCAGCAGCAGCAGCAGCAACATCCTAGCTACAAGCCCCAGCAGCAGCAACATCCTAGCTACAAGCCCCAGCAGCAGCAACATCCTAGCTACAAGCCCCAGCAGCAGCAGCAGCAACATCCTAGCTACAAGCCCCAGCAGCAGCAGCAGCAACATCCTAGCTACAAGCCCCAGCAGCAGCCCCAGCAGCAGCAACATCCTAGCTACAAGCCCCAGCCGCAGCAACATCCTAGCTACAAGCCCCAGCAACATCCTAGCTACAAGCCCCAGCAGCAGCAACATCCTAGCTACAAGCCCCAGCAGCAGCAACATCCTAGCTACAAGCCCCAGCAGCAGCAGCAACATCCTAGCTACAAGCCCCAGAAGCCTTCTAGCTACAAGCCACAGGAGCCTAGCTACGACCAGCAACAGCCGCAGCCGCAGCAGCAGCATCCTAGCTACGACCAGCAACAGCCGCAGCAGCAGCAGCAACATCCTAGCTACAAGCCCCAGCAGCAGCCCCAGCAGCAGCAACAACCTAGCTACAAGCCCCAGCAGCAGCAGCCCCAGCAGCATCCTAGCTACATGCCCCAGCAGCATCCTAGCTACAAGCCCCAGCCGCAGCCGCAGCCGCAGCATCCTAGCTACAAGCCCCAGCAGCAGCATTCTCCTAGCCACAAGTAGTAACTCAGAAGTTGAG
This sequence comes from Gadus macrocephalus, assembly GCF_031168955.1. NCBI lineage: Eukaryota > Metazoa > Chordata > Actinopteri > Gadiformes > Gadidae > Gadus > Gadus macrocephalus. The sequence continues at coordinate 4,157,695 of NC_082400.1, forward strand.
AAGTTTGCATTCTGTACCTTTGCTTCATTGAAAATTCCATCAAATCCTTCAATGATATAAAGTTCTCAATTGTGTTCCTGCCATGACATGGTTCTACTGTCCAAATTTGACAAAAGAATAAAAATATCCCTTTTAAATGGTCAAATTGGTCATTGGCTAGGCTGAATGCCAGCAGCAAATGCAGAAACCCATTTTGATGCCTTTTCAGGAGCCGCTGCTTTGGTCTAATCAAACGCTACAGTTCAGTATGGAGTCTTTTTATTAGATCTTTAGCAGCTAGCTACCAGCCGCATCAGCTTCCTGAACACCAGCAGAAGCCCCCAAACTACGAGCAGCAGCCTCCTTATTTCAAGACGTCATCTGAATGTGTTTTGAATTCACCTCTTTAAAATTCACGTCTGGCAATACAGAAATTCAAACGTTCACTAATTTAGATACAAAAGGTTGCACTACTCTACAAGTGGTCAAATGACAACCAGAACATTCAATGGCCTGGCCCGCTTCTCCTCTCACCTGGCTGCGCATACCATGTTAAAAGGGTCCTAGAGATGGGGTCTGGTCACATAAGCTCTTCCTCTACGATGTCCAGAGCCCCCCACTCACTCTGAAACACAACACTCAACACCAGGAACTACAGTCAATATTAGCTATGTCCTTTTTTACTACTAAAGCAGCATCATGTAATACTCAAAATATTACAACCAGGAGCAGGATACTCTCAACTAGACCAAGGAAGAATAAGCCCTAGTTAACCACTAGGTGGGGGGTGGATTAATCAATACTAGCCACACTTATCCACATCTACTTTGCTACCAAACACTGCGTGGATCTCTGACACCATAGGGTTTTCCCGCTCTATCAGAGTGCTTCCAGTGCAATCATACATGTTTAATAATCCTGATACCAGCGGACTCCATCATGAACAACATGCATAGATGTCAAGTCTGCTGTTCCAACTCATTAGGCACACTGATTATGATTGAGTTGCACCTTGTTTCAAACCAATCAGTGCCTGATCAGAATGGGATTAGATGTGAATCCTTATATAAAGCTTCAGCAGCATTCCTCATTTCACTGGAGTTGTAGTGGCAGGCTCACAGGCGTACTACAGTTGCTCGCCACCTCAACCATGGCTTTAATAATGAGGTAAATTCTTTATTTTGGAGTACTTTATTTTGTTATCAGTGGCATGGACATGTTAAAATATGTTTTTATTCATATAACAGGGTACTTCAATTGTCTCTACTCCTTGATGTGGGCTGTCAAGTACATGGTGAGTTCAGGCTGAAGTATTAATTTAAATAGGCAGGTATCCATGTGCTAACAAGTATGCATAACAGCTTACAGGATCGGATATGCTGAGCGGGAGATGCCTACGTATGGGCTGCAGCAGCCTCCTAGCTACAAGCCAGAGCAACCTCCTAGCTACAAGCCAGAGCAACCTCCTAGCTACAAGCCAGAGCAACCTCCTAGCTACAAGCCCCAGGAGCAGCAGCAGCATCCTAGCTACAAGCTGCAGCAGCAGCAGCATCCTAGCTACAAGCCGCAGCAGCAGCAACATCCTAGTGACAAGCCCCAGCAGCAGCAACATCCTAGCTACAAGCCCCAGCAGCAGCAACATCCTAGCTACAAGCCCCAGCAGCAGTCCCAGCAGCAGCAACATCCTAGCTACAAGCCCCAGCAGCAGCAACATCCTAGCTACAAGCCCCAGCAGCAGCAACATCCTAGCTACAAGCCCCAGCAGCAGCAACATCCTAGCTACAAGCCCCAGCAGCAGCAACATCCTAGCTACAAGCCCCAGCAGCAGCAACATCCTAGCTACAAGCCCCAGCAGCAGCAACATCCTAGCTACAAGCCCCAGCAGCAGCAACATCCTAGCTACAAGCCCCAGCAGCAGCAACATCCTAGCTACAAGCCCCAGAAGCCTTCTAGCTACAAGCCACAGGAGCCTAGCTACGACCAGCAACAGCCGCAGCAGCAGCATCCTAGCGACAAGCAGCAGCAGCAGCAGCAACATCCTAGCTACATGCAGCAGCAAAATCCTAGCTACAAGCCCCAGCAGCAGCAGCAACATCATAGCTACAAGCAGCAGCAGCAGCCTTCTAGCTACAAGCCCCAGGAGCCTTCTAGCTATAAGCCACAGGAGCCTAGCTACGACCAGCAACAGCCCCAGCAGCAGCAGCATCCTAGCGACAAGCCCCAGCAGCAGCAACATCCTAGCTACAAGCCCCAGCAGCAGCAACATCCTAGCTACAAGCAGCAGCAACATCCTAGCTACAAGCCCCAGCAGCAGCATCCTAGCGACAAGCAGCAGCAGCAGCCTAGCTACATGCCCCAGCAGCAGCAGCAGCAACATCCTAGCTACATGCCCCAGCAGCAGCAGCAGCAACATCCTAGCTACAAGCCCCAGCAGCAGCAGCAGCAACATCCTAGCTACAAGCCCCAGCAGCAGCAACATCCTAGCTACAAGCCCCAGCAGCAGCAACATCCTAGCTACAAGCCCCAGCAGCAGCAGCAGCAACATCCTAGCTACAAGCCCCAGCAGCAGCAGCAGCAACATCCTAGCTACAAGCCCCAGCAGCAGCCCCAGCAGCAGCAACATCCTAGCTACAAGCCCCAGCCGCAGCAACATCCTAGCTACAAGCCCCAGCAACATCCTAGCTACAAGCCCCAGCAGCAGCAACATCCTAGCTACAAGCCCCAGCAGCAGCAACATCCTAGCTACAAGCCCCAGCAGCAGCAGCAACATCCTAGCTACAAGCCCCAGAAGCCTTCTAGCTACAAGCCACAGGAGCCTAGCTACGACCAGCAACAGCCGCAGCCGCAGCAGCAGCATCCTAGCTACGACCAGCAACAGCCGCAGCAGCAGCAGCAACATCCTAGCTACAAGCCCCAGCAGCAGCCCCAGCAGCAGCAACAACCTAGCTACAAGCCCCAGCAGCAGCAGCCCCAGCAGCATCCTAGCTACATGCCCCAGCAGCATCCTAGCTACAAGCCCCAGCCGCAGCCGCAGCCGCAGCATCCTAGCTACAAGCCCCAGCAGCAGCATTCTCCTAGCCACAAGTAGTAACTCAGAAGTTGAGAAGTTTGCATTCTGTACCTTTGCTTCATTGAAAATTCCATCAAATCCTTCAATGATATAAAGTTCTCAATTGTGTTCCTGCCATGACATGGTTCTACTGTCCAAATTTGACAAAAGAATAAAAATATCCCTTTTAAATGGTCAAATTGGTCATTGGCTAGGCTGAATGCCAGCAGCAAATGCAGAAACCCATTTTGATGCCTTTTCAGGAGCCGCTGCTTTGGTCTAATCAAACGCTACAGTTCAGTATGGAGTCTTTTTATTAGATCTTTAGCAGCTAGCTACCAGCCGCATCAGCTTCCTGAACACCAGCAGAAGCCCCCAAACTACGAGCAGCAGCCTCCTTATTTCAAGACGTCATCTGAATGTGTTTTGAATTCACCTCTTTAAAATTCACGTCTGGCAATACAGAAATTCAAACGTTCACTAATTTAGATACAAAAGGTTGCACTACTCTACAAGTGGTCAAATGACAACCAGAACATTCAATGGCCTGGCCCGCTTCTCCTCTCACCTGGCTGCGCATACCATGTTAAAAGGGTCCTAGAGATGGGGTCTGGTCACATAAGCTCTTCCTCTACGATGTCCAGAGCCCCCCACTCACTCTGAAACACAACACTCAACACCAGGAACTACAGTCAATATTAGCTATGTCCTTTTTTACTACTAAAGCAGCATCATGTAATACTCAAAATATTACAACCAGGAGCAGGATACTCTCAACTAGACCAAGGAAGAATAAGCCCTAGTTAACCACTAGGTGGGGGGTGGATTAATCAATACTAGCCACACTTATCCACATCTACTTTGCTACCAAACACTGCGTGGATCTCTGACACCATAGGGTTTTCCCGCTCTATCAGAGTGCTTCCAGTGCAATCATACATGTTTAATAATCCTGATACCAGCGGACTCCATCATGAACAACATGCATAGATGTCAAGTCTGCTGTTCCAACTCATTAGGCACACTGATTATGATTGAGTTGCACCTTGTTTCAAACCAATCAGTGCCTGATCAGAATGGGATTAGATGTGAATCCTTATATAAAGCTTCAGCAGCATTCCTCATTTCACTGGAGTTGTAGTGGCAGGCTCACAGGCGTACTACAGTTGCTCGCCACCTCAACCATGGCTTTAATAATGAGGTAAATTCTTTATTTTGGAGTACTTTATTTTGTTATCAGTGGCATGGACATGTTAAAATATGTTTTTATTCATATAACAGGGTACTTCAATTGTCTCTACTCCTTGATGTGGGCTGTCAAGTACATGGTGAGTTCAGGCTGAAGTATTAATTTAAATAGGCAGGTATCCATGTGCTAACAAGTATGCATAACAGCTTACAGGATCGGATATGCTGAGCGGGAGATGCCTACGTATGGGCTGCAGCAGCCTCCTAGCTACAAGCCAGAGCAACCTCCTAGCTACAAGCCAGAGCAACCTCCTAGCTACAAGCCAGAGCAACCTCCTAGCTACAAGCCCCAGGAGCAGCAGCAGCATCCTAGCTACAAGCTGCAGCAGCAGCAGCATCCTAGCTACAAGCCGCAGCAGCAGCAACATCCTAGTGACAAGCCCAAGCAGCAGCAACATCCTAGCTACAAGCCCCAGCAGCAGCAACATCCTAGCTACAAGCCCCAGCAGCAGTCCCAGCAGCAGCAACATCCTAGCTACAAGCCCCAGCAGCAGCAACATCCTAGCTACAAGCCCCAGCAGCAGCAACATCCTAGCTACAAGCCCCAGCAGCAGCAACATCCTAGCTACAAGCCCCAGCAGCAGCAACATCCTAGCTACAAGCCCCAGCAGCAGCAACATCCTAGCTACAAGCCCCAGCAGCAGCAACATCCTAGCTACAAGCCCCAGCAGCAGCAACATCCTAGCTACAAGCCCCAGCAGCAGCAACATCCTAGCTACAAGCCCCAGCAGCAGCAACATCCTAGCTACAAGCCCCAGAAGCCTTCTAGCTACAAGCCACAGGAGCCTAGCTACGACCAGCAACAGCCGCAGCAGCAGCATCCTAGCGACAAGCAGCAGCAGCAGCAACATCCTAGCTACATGCAGCAGCAAAATCCTAGCTACAAGCCCCAGCAGCAGCAGCAACATCATAGCTACAAGCCCCAGAAGCAGCAGCAGCAGCCTTCTAGCTACAAGCCCCAGGAGCCTTCTAGCTATAAGCCACAGGAGCCTAGCTACGACCAGCAACAGCCCCAGCAGCAGCAGCATCCTAGCGACAAGCCCCAGCAGCAGCAACATCCTAGCTACAAGCCCCAGCAGCAGCAACATCCTAGCTACAAGCCCCAGCAGCAGCAACATCCTAGCTACAAGCCCCAGCAGCAGCATCCTAGCGACAAGCAGCAGCAGCAGCCTAGCTACATGCCCCAGCAGCAGCAGCAGCAACATCCTAGCTACATGCCCCAGCAGCAGCAGCAGCAACATCCTAGCTACAAGCCCCAGCAGCAGCAGCAGCAACATCCTAGCTACAAGCCCCAGCAGCAGCAACATCCTAGCTACAAGCCCCAGCAGCAGCAACATCCTAGCTACAAGCCCCAGCAGCAGCAGCAGCAACATCCTAGCTACAAGCCCCAGCAGCAGCAGCAGCAACATCCTAGCTACAAGCCCCAGCAGCAGCCCCAGCAGCAGCAACATCCTAGCTACAAGCCCCAGCCGCAGCAACATCCTAGCTACAAGCCCCAGCAACATCCTAGCTACAAGCCCCAGCAGCAGCAACATCCTAGCTACAAGCCCCAGCAGCAGCAACATCCTAGCTACAAGCCCCAGCAGCAGCAGCAACATCCTAGCTACAAGCCCCAGAAGCCTTCTAGCTACAAGCCACAGGAGCCTAGCTACGACCAGCAACAGCCGCAGCCGCAGCAGCAGCATCCTAGCTACGACCAGCAACAGCCGCAGCAGCAGCAGCAACATCCTAGCTACAAGCCCCAGCAGCAGCCCCAGCAGCAGCAACAACCTAGCTACAAGCCCCAGCAGCAGCAGCCCCAGCAGCATCCTAGCTACATGCCCCAGCAGCATCCTAGCTACAAGCCCCAGCCGCAGCCGCAGCCGCAGCATCCTAGCTACAAGCCCCAGCAGCAGCATTCTCCTAGCCACAAGTAGTAACTCAGAAGTTGAGAAGTTTGCATTCTGTACCTTTGCTTCATTGAAAATTCCATCAAATCCTTCAATGATATAAAGTTCTCAATTGTGTTCCTGCCATGACATGGTTCTACTGTCCAAATTTGACAAAAGAATAAAAATATCCCTTTTAAATGGTCAAATTGGTCATTGGCTAGGCTGAATGCCAGCAGCAAATGCAGAAACCCATTTTGATGCCTTTTCAGGAGCCGCTGCTTTGGTCTAATCAAACGCTACAGTTCAGTATGGAGTCTTTTTATTAGATCTTTAGCAGCTAGCTACCAGCCGCATCAGCTTCCTGAACACCAGCAGAAGCCCCCAAACTACGAGCAGCAGCCTCCTTATTTCAAGACGTCATCTGAATGTGTTTTGAATTCACCTCTTTAAAATTCACGTCTGGCAATACAGAAATTCAAACGTTCACTAATTTAGATACAAAAGGTTGCACTACTCTACAAGTGGTCAAATGACAACCAGAACATTCAATGGCCTGGCCCGCTTCTCCTCTCACCTGGCTGCGCATACCATGTTAAAAGGGTCCTAGAGATGGGGTCTGGTCACATAAGCTCTTCCTCTACGATGTCCAGAGCCCCCCACTCACTCTGAAACACAACACTCAACACCAGGAACTACAGTCAATATTAGCTATGTCCTTTTTTACTACTAAAGCAGCATCATGTAATACTCAAAATATTACAACCAGGAGCAGGATACTCTCAACTAGACCAAGGAAGAATAAGCCCTAGTTAACCACTAGGTGGGGGGTGGATTAATCAATACTAGCCACACTTATCCACATCTACTTTGCTACCAAACACTGCGTGGATCTCTGACACCATAGGGTTTTCCCGCTCTATCAGAGTGCTTCCAGTGCAATCATACATGTTTAATAATCCTGATACCAGCGGACTCCATCATGAACAACATGCATAGATGTCAAGTCTGCTGTTCCAACTCATTAGGCACACTGATTATGATTGAGTTGCACCTTGTTTCAAACCAATCAGTGCCTGATCAGAATGGGATTAGATGTGAATCCTTATATAAAGCTTCAGCAGCATTCCTCATTTCACTGGAGTTGTAGTGGCAGGCTCACAGGCGTACTACAGTTGCTCGCCACCTCAACCATGGCTTTAATAATGAGGTAAATTCTTTATTTTGGAGTACTTTATTTTGTTATCAGTGGCATGGACATGTTAAAATATGTTTTTATTCATATAACAGGGTACTTCAATTGTCTCTACTCCTTGATGTGGGCTGTCAAGTACATGGTGAGTTCAGGCTGAAGTATTAATTTAAATAGGCAGGTATCCATGTGCTAACAAGTATGCATAACAGCTTACAGGATCGGATATGCTGAGCGGGAGATGCCTACGTATGGGCTGCAGCAGCCTCCTAGCTACAAGCCAGAGCAACCTCCTAGCTACAAGCCAGAGCAACCTCCTAGCTACAAGCCAGAGCAACCTCCTAGCTACAAGCCCCAGGAGCAGCAGCAGCATCCTAGCTACAAGCTGCAGCAGCAGCAGCATCCTAGCTACAAGCCGCAGCAGCAGCAACATCCTAGTGACAAGCCCCAGCAGCAGCAACATCCTAGCTACAAGCCCCAGCAGCAGCAACATCCTAGCTACAAGCCCCAGCAGCAGTCCCAGCAGCAGCAACATCCTAGCTACAAGCCCCAGCAGCAGCAACATCCTAGCTACAAGCCCCAGCAGCAGCAACATCCTAGCTACAAGCCCCAGCAGCAGCAACATCCTAGCTACAAGCCCCAGCAGCAGCAACATCCTAGCTACAAGCCCCAGCAGCAGCAACATCCTAGCTACAAGCCCCAGCAGCAGCAACATCCTAGCTACAAGCCCCAGCAGCAGCAACATCCTAGCTACAAGCCCCAGCAGCAGCAACATCCTAGCTACAAGCCCCAGAAGCCTTCTAGCTACAAGCCACAGGAGCCTAGCTACGACCAGCAACAGCCGCAGCAGCAGCATCCTAGCGACAAGCAGCAGCAGCAGCAGCAACATCCTAGCTACATGCAGCAGCAAAATCCTAGCTACAAGCCCCAGCAGCAGCAGCAACATCATAGCTACAAGCCCCAGAAGCAGCAGCAGCAGCCTTCTAGCTACAAGCCCCAGGAGCCTTCTAGCTATAAGCCACAGGAGCCTAGCTACGACCAGCAACAGCCCCAGCAGCAGCAGCATCCTAGCGACAAGCCCCAGCAGCAGCAACATCCTAGCTACAAGCCCCAGCAGCAGCAACATCCTAGCTACAAGCCCCAGCAGCAGCAACATCCTAGCTACAAGCCCCAGCAGCAGCATCCTAGCGACAAGCAGCAGCAGCAGCCTAGCTACATGCCCCAGCAGCAGCAGCAGCAACATCCTAGCTACATGCCCCAGCAGCAGCAGCAGCAACATCCTAGCTACAAGCCCCAGCAGCAGCAGCAGCAACATCCTAGCTACAAGCCCCAGCAGCAGCAACATCCTAGCTACAAGCCCCAGCAGCAGCAACATCCTAGCTACAAGCCCCAGCAGCAGCAGCAGCAACATCCTAGCTACAAGCCCCAGCAGCAGCAGCAGCAACATCCTAGCTACAAGCCCCAGCAGCAGCCCCAGCAGCAGCAACATCCTAGCTACAAGCCCCAGCCGCAGCAACATCCTAGCTACAAGCCCCAGCAACATCCTAGCTACAAGCCCCAGCAGCAGCAACATCCTAGCTACAAGCCCCAGCAGCAGCAACATCCTAGCTACAAGCCCCAGCAGCAGCAGCAACATCCTAGCTACAAGCCCCAGAAGCCTTCTAGCTACAAGCCACAGGAGCCTAGCTACGACCAGCAACAGCCGCAGCCGCAGCAGCAGCATCCTAGCTACGACCAGCAACAGCCGCAGCCGCAGCAGCAACATCCTAGCTACAAGCCCCAGCAGCAGCCCCAGCAGCAGCAACAACCTAGCTACAAGCCCCAGCAGCAGCAGCCCCAGCAGCATCCTAGCTACATGCCCCAGCAGCATCCTAGCTACAAGCCCCAGCCGCAGCCGCAGCATCCTAGCTACAAGCCCCAGCAGCAGCATTCTCCTAGCCACAAGTAGTAACTCAGAAGTTGAGAAGTTTGCATTCTGTACCTTTGCTTCATTGAAAATTCCATCAAATCCTTCAATGATATAAAGTTCTCAATTGTGTTCCTGCCATGACATGGTTCTACTGTCCAAATTTGACAAAAGAATAAAAATATCCCTTTTAAATGGTCAAATTGGTCATTGGCTAGGCTGAATGCCAGCAGCAAATGCAGAAACCCATTTTGATGCCTTTTCAGGAGCCGCTGCTTTGGTCTAATCAAACGCTACAGTTCAGTATGGAGTCTTTTTATTAGATCTTTAGCAGCTAGCTACCAGCCGCATCAGCTTCCTGAACACCAGCAGAAGCCCCCAAACTACGAGCAGCAGCCTCCTTATTTCAAGACGTCATCTGAATGTGTTTTGAATTCACCTCTTTAAAATTCACGTCTGGCAATACAGAAATTCAAACGTTCACTAATTTAGATACAAAAGGTTGCACTACTCTACAAGTGGTCAAATGACAACCAGAACATTCAATGGCCTGGCCCGCTTCTCCTCTCACCTGGCTGCGCATACCATGTTAAAAGGGTCCTAGAGATGGGGTCTGGTCACATAAGCTCTTCCTCTACGATGTCCAGAGCCCCCCACTCACTCTGAAACACAACACTCAACACCAGGAACTACAGTCAATATTAGCTATGTCCTTTTTTACTACTAAAGCAGCATCATGTAATACTCAAAATATTACAACCAGGAGCAGGATACTCTCAACTAGACCAAGGAAGAATAAGCCCTAGTTAACCACTAGGTGGGGGGTGGATTAATCAATACTAGCCACACTTATCCACATCTACTTTGCTACCAAACACTGCGTGGATCTCTGACACCATAGGGTTTTCCCGCTCTATCAGAGTGCTTCCAGTGCAATCATACATGTTTAATAATCCTGATACCAGCGGACTCCATCATGAACAACATGCATAGATGTCAAGTCTGCTGTTCCAACTCATTAGGCACACTGATTATGATTGAGTTGCACCTTGTTTCAAACCAATCAGTGCCTGATCAGAATGGGATTAGATGTGAATCCTTATATAAAGCTTCAGCAGCATTCCTCATTTCACTGGAGTTGTAGTGGCAGGCTCACAGGCGTACTACAGTTGCTCGCCACCTCAACCATGGCTTTAATAATGAGGTAAATTCTTTATTTTGGAGTACTTTATTTTGTTATCAGTGGCATGGACATGTTAAAATATGTTTTTATTCATATAACAGGGTACTTCAATTGTCTCTACTCCTTGATGTGGGCTGTCAAGTACATGGTGAGTTCAGGCTGAAGTATTAATTTAAATAGGCAGGTATCCATGTGCTAACAAGTATGCATAACAGCTTACAGGATCGGATATGCTGAGCGGGAGATGCCTACGTATGGGCTGCAGCAGCCTCCTAGCTACAAGCCAGAGCAACCTCCTAGCTACAAGCCAGAGCAACCTCCTAGCTACAAGCCCCAGGAGCAGCAGCAGCATCCTAGCTACAAGCTGCAGCAGCAGCAGCATCCTAGCTACAAGCCGCAGCAGCAGCAACATCCTAGTGACAAGCCCCAGCAGCAGCAACATCCTAGCTACAAGCCCCAGCAGCAGCAACATCCTAGCTACAAGCCCCAGCAGCAGTCCCAGCAGCAGCAACATCCTAGCTACAAGCCCCAGCAGCAGCAACATCCTAGCTACAAGCCCCAGCAGCAGCAACATCCTAGCTACAAGCCCCAGCAGCAGCAACATCCTAGCTACAAGCCCCAGCAGCAGCAACATCCTAGCTACAAGCCCCAGCAGCAGCAACATCCTAGCTACAAGCCCCAGCAGCAGCAACATCCTAGCTACAAGCCCCAGCAGCAGCAACATCCTAGCTACAAGCCCCAGCAGCAGCAACATCCTAGCTACAAGCCCCAGCAGCAGCAACATCCTAGCTACAAGCCCCAGAAGCCTTCTAGCTACAAGCCACAGGAGCCTAGCTACGACCAGCAACAGCCGCAGCAGCAGCATCCTAGCGACAAGCAGCAGCAGCAGCAGCAACATCCTAGCTACATGCAGCAGCAAAATCCTAGCTACAAGCCCCAGCAGCAGCAGCAACATCATAGCTACAAGCCCCAGAAGCAGCAGCAGCAGCCTTCTAGCTACAAGCCCCAGGAGCCTTCTAGCTATAAGCCACAGGAGCCTAGCTACGACCAGCAACAGCCCCAGCAGCAGCAGCATCCTAGCGACAAGCCCCAGCAGCAGCAACATCCTAGCTACAAGCCCCAGCAGCAGCAACATCCTAGCTACAAGCCCCAGCAGCAGCAACATCCTAGCTACAAGCCCCAGCAGCAGCATCCTAGCGACAAGCAGCAGCAGCAGCCTAGCTACATGCCCCAGCAGCAGCAGCAGCAACATCCTAGCTACATGCCCCAGCAGCAGCAGCAGCAACATCCTAGCTACAAGCCCCAGCAGCAGCAGCAGCAACATCCTAGCTACAAGCCCCAGCAGCAGCAACATCCTAGCTACAAGCCCCAGCAGCAGCAACATCCTAGCTACAAGCCCCAGCAGCAGCAGCAGCAACATCCTAGCTACAAGCCCCAGCAGCAGCAGCAGCAACATCCTAGCTACAAGCCCCAGCAGCAGCCCCAGCAGCAGCAACATCCTAGCTACAAGCCCCAGCCGCAGCAACATCCTAGCTACAAGCCCCAGCAACATCCTAGCTACAAGCCCCAGCAGCAGCAACATCCTAGCTACAAGCCCCAGCAGCAGCAACATCCTAGCTACAAGCCCCAGCAGCAGCAGCAACATCCTAGCTACAAGCCCCAGAAGCCTTCTAGCTACAAGCCACAGGAGCCTAGCTACGACCAGCAACAGCCGCAGCCGCAGCAGCAGCATCCTAGCTACGACCAGCAACAGCCGCAGCAGCAGCAGCAACATCCTAGCTACAAGCCCCAGCAGCAGCCCCAGCAGCAGCAACAACCTAGCTACAAGCCCCAGCAGCAGCAGCCCCAGCAGCATCCTAGCTACATGCCCCAGCAGCATCCTAGCTACAAGCCCCAGCCGCAGCCGCAGCCGCAGCATCCTAGCTACAAGCCCCAGCAGCAGCATTCTCCTAGCCACAAGTAGTAACTCAGAAGTTGAGAAGTTTGCATTCTGTACCTTTGCTTCATTGAAAATTCCATCAAATCCTTCAATGATATAAAGTTCTCAATTGTGTTCCTGCCATGACATGGTTCTACTGTCCAAATTTGACAAAAGAATAAAAATATCCCTTTTAAATGGTCAAATTGGTCATTGGCTAGGCTGAATGCCAGCAGCAAATGCAGAAACCCATTTTGATGCCTTTTCAGGAGCCGCTGCTTTGGTCTAATCAAACGCTACAGTTCAGTATGGAGTCTTTTTATTAGATCTTTAGCAGCTAGCTACCAGCCGCATCAGCTTCCTGAACACCAGCAGAAGCCCCCAAACTACGAGCAGCAGCCTCCTTATTTCAAGACGTCATCTGAATGTGTTTTGAATTCACCTCTTTAAAATTCACGTCTGGCAATACAGAAATTCAAACGTTCACTAATTTAGATACAAAAGGTTGCACTACTCTACAAGTGGTCAAATGACAACCAGAACATTCAATGGCCTGGCCCGCTTCTCCTCTCACCTGGCTGCGCATACCATGTTAAAAGGGTCCTAGAGATGGGGTCTGGTCACATAAGCTCTTCCTCTACGATGTCCAGAGCCCCCCACTCACTCTGAAACACAACACTCAACACCAGGAACTACAGTCAATATTAGCTATGTCCTTTTTTACTACTAAAGCAGCATCATGTAATACTCAAAATATTACAACCAGGAGCAGGATACTCTCAACTAGACCAAGGAAGAATAAGCCCTAGTTAACCACTAGGTGGGGGGTGGATTAATCAATACTAGCCACACTTATCCACATCTACTTTGCTACCAAACACTGCGTGGATCTCTGACACCATAGGGTTTTCCCGCTCTATCAGAGTGCTTCCAGTGCAATCATACATGTTTAATAATCCTGATACCAGCGGACTCCATCATGAACAACATGCATAGATGTCAAGTCTGCTGTTCCAACTCATTAGGCACACTGATTATGATTGAGTTGCACCTTGTTTCAAACCAATCAGTGCCTGATCAGAATGGGATTAGATGTGAATCCTTATATAAAGCTTCAGCAGCATTCCTCATTTCACTGGAGTTGTAGTGGCAGGCTCACAGGCGTACTACAGTTGCTCGCCACCTCAACCATGGCTTTAATAATGAGGTAAATTCTTTATTTTGGAGTACTTTATTTTGTTATCAGTGGCATGGACATGTTAAAATATGTTTTTATTCATATAACAGGGTACTTCAATTGTCTCTACTCCTTGATGTGGGCTGTCAAGTACATGGTGAGTTCAGGCTGAAGTATTAATTTAAATAGGCAGGTATCCATGTGCTAACAAGTATGCATAACAGCTTACAGGATCGGATATGCTGAGCGGGAGATGCCTACGTATGGGCTGCAGCAGCCTCCTAGCTACAAGCCAGAGCAACCTCCTAGCTACAAGCCAGAGCAACCTCCTAGCTACAAGCCAGAGCAACCTCCTAGCTACAAGCCCCAGGAGCAGCAGCAGCATCCTAGCTACAAGCTGCAGCAGCAGCAGCATCCTAGCTACAAGCCGCAGCAGCAGCAACATCCTAGTGACAAGCCCCAGCAGCAGCAACATCCTAGCTACAAGCCCCAGCAGCAGCAACATCCTAGCTACAAGCCCCAGCAGCAGTCCCAGCAGCAGCAACATCCTAGCTACAAGCCCCAGCAGCAGCAACATCCTAGCTACAAGCCCCAGCAGCAGCAACATCCTAGCTACAAGCCCCAGCAGCAGCAACATCCTAGCTACAAGCCCCAGCAGCAGCAACATCCTAGCTACAAGCCCCAGCAGCAGCAACATCCTAGCTACAAGCCCCAGCAGCAGCAACATCCTAGCTACAAGCCCCAGCAGCAGCAACATCCTAGCTACAAGCCCCAGCAGCAGCAACATCCTAGCTACAAGCCCCAGCAGCAGCAACATCCTAGCTACAAGCCCCAGAAGCCTTCTAGCTACAAGCCACAGGAGCCTAGCTACGAGCAGCAGCAGCATCCTAGCGACAAGCAGCAGCAGCAGCAGCAACATCCTAGCTACATGCAGCAGCAAAATCCTAGCTACAAGCCCCAGCAGCAGCAGCAACATCATAGCTACAAGCCCCAGAAGCAGCAGCAGCAGCCTTCTAGCTACAAGCCCCAGGAGCCTTCTAGCTATAAGCCACAGGAGCCTAGCTACGACCAGCAACAGCCCCAGCAGCAGCAGCATCCTAGCGACAAGCCCCAGCAGCAGCAACATCCTAGCTACAAGCCCCAGCAGCAGCAACATCCTAGCTACAAGCCCCAGCAGCAGCAACATCCTAGCTACAAGCCCCAGCAGCAGCATCCTAGCGACAAGCAGCAGCAGCAGCCTAGCTACATGCCCCAGCAGCAGCAGCAGCAACATCCTAGCTACATGCCCCAGCAGCAGCAGCAGCAACATCCTAGCTACAAGCCCCAGCAGCAGCAGCAGCAACATCCTAGCTACAAGCCCCAGCAGCAGCAACATCCTAGCTACAAGCCCCAGCAGCAGCAACATCCTAGCTACAAGCCCCAGCAGCAGCAGCAGCAACATCCTAGCTACAAGCCCCAGCAGCAGCAGCAGCAACATCCTAGCTACAAGCCCCAGCAGCAGCCCCAGCAGCAGCAACATCCTAGCTACAAGCCCCAGCCGCAGCAACATCCTAGCTACAAGCCCCAGCAACATCCTAGCTACAAGCCCCAGCAGCAGCAACATCCTAGCTACAAGCCCCAGCAGCAGCAACATCCTAGCTACAAGCCCCAGCAGCAGCAGCAACATCCTAGCTACAAGCCCCAGAAGCCTTCTAGCTACAAGCCACAGGAGCCTAGCTACGACCAGCAACAGCCGCAGCCGCAGCAGCAGCATCCTAGCTACGACCAGCAACAGCCGCAGCCGCAGCAGCAGCAACATCCTAGCTACAAGCCCCAGCAGCAGCCCCAGCAGCAGCAGCAACAACCTAGCTACAAGCCCCAGCAGCAGCAGCCCCAGCAGCATCCTAGCTACATGCCCCAGCAGCATCCTAGCTACAAGCCCCAGCCGCAGCCGCAGCCGCAGCATCCTAGCTACAAGCCCCAGCAGCAGCATTCTCCTAGCCACAAGTAGTAACTCAGAAGTTGAGAAGTTTGCATTCTGTACCTTTGCTTCATTGAAAATTCCATCAAATCCTTCAATGATATAAAGTTCTCAATTGTGTTCCTGCCATGACATGGTTCTACTGTCCAAATTTGACAAAAGAATAAAAATATCCCTTTTAAATGGTCAAATTGGTCATTGGCTAGGCTGAATGCCAGCAGCAAATGCAGAAACCCATTTTGATGCCTTTTCAGGAGCCGCTGCTTTGGTCTAATCAAACGCTACAGTTCAGTATGGAGTCTTTTTATTAGATCTTTAGCAGCTAGCTACCAGCCGCATCAGCTTCCTGAACACCAGCAGAAGCCCCCAAACTACGAGCAGCAGCCTCCTTATTTCAAGACGTCATCTGAATGTGTTTTGAATTCACCTCTTTAAAATTCACGTCTGGCAATACAGAAATTCAAACGTTCACTAATTTAGATACAAAAGGTTGCACTACTCTACAAGTGGTCAAATGACAACCAGAACATTCAATGGCCTGGCCCGCTTCTCCTCTCACCTGGCTGCGCATACCATGTTAAAAGGGTCCTAGAGATGGGGTCTGGTCACATAAGCTCTTCCTCTACGATGTCCAGAGCCCCCCACTCACTCTGAAACACAACACTCAACACCAGGAACTACAGTCAATATTAGCTATGTCCTTTTTTACTACTAAAGCAGCATCATGTAATACTCAAAATATTACAACCAGGAGCAGGATACTCTCAACTAGACCAAGGAAGAATAAGCCCTAGTTAACCACTAGGTGGGGGGTGGATTAATCAATACTAGCCACACTTATCCACATCTACTTTGCTACCAAACACTGCGTGGATCTCTGACACCATAGGGTTTTCCCGCTCTATCAGAGTGCTTCCAGTGCAATCATACATGTTTAATAATCCTGATACCAGCGGACTCCATCATGAACAACATGCATAGATGTCAAGTCTGCTGTTCCAACTCATTAGGCACACTGATTATGATTGAGTTGCACCTTGTTTCAAACCAATCAGTGCCTGATCAGAATGGGATTAGATGTGAATCCTTATATAAAGCTTCAGCAGCATTCCTCATTTCACTGGAGTTGTAGTGGCAGGCTCACAGGCGTACTACAGTTGCTCGCCACCTCAACCATGGCTTTAATAATGAGGTAAATTCTTTATTTTGGAGTACTTTATTTTGTTATCAGTGGCATGGACATGTTAAAATATGTTTTTATTCATATAACAGGGTACTTCAATTGTCTCTACTCCTTGATGTGGGCTGTCAAGTACATGGTGAGTTCAGGCTGAAGTATTAATTTAAATAGGCAGGTATCCATGTGCTAACAAGTATGCATAACAGCTTACAGGATCGGATATGCTGAGCGGGAGATGCCTACGTATGGGCTGCAGCAGCCTCCTAGCTACAAGCCAGAGCAACCTCCTAGCTACAAGCCAGAGCAACCTCCTAGCTACAAGCCAGAGCAACCTCCTAGCTACAAGCCCCAGGAGCAGCAGCAGCATCCTAGCTACAAGCTGCAGCAGCAGCAGCATCCTAGCTACAAGCCGCAGCAGCAGCAACATCCTAGTGACAAGCCCCAGCAGCAGCAACATCCTAGCTACAAGCCCCAGCAGCAGCAACATCCTAGCTACAAGCCCCAGCAGCAGTCCCAGCAGCAGCAACATCCTAGCTACAAGCCCCAGCAGCAGCAACATCCTAGCTACAAGCCCCAGCAGCAGCAACATCCTAGCTACAAGCCCCAGCAGCAGCAACATCCTAGCTACAAGCCCCAGCAGCAGCAACATCCTAGCTACAAGCCCCAGCAGCAGCAACATCCTAGCTACAAGCCCCAGCAGCAGCAACATCCTAGCTACAAGCCCCAGCAGCAGCAACATCCTAGCTACAAGCCCCAGCAGCAGCAACATCCTAGCTACAAGCCCCAGAAGCCTTCTAGCTACAAGCCACAGGAGCCTAGCTACGACCAGCAACAGCCGCAGCAGCAGCATCCTAGCGACAAGCAGCAGCAGCAGCAGCAACATCCTAGCTACATGCAGCAGCAAAATCCTAGCTACAAGCCCCAGCAGCAGCAGCAACATCATAGCTACAAGCCCCAGAAGCAGCAGCAGCAGCCTTCTAGCTACAAGCCCCAGGAGCCTTCTAGCTATAAGCCACAGGAGCCTAGCTACGACCAGCAACAGCCCCAGCAGCAGCAGCATCCTAGCGACAAGCCCCAGCAGCAGCAACATCCTAGCTACAAGCCCCAGCAGCAGCAACATCCTAGCTACAAGCCCCAGCAGCAGCAACATCCTAGCTACAAGCCCCAGCAGCAGCATCCTAGCGACAAGCAGCAGCAGCAGCCTAGCTACATGCCCCAGCAGCAGCAGCAGCAACATCCTAGCTACAAGCCCCAGCAGCAGCAGCAGCAACATCCTAGCTACAAGCCCCAGCAGCAGCAGCAGCAACATCCTAGCTACAAGCCCCAGCAGCAGCAACATCCTAGCTACAAGCCCCAGCAGCAGCAACATCCTAGCTACAAGCCCCAGCAGCAGCAGCAGCAACATCCTAGCTACAAGCCCCAGCAGCAGCAGCAGCAGCAACATCCTAGCTACAAGCCCCAGCAGCAGCCCCAGCAGCAGCAACATCCTAGCTACAAGCCCCAGCCGCAGCAACATCCTAGCTACAAGCCCCAGCAACATCCTAGCTACAAGCCCCAGCAGCAGCAACATCCTAGCTACAAGCCCCAGCAGCAGCAACATCCTAGCTACAAGCCCCAGCAGCAGCAGCAACATCCTAGCTACAAGCCCCAGAAGCCTTCTAGCTACAAGCCACAGGAGCCTAGCTACGACCAGCAACAGCCGCAGCCGCAGCAGCAGCATCCTAGCTACGACCAGCAACAGCCGCAGCAGCAGCAGCAACATCCTAGCTACAAGCCCCAGCAGCAGCCCCAGCAGCAGCAACAACCTAGCTACAAGCCCCAGCAGCAGCAGCCCCAGCAGCATCCTAGCTACATGCCCCAGCAGCATCCTAGCTACAAGCCCCAGCCGCAGCCGCAGCCGCAGCATCCTAGCTACAAGCCCCAGCAGCAGCATTCTCCTAGCCACAAGTAGTAACTCAGAAGTTGAGAAGTTTGCATTCTGTACCTTTGCTTCATTGAAAATTCCATCAAATCCTTCAATGATATAAAGTTCTCAATTGTGTTCCTGCCATGACATGGTTCTACTGTCCAAATTTGACAAAAGAATAAAAATATCCCTTTTAAATGGTCAAATTGGTCATTGGCTAGGCTGAATGCCAGCAGCAAATGCAGAAACCCATTTTGATGCCTTTTCAGGAGCCGCTGCTTTGGTCTAATCAAACGCTACAGTTCAGTATGGAGTCTTTTTATTAGATCTTTAGCAGCTAGCTACCAGCCGCATCAGCTTCCTGAACACCAGCAGAAGCCCCCAAACTACGAGCAGCAGCCTCCTTATTTCAAGACGTCATCTGAATGTGTTTTGAATTCACCTCTTTAAAATTCACGTCTGGCAATACAGAAATTCAAACGTTCACTAATTTAGATACAAAAGGTTGCACTACTCTACAAGTGGTCAAATGACAACCAGAACATTCAATGGCCTGGCCCGCTTCTCCTCTCACCTGGCTGCGCATACCATGTTAAAAGGGTCCTAGAGATGGGGTCTGGTCACATAAGCTCTTCCTCTACGATGTCCAGAGCCCCCCACTCACTCTGAAACACAACACTCAACACCAGGAACTACAGTCAATATTAGCTATGTCCTTTTTTACTACTAAAGCAGCATCATGTAATACTCAAAATATTACAACCAGGAGCAGGATACTCTCAACTAGACCAAGGAAGAATAAGCCCTAGTTAACCACTAGGTGGGGGGTGGATTAATCAATACTAGCCACACTTATCCACATCTACTTTGCTACCAAACACTGCGTGGATCTCTGACACCATAGGGTTTTCCCGCTCTATCAGAGTGCTTCCAGTGCAATCATACATGTTTAATAATCCTGATACCAGCGGACTCCATCATGAACAACATGCATAGATGTCAAGTCTGCTGTTCCAACTCATTAGGCACACTGATTATGATTGAGTTGCACCTTGTTTCAAACCAATCAGTGCCTGATCAGAATGGGATTAGATGTGAATCCTTATATAAAGCTTCAGCAGCATTCCTCATTTCACTGGAGTTGTAGTGGCAGGCTCACAGGCGTACTACAGTTGCTCGCCACCTCAACCATGGCTTTAATAATGAGGTAAATTCTTTATTTTGGAGTACTTTATTTTGTTATCAGTGGCATGGACATGTTAAAATATGTTTTTATTCATATAACAGGGTACTTCAATTGTCTCTACTCCTTGATGTGGGCTGTCAAGTACATGGTGAGTTCAGGCTGAAGTATTAATTTAAATAGGCAGGTATCCATGTGCTAACAAGTATGCATAACAGCTTACAGGATCGGATATGCTGAGCGGGAGATGCCTACGTATGGGCTGCAGCAGCCTCCTAGCTACAAGCCAGAGCAACCTCCTAGCTACAAGCCAGAGCAACCTCCTAGCTACAAGCCAGAGCAACCTCCTAGCTACAAGCCCCAGGAGCAGCAGCAGCATCCTAGCTACAAGCTGCAGCAGCAGCAGCATCCTAGCTACAAGCCGCAGCAGCAGCAACATCCTAGTGACAAGCCCCAGCAGCAGCAACATCCTAGCTACAAGCCCCAGCAGCAGCAACATCCTAGCTACAAGCCCCAGCAGCAGCAACATCCTAGCTACAAGCCCCAGCAGCAGTCCCAGCAGCAGCAACATCCTAGCTACAAGCCCCAGCAGCAGCAACATCCTAGCTACAAGCCCCAGCAGCAGCAACATCCTAGCTACAAGCCCCAGCAGCAGCAACATCCTAGCTACAAGCCCCAGCAGCAGCAACATCCTAGCTACAAGCCCCAGCAGCAGCAACATCCTAGCTACAAGCCCCAGCAGCAGCAACATCCTAGCTACAAGCCCCAGCAGCAGCAACATCCTAGCTACAAGCCCCAGCAGCAGCAACATCCTAGCTACAAGCCCCAGCAGCAGCAACATCCTAGCTACAAGCCCCAGAAGCCTTCTAGCTACAAGCCACAGGAGCCTAGCTACGAGCAGCAGCAGCATCCTAGCGACAAGCAGCAGCAGCAGCAGCAACATCCTAGCTACATGCAGCAGCAAAATCCTAGCTACAAGCCCCAGCAGCAGCAGCAACATCATAGCTACAAGCCCCAGAAGCAGCAGCAGCAGCCTTCTAGCTACAAGCCCCAGGAGCCTTCTAGCTATAAGCCACAGGAGCCTAGCTACGACCAGCAACAGCCCCAGCAGCAGCAGCATCCTAGCGACAAGCCCCAGCAGCAGCAACATCCTAGCTACAAGCCCCAGCAGCAGCAACATCCTAGCTACAAGCCCCAGCAGCAGCAACATCCTAGCTACAAGCCCCAGCAGCAGCATCCTAGCGACAAGCAGCAGCAGCAGCCTAGCGACATGCCCCAGCAGCAGCAGCAGCAACATCCTAGCTACATGCCCCAGCAGCAGCAGCAGCAACATCCTAGCTACAAGCCCCAGCAGCAGCAGCAGCAACATCCTAGCTACAAGCCCCAGCAGCAGCAACATCCTAGCTACAAGCCCCAGCAGCAGCAACATCCTAGCTACAAGCCCCAGCAGCAGCAGCAGCAACATCCTAGCTACAAGCCCCAGCCGCAGCAGCAGCAACATCCTAGCTACAAGCCCCAGCAGCAGCAGCAGCAACATCCTAGCTACAAGCCCCAGCCGCAGCAACATCCTAGCTACAAGCCCCAGCAACATCCTAGCTACAAGCCCCAGCAGCAGCAACATCCTAGCTACAAGCCCCAGCAACATCCTAGCTACAAGCCCCAGCAGCAGCAGCAACATCCTAGCTACAAGCCCCAGAAGCCTTCTAGCTACAAGCCACAGGAGCCTAGCTACGACCAGCAACAGCCGCAGCCGCAGCAGCAGCATCCTAGCTACGACTTCAATGATATAAAGTTCTCAATTGTGTTCCTGCCATGACATGGTTCTACTGTCCAAATTTGACAAAAGAATAAAAATATCCCTTTTAAATGGTCAAATTGGTCATTGGCTAGGCTGAATGCCAGCAGCAAATGCAGAAACCCATTTTGATGCCTTTTCAGGAGCCGCTGCTTTGGTCTAATCAAACGCTACAGTTCAGTATGGAGTCTTTTTATTAGATCTTTAGCAGCTAGCTACCAGCCGCATCAGCTTCCTGAACACCAGCAGAAGCCCCCAAACTACGAGCAGCAGCCTCCTTATTTCAAGACGTCATCTGAATGTGTTTTGAATTCACCTCTTTAAAATTCACGTCTGGCAATACAGAAATTCAAACGTTCACTAATTTAGATACAAAAGGTTGCACTACTCTACAAGTGGTCAAATGACAACCAGAACATTCAATGGCCTGGCCCGCTTCTCCTCTCACCTGGCTGCGCATACCATGTTAAAAGGGTCCTAGAGATGGGGTCTGGTCACATAAGCTCTTCCTCTACGATGTCCAGAGCCCCCCACTCACTCTGAAACACAACACTCAACACCAGGAACTACAGTCAATATTAGCTATGTCCTTTTTTACTACTAAAGCAGCATCATGTAATACTCAAAATATTACAACCAGGAGCAGGATACTCTCAACTAGACCAAGGAAGAATAAGCCCTAGTTAACCACTAGGTGGGGGGTGGATTAATCAATACTAGCCACACTTATCCACATCTACTTTGCTACCAAACACTGCGTGGATCTCTGACACCATAGGGTTTTCCCGCTCTATCAGAGTGCTTCCAGTGCAATCATACATGTTTAATAATCCTGATACCAGCGGACTCCATCATGAACAACATGCATAGATGTCAAGTCTGCTGTTCCAACTCATTAGGCACACTGATTATGATTGAGTTGCACCTTGTTTCAAACCAATCAGTGCCTGATCAGAATGGGATTAGATGTGAATCCTTATATAAAGCTTCAGCAGCATTCCTCATTTCACTGGAGTTGTAGTGGCAGGCTCACAGGCGTACTACAGTTGCTCGCCACCTCAACCATGGCTTTAATAATGAGGTAAATTCTTTATTTTGGAGTACTTTATTTTGTTATCAGTGGCATGGACATGTTAAAATATGTTTTTATTCATATAACAGGGTACTTCAATTGTCTCTACTCCTTGATGTGGGCTGTCAAGTACATGGTGAGTTCAGGCTGAAGTATTAATTTAAATAGGCAGGTATCCATGTGCTAACAAGTATGCATAACAGCTTACAGGATCGGATATGCTGAGCGGGAGATGCCTACGTATGGGCTGCAGCAGCCTCCTAGCTACAAGCCAGAGCAACCTCCTAGCTACAAGCCAGAGCAACCTCCTAGCTACAAGCCAGAGCAACCTCCTAGCTACAAGCCCCAGGAGCAGCAGCAGCATCCTAGCTACAAGCTGCAGCAGCAGCAGCATCCTAGCTACAAGCCGCAGCAGCAGCAACATCCTAGTGACAAGCCCCAGCAGCAGCAACATCCTAGCTACAAGCCCCAGCAGCAGCAACATCCTAGCTACAAGCCCCAGCAGCAGTCCCAGCAGCAGCAACATCCTAGCTACAAGCCCCAGCAGCAGCAACATCCTAGCTACAAGCCCCAGCAGCAGCAACATCCTAGCTACAAGCCCCAGCAGCAGCAACATCCTAGCTACAAGCCCCAGCAGCAGCAACATCCTAGCTACAAGCCCCAGCAGCAGCAACATCCTAGCTACAAGCCCCAGCAGCAGCAACATCCTAGCTACAAGCCCCAGCAGCAGCAACATCCTAGCTACAAGCCCCAGCAGCAGCAACATCCTAGCTACAAGCCCCAGAAGCCTTCTAGCTACAAGCCACAGGAGCCTAGCTACGAGCAGCAGCAGCATCCTAGCGACAAGCAGCAGCAGCAGCAGCAGCAACATCCTAGCTACATGCAGCAGCAAAATCCTAGCTACAAGCCCCAGCAGCAGCAGCAACATCATAGCTACAAGCCCCAGAAGCAGCAGCAGCAGCCTTCTAGCTACAAGCCCCAGGAGCCTTCTAGCTATAAGCCACAGGAGCCTAGCTACGACCAGCAACAGCCCCAGCAGCAGCAGCATCCTAGCGACAAGCCCCAGCAGCAGCAACATCCTAGCTACAAGCCCCAGCAGCAGCAACATCCTAGCTACAAGCCCCAGCAGCAGCAACATCCTAGCTACAAGCCCCAGCAGCAGCATCCTAGCGACAAGCAGCAGCAGCAGCCTAGCTACATGCCCCAGCAGCAGCAGCAGCAACATCCTAGCTACAAGCCCCAGCAGCAGCAGCAGCAACATCCTAGCTACAAGCCCCAGCAGCAGCAGCAGCAACATCCTAGCTACAAGCCCCAGCAGCAGCAACATCCTAGCTACAAGCCCCAGCAGCAGCAACATCCTAGCTACAAGCCCCAGCAGCAGCAGCAGCAACATCCTAGCTACAAGCCCCAGCAGCAGCAGCAGCAACATCCTAGCTACAAGCCCCAGCAGCAGCCCCAGCAGCAGCAACATCCTAGCTACAAGCCCCAGCCGCAGCAACATCCTAGCTACAAGCCCCAGCAACATCCTAGCTACAAGCCCCAGCAGCAGCAACATCCTAGCTACAAGCCCCAGCAGCAGCAACATCCTAGCTACAAGCCCCAGCAGCAGCAGCAACATCCTAGCTACAAGCCCCAGAAGCCTTCTAGCTACAAGCCACAGGAGCCTAGCTACGACCAGCAACAGCCGCAGCCGCAGCAGCAGCATCCTAGCTACGACCAGCAACAGCCGCAGCAGCAGCAGCAACATCCTAGCTACAAGCCCCAGCAGCAGCCCCAGCAGCAGCAACAACCTAGCTACAAGCCCCAGCAGCATCCTAGCTACATGCCCCAGCAGCATCCTAGCTACAAGCCGCAGCCGCAGCCGCAGCATCCTAGCTACAAGCCCCAGCAGCAGCATTCTCCTAGCCACAAGTAGTAACTCAGAAGTTGAGAAGTTTGCATTCTGTACCTTTGCTTCATTGAAAATTCCATCAAATCCTTCAATGATATAAAGTTCTCAATTGTGTTCCTGCCATGACATGGTTCTACTGTCCAAATTTGACAAAAGAATAAAAATATCCCTTTTAAATGGTCAAATTGGTCATTGGCTAGGCTGAATGCCAGCAGCAAATGCAGAAACCCATTTTGATGCCTTTTCAGGAGCCGCTGCTTTGGTCTAATCAAACGCTACAGTTCAGTATGGAGTCTTTTTATTAGATCTTTAGCAGCTAGCTACCAGCCGCATCAGCTTCCTGAACACCAGCAGAAGCCCCCAAACTACGAGCAGCAGCCTCCTTATTTCAAGACGTCATCTGAATGTGTTTTGAATTCACCTCTTTAAAATTCACGTCTGGCAATACAGAAATTCAAACGTTCACTAATTTAGATACAAAAGGTTGCACTACTCTACAAGTGGTCAAATGACAACCAGAACATTCAATGGCCTGGCCCGCTTCTCCTCTCACCTGGCTGCGCATACCATGTTAAAAGGGTCCTAGAGATGGGGTCTGGTCACATAAGCTCTTCCTCTACGATGTCCAGAGCCCCCCACTCACTCTGAAACACAACACTCAACACCAGGAACTACAGTCAATATTAGCTATGTCCTTTTTTACTACTAAAGCAGCATCATGTAATACTCAAAATATTACAACCAGGAGCAGGATACTCTCAACTAGACCAAGGAAGAATAAGCCCTAGTTAACCACTAGGTGGGGGGTGGATTAATCAATACTAGCCACACTTATCCACATCTACTTTGCTACCAAACACTGCGTGGATCTCTGACACCATAGGGTTTTCCCGCTCTATCAGAGTGCTTCCAGTGCAATCATACATGTTTAATAATCCTGATACCAGCGGACTCCATCATGAACAACATGCATAGATGTCAAGTCTGCTGTTCCAACTCATTAGGCACACTGATTATGATTGAGTTGCACCTTGTTTCAAACCAATCAGTGCCTGATCAGAATGGGATTAGATGTGAATCCTTATATAAAGCTTCAGCAGCATTCCTCATTTCACTGGAGTTGTAGTGGCAGGCTCACAGGCGTACTACAGTTGCTCGCCACCTCAACCATGGCTTTAATAATGAGGTAAATTCTTTATTTTGGAGTACTTTATTTTGTTATCAGTGGCATGGACATGTTAAAATATGTTTTTATTCATATAACAGGGTACTTCAATTGTCTCTACTCCTTGATGTGGGCTGTCAAGTACATGGTGAGTTCAGGCTGAAGTATTAATTTAAATAGGCAGGTATCCATGTGCTAACAAGTATGCATAACAGCTTACAGGATCGGATATGCTGAGCGGGAGATGCCTACGTATGGGCTGCAGCAGCCTCCTAGCTACAAGCCAGAGCAACCTCCTAGCTACAAGCCAGAGCAACCTCCTAGCTACAAGCCAGAGCAACCTCCTAGCTACAAGCCCCAGGAGCAGCAGCAGCATCCTAGCTACAAGCTGCAGCAGCAGCAGCATCCTAGCTACAAGCCGCAGCAGCAGCAACATCCTAGTGACAAGCCCCAGCAGCAGCAACATCCTAGCTACAAGCCCCAGCAGCAGCAACATCCTAGCTACAAGCCCCAGCAGCAGTCCCAGCAGCAGCAACATCCTAGCTACAAGCCCCAGCAGCAGCAACATCCTAGCTACAAGCCCCAGCAGCAGCAACATCCTAGCTACAAGCCCCAGCAGCAGCAACATCCTAGCTACAAGCCCCAGCAGCAGCAACATCCTAGCTACAAGCCCCAGCAGCAGCAACATCCTAGCTACAAGCCCCAGCAGCAGCAACATCCTAGCTACAAGCCCCAGCAGCAGCAACATCCTAGCTACAAGCCCCAGCAGCAGCAACATCCTAGCTACAAGCCCCAGAAGCCTTCTAGCTACAAGCCACAGGAGCCTAGCTACGACCAGCAACAGCCGCAGCAGCAGCATCCTAGCGACAAGCAGCAGCAGCAGCAGCAACATCCTAGCTACATGCAGCAGCAAAATCCTAGCTACAAGCCCCAGCAGCAGCAGCAACATCATAGCTACAAGCAGCAGCAGCAGCCTTCTAGCTACAAGCCCCAGGAGCCTTCTAGCTATAAGCCACAGGAGCCTAGCTACGACCAGCAACAGCCCCAGCAGCAGCAGCATCCTAGCGACAAGCCCCAGCAGCAGCAACATCCTAGCTACAAGCCCCAGCAGCAGCAACATCCTAGCTACAAGCAGCAGCAACATCCTAGCTACAAGCCCCAGCAGCAGCATCCTAGCGACAAGCAGCAGCAGCAGCCTAGCTACATGCCCCAGCAGCAGCAGCAGCAACATCCTAGCTACATGCCCCAGCAGCAGCAGCAGCAACATCCTAGCTACAAGCCCCAGCAGCAGCAGCAGCAACATCCTAGCTACAAGCCCCAGCAGCAGCAACATCCTAGCTACAAGCCCCAGCAGCAGCAACATCCTAGCTACAAGCCCCAGCAGCAGCAGCAGCAACATCCTAGCTACAAGCCCCAGCAGCAGCAGCAGCAACATCCTAGCTACAAGCCCCAGCAGCAGCCCCAGCAGCAGCAACATCCTAGCTACAAGCCCCAGCCGCAGCAACATCCTAGCTACAAGCCCCAGCAACATCCTAGCTACAAGCCCCAGCAGCAGCAACATCCTAGCTACAAGCCCCAGCAGCAGCAACATCCTAGCTACAAGCCCCAGCAGCAGCAGCAACATCCTAGCTACAAGCCCCAGAAGCCTTCTAGCTACAAGCCACAGGAGCCTAGCTACGACCAGCAACAGCCGCAGCCGCAGCAGCAGCATCCTAGCTACGACCAGCAACAGCCGCAGCAGCAGCAGCAACATCCTAGCTACAAGCCCCAGCAGCAGCCCCAGCAGCAGCAACAACCTAGCTACAAGCCCCAGCAGCAGCAGCCCCAGCAGCATCCTAGCTACATGCCCCAGCAGCATCCTAGCTACAAGCCCCAGCCGCAGCCGCAGCCGCAGCATCCTAGCTACAAGCCCCAGCAGCAGCATTCTCCTAGCCACAAGTAGTAACTCAGAAGTTGAGAAGTTTGCATTCTGTACCTTTGCTTCATTGAAAATTCCATCAAATCCTTCAATGATATAAAGTTCTCAATTGTGTTCCTGCCATGACATGGTTCTACTGTCCAAATTTGACAAAAGAATAAAAATATCCCTTTTAAATGGTCAAATTGGTCATTGGCTAGGCTGAATGCCAGCAGCAAATGCAGAAACCCATTTTGATGCCTTTTCAGGAGCCGCTGCTTTGGTCTAATCAAACGCTACAGTTCAGTATGGAGTCTTTTTATTAGATCTTTAGCAGCTAGCTACCAGCCGCATCAGCTTCCTGAACACCAGCAGAAGCCCCCAAACTACGAGCAGCAGCCTCCTTATTTCAAGACGTCATCTGAATGTGTTTTGAATTCACCTCTTTAAAATTCACGTCTGGCAATACAGAAATTCAAACGTTCACTAATTTAGATACAAAAGGTTGCACTACTCTACAAGTGGTCAAATGACAACCAGAACATTCAATGGCCTGGCCCGCTTCTCCTCTCACCTGGCTGCGCATACCATGTTAAAAGGGTCCTAGAGATGGGGTCTGGTCACATAAGCTCTTCCTCTACGATGTCCAGAGCCCCCCACTCACTCTGAAACACAACACTCAACACCAGGAACTACAGTCAATATTAGCTATGTCCTTTTTTACTACTAAAGCAGCATCATGTAATACTCAAAATATTACAACCAGGAGCAGGATACTCTCAACTAGACCAAGGAAGAATAAGCCCTAGTTAACCACTAGGTGGGGGGTGGATTAATCAATACTAGCCACACTTATCCACATCTACTTTGCTACCAAACACTGCGTGGATCTCTGACACCATAGGGTTTTCCCGCTCTATCAGAGTGCTTCCAGTGCAATCATACATGTTTAATAATCCTGATACCAGCGGACTCCATCATGAACAACATGCATAGATGTCAAGTCTGCTGTTCCAACTCATTAGGCACACTGATTATGATTGAGTTGCACCTTGTTTCAAACCAATCAGTGCCTGATCAGAATGGGATTAGATGTGAATCCTTATATAAAGCTTCAGCAGCATTCCTCATTTCACTGGAGTTGTAGTGGCAGGCTCACAGGCGTACTACAGTTGCTCGCCACCTCAACCATGGCTTTAATAATGAGGTAAATTCTTTATTTTGGAGTACTTTATTTTGTTATCAGTGGCATGGACATGTTAAAATATGTTTTTATTCATATAACAGGGTACTTCAATTGTCTCTACTCCTTGATGTGGGCTGTCAAGTACATGGTGAGTTCAGGCTGAAGTATTAATTTAAATAGGCAGGTATCCATGTGCTAACAAGTATGCATAACAGCTTACAGGATCGGATATGCTGAGCGGGAGATGCCTACGTATGGGCTGCAGCAGCCTCCTAGCTACAAGCCAGAGCAACCTCCTAGCTACAAGCCAGAGCAACCTCCTAGCTACAAGCCAGAGCAACCTCCTAGCTACAAGCCCCAGGAGCAGCAGCAGCATCCTAGCTACAAGCTGCAGCAGCAGCAGCATCCTAGCTACAAGCCGCAGCAGCAGCAACATCCTAGTGACAAGCCCCAGCAGCAGCAACATCCTAGCTACAAGCCCCAGCAGCAGCAACATCCTAGCTACAAGCCCCAGCAGCAGTCCCAGCAGCAGCAACATCCTAGCTACAAGCCCCAGCAGCAGCAACATCCTAGCTACAAGCCCCAGCAGCAGCAACATCCTAGCTACAAGCCCCAGCAGCAGCAACATCCTAGCTACAAGCCCCAGCAGCAGCAACATCCTAGCTACAAGCCCCAGCAGCAGCAACATCCTAGCTACAAGCCCCAGCAGCAGCAACATCCTAGCTACAAGCCCCAGCAGCAGCAACATCCTAGCTACAAGCCCCAGAAGCCTTCTAGCTACAAGCCACAGGAGCCTAGCTACGACCAGCAACAGCCGCAGCAGCAGCATCCTAGCGACAAGCAGCAGCAGCAGCAGCAACATCCTAGCTACATGCAGCAGCAAAATCCTAGCTACAAGCCCCAGCAGCAGCAGCAACATCATAGCTACAAGCCCCAGAAGCAGCAGCAGCAGCCTTCTAGCTACAAGCCCCAGGAGCCTTCTAGCTATAAGCCACAGGAGCCTAGCTACGACCAGCAACAGCCCCAGCAGCAGCAGCATCCTAGCGACAAGCCCCAGCAGCAGCAACATCCTAGCTACAAGCCCCAGCAGCAGCAACATCCTAGCTACAAGCCCCAGCAGCAGCAACATCCTAGCTACAAGCCCCAGCAGCAGCATCCTAGCGACAAGCAGCAGCAGCAGCCTAGCTACATGCCCCAGCAGCAGCAGCAGCAACATCCTAGCTACATGCCCCAGCAGCAGCAGCAGCAACATCCTAGCTACAAGCCCCAGCAGCAGCAGCAGCAACATCCTAGCTACAAGCCCCAGCAGCAGCAACATCCTAGCTACAAGCCCCAGCAGCAGCAACATCCTAGCTACAAGCCCCAGCAGCAGCAGCAGCAACATCCTAGCTACAAGCCCCAGCAGCAGCAGCAGCAACATCCTAGCTACAAGCCCCAGCAGCAGCCCCAGCAGCAGCCCCAGCAGCAGCAACATCCTAGCTACAAGCCCCAGCCGCAGCAACATCCTAGCTACAAGCCCCAGCAACATCCTAGCTACAAGCCCCAGCAGCAGCAACATCCTAGCTACAAGCCCCAGCAGCAGCAACATCCTAGCTACAAGCCCCAGCAGCAGCAGCAACATCCTAGCTACAAGCCCCAGAAGCCTTCTAGCTACAAGCCACAGGAGCCTAGCTACGACCAGCAACAGCCGCAGCCGCAGCAGCAGCATCCTAGCTACGACCAGCAACAGCCGCAGCAGCAGCAGCAACATCCTAGCTACAAGCCCCAGCAGCAGCCCCAGCAGCAGCAACAACCTAGCTACAAGCCCCAGCAGCATCCTAGCTACATGCCCCAGCAGCATCCTAGCTACAAGCCGCAGCCGCAGCCGCAGCATCCTAGCTACAAGCCCCAGCAGCAGCATTCTCCTAGCCACAAGTAGTAACTCAGAAGTTGAGAAGTTTGCATTCTGTACCTTTGCTTCATTGAAAATTCCATCAAATCCTTCAATGATATAAAGTTCTCAATTGTGTTCCTGCCATGACATGGTTCTACTGTCCAAATTTGACAAAAGAATAAAAATATCCCTTTTAAATGGTCAAATTGGTCATTGGCTAGGCTGAATGCCAGCAGCAAATGCAGAAACCCATTTTGATGCCTTTTCAGGAGCCGCTGCTTTGGTCTAATCAAACGCTACAGTTCAGTATGGAGTCTTTTTATTAGATCTTTAGCAGCTAGCTACCAGCCGCATCAGCTTCCTGAACACCAGCAGAAGCCCCCAAACTACGAGCAGCAGCCTCCTTATTTCAAGACGTCATCTGAATGTGTTTTGAATTCACCTCTTTAAAATTCACGTCTGGCAATACAGAAATTCAAACGTTCACTAATTTAGATACAAAAGGTTGCACTACTCTACAAGTGGTCAAATGACAACCAGAACATTCAATGGCCTGGCCCGCTTCTCCTCTCACCTGGCTGCGCATACCATGTTAAAAGGGTCCTAGAGATGGGGTCTGGTCACATAAGCTCTTCCTCTACGATGTCCAGAGCCCCCCACTCACTCTGAAACACAACACTCAACACCAGGAACTACAGTCAATATTAGCTATGTCCTTTTTTACTACTAAAGCAGCATCATGTAATACTCAAAATATTACAACCAGGAGCAGGATACTCTCAACTAGACCAAGGAAGAATAAGCCCTAGTTAACCACTAGGTGGGGGGTGGATTAATCAATACTAGCCACACTTATCCACATCTACTTTGCTACCAAACACTGCGTGGATCTCTGACACCATAGGGTTTTCCCGCTCTATCAGAGTGCTTCCAGTGCAATCATACATGTTTAATAATCCTGATACCAGCGGACTCCATCATGAACAACATGCATAGATGTCAAGTCTGCTGTTCCAACTCATTAGGCACACTGATTATGATTGAGTTGCACCTTGTTTCAAACCAATCAGTGCCTGATCAGAATGGGATTAGATGTGAATCCTTATATAAAGCTTCAGCAGCATTCCTCATTTCACTGGAGTTGTAGTGGCAGGCTCACAGGCGTACTACAGTTGCTCGCCACCTCAACCATGGCTTTAATAATGAGGTAAATTCTTTATTTTGGAGTACTTTATTTTGTTATCAGTGGCATGGACATGTTAAAATATGTTTTTATTCATATAACAGGGTACTTCAATTGTCTCTACTCCTTGATGTGGGCTGTCAAGTACATGGTGAGTTCAGGCTGAAGTATTAATTTAAATAGGCAGGTATCCATGTGCTAACAAGTATGCATAACAGCTTACAGGATCGGATATGCTGAGCGGGAGATGCCTACGTATGGGCTGCAGCAGCCTCCTAGCTACAAGCCAGAGCAACCTCCTAGCTACAAGCCAGAGCAACCTCCTAGCTACAAGCCAGAGCAACCTCCTAGCTACAAGCCCCAGGAGCAGCAGCAGCATCCTAGCTACAAGCTGCAGCAGCAGCAGCATCCTAGCTACAAGCCGCAGCAGCAGCAACATCCTAGTGACAAGCCCCAGCAGCAGCAACATCCTAGCTACAAGCCCCAGCAGCAGCAACATCCTAGCTACAAGCCCCAGCAGCAGTCCCAGCAGCAGCAACATCCTAGCTACAAGCCCCAGCAGCAGCAACATCCTAGCTACAAGCCCCAGCAGCAGCAACATCCTAGCTACAAGCCCCAGCAGCAGCAACATCCTAGCTACAAGCCCCAGCAGCAGCAACATCCTAGCTACAAGCCCCAGCAGCAGCAACATCCTAGCTACAAGCCCCAGCAGCAGCAACATCCTAGCTACAAGCCCCAGCAGCAGCAACATCCTAGCTACAAGCCCCAGCAGCAGCAACATCCTAGCTACAAGCCCCAGCAGCAGCAACATCCTAGCTACAAGCCCCAGAAGCCTTCTAGCTACAAGCCACAGGAGCCTAGCTACGACCAGCAACAGCCGCAGCAGCAGCATCCTAGCGACAAGCAGCAGCAGCAGCAGCAACATCCTAGCTACATGCAGCAGCAAAATCCTAGCTACAAGCCCCAGCAGCAGCAGCAACATCATAGCTACAAGCCCCAGAAGCAGCAGCAGCAGCCTTCTAGCTACAAGCCCCAGGAGCCTTCTAGCTATAAGCCACAGGAGCCTAGCTACGACCAGCAACAGCCCCAGCAGCAGCAGCATCCTAGCGACAAGCCCCAGCAGCAGCAACATCCTAGCTACAAGCCCCAGCAGCAGCAACATCCTAGCTACAAGCCCCAGCAGCAGCAACATCCTAGCTACAAGCCCCAGCAGCAGCATCCTAGCGACAAGCAGCAGCAGCAGCCTAGCTACATGCCCCAGCAGCAGCAGCAGCAGCAGCAACATCCTAGCTACATGCCCCAGCAGCAGCAGCAGCAACATCCTAGCTACAAGCCCCAGCAGCAGCAGCAGCAACATCCTAGCTACAAGCCCCAGCAGCAGCAACATCCTAGCTACAAGCCCCAGCAGCAGCAACATCCTAGCTACAAGCCCCAGCAGCAGCAGCAGCAACATCCTAGCTACAAGCCCCAGCAGCAGCAGCAGCAACATCCTAGCTACAAGCCCCAGCAGCAGCCCCAGCAGCAGCAACATCCTAGCTACAAGCCCCAGCCGCAGCAACATCCTAGCTACAAGCCCCAGCAACATCCTAGCTACAAGCCCCAGCAGCAGCAACATCCTAGCTACAAGCCCCAGCAGCAGCAACATCCTAGCTACAAGCCCCAGCAGCAGCAACATCCTAGCTACAAGCCCCAGCAGCAGCAGCAACATCCTAGCTACAAGCCCCAGAAGCCTTCTAGCTACAAGCCACAGGAGCCTAGCTACGACCAGCAACAGCCGCAGCCGCAGCAGCAGCATCCTAGCTACGACCAGCAACAGCCGCAGCAGCAGCAGCAACATCCTAGCTACAAGCCCCAGCAGCAGCCCCAGCAGCAGCAACAACCTAGCTACAAGCCCCAGCAGCAGCAGCCCCAGCAGCATCCTAGCTACATGCCCCAGCAGCATCCTAGCTACAAGCCCCAGCCGCAGCCGCAGCCGCAGCATCCTAGCTACAAGCCCCAGCAGCAGCATTCTCCTAGCCACAAGTAGTAACTCAGAAGTTGAGAAGTTTGCATTCTGTACCTTTGCTTCATCGAAAATTCCATCAAATCCTTCAATGATATAAAGTTCTCAATTGTGTTCCTGCCATGACATGGTTCTACTGTCCAAATTTGACAAAAGAATAAAAATATCACTTTTAAATGGTCAAATTGGTCATTGGCTAGGCTGAATGCCAGCAGCAAATGCAGAAACCCATTTTGATGCCTTTTCAGGAGCCGCTGCTTTGGTCTAATCAAACGCTACAGTTCAGTATGGAGTCTTTTTATTAGATCTTTAGCAGCTAGCTACCAGCCGCATCAGCTTCCTGAACACCAGCAGAAGCCCCCAAACTACGAGCAGCAGCCTCCTTATTTCAAGACGTCATCTGAATGTGTTTTGAATTCACCTCTTTAAAATTCACGTCTGGCAATACAGAAATTCAAACGTTCACTAATTTAGATACAAAAGGTTGCACTACTCTACAAGTGGTCAAATGACAACCAGAACATTCAATGGCCTGGCCCGCTTCTCCTCTCACCTGGCTGCGCATACCATGTTAAAAGGGTCCTAGAGATGGGGTCTGGTCACATAAGCTCTTCCTCTACGATGTCCAGAGCCCCCCACTCACTCTGAAACACAACACTCAACACCAGGAACTACAGTCAATATTAGCTATGTCCTTTTTTACTACTAAAGCAGCATCATGTAATACTCAAAATATTACAACCAGGAGCAGGATACTCTCAACTAGACCAAGGAAGAATAAGCCCTAGTTAACCACTAGGTGGGGGGTGGATTAATCAATACTAGCCACACTTATCCACATCTACTTTGCTACCAAACACTGCGTGGATCTCTGACACCATAGGGTTTTCCCGCTCTATCAGAGTGCTTCCAGTGCAATCATACATGTTTAATAATCCTGATACCAGCGGACTCCATCATGAACAACATGCATAGATGTCAAGTCTGCTGTTCCAACTCATTAGGCACACTGATTATGATTGAGTTGCACCTTGTTTCAAACCAATCAGTGCCTGATCAGAATGGGATTAGATGTGAATCCTTATATAAAGCTTCAGCAGCATTCCTCATTTCACTGGAGTTGTAGTGGCAGGCTCACAGGCGTACTACAGTTGCTCGCCACCTCAACCATGGCTTTAATAATGAGGTAAATTCTTTATTTTGGAGTACTTTATTTTGTTATCAGTGGCATGGACATGTTAAAATATGTTTTTATTCATATAACAGGGTACTTCAATTGTCTCTACTCCTTGATGTGGGCTGTCAAGTACATGGTGAGTTCAGGCTGAAGTATTAATTTAAATAGGCAGGTATCCATGTGCTAACAAGTATGCATAACAGCTTACAGGATCGGATATGCTGAGCGGGAGATGCCTACGTATGGGCTGCAGCAGCCTCCTAGCTACAAGCCAGAGCAACCTCCTAGCTACAAGCCAGAGCAACCTCCTAGCTACAAGCCAGAGCAACCTCCTAGCTACAAGCCCCAGGAGCAGCAGCAGCATCCTAGCTACAAGCTGCAGCAGCAGCAGCATCCTAGCTACAAGCCGCAGCAGCAGCAACATCCTAGTGACAAGCCCCAGCAGCAGCAACATCCTAGCTACAAGCCCCAGCAGCAGCAACATCCTAGCTACAAGCCCCAGCAGCAGTCCCAGCAGCAGCAACATCCTAGCTACAAGCCCCAGCAGCAGCAACATCCTAGCTACAAGCCCCAGCAGCAGCAACATCCTAGCTACAAGCCCCAGCAGCAGCAACATCCTAGCTACAAGCCCCAGCAGCAGCAACATCCTAGCTACAAGCCCCAGCAGCAGCAACATCCTAGCTACAAGCCCCAGCAGCAGCAACATCCTAGCTACAAGCCCCAGCAGCAGCAACATCCTAGCTACAAGCCCCAGCAGCAGCAACATCCTAGCTACAAGCCCCAGAAGCCTTCTAGCTACAAGCCACAGGAGCCTAGCTACGACCAGCAACAGCCGCAGCAGCAGCATCCTAGCGACAAGCAGCAGCAGCAGCAGCAACATCCTAGCTACATGCAGCAGCAAAATCCTAGCTACAAGCCCCAGCAGCAGCAGCAACATCATAGCTACAAGCCCCAGAAGCAGCAGCAGCAGCCTTCTAGCTACAAGCCCCAGGAGCCTTCTAGCTATAAGCCACAGGAGCCTAGCTACGACCAGCAACAGCCCCAGCAGCAGCAGCATCCTAGCGACAAGCCCCAGCAGCAGCAACATCCTAGCTACAAGCCCCAGCAGCAGCAACATCCTAGCTACAAGCCCCAGCAGCAGCAACATCCTAGCTACAAGCCCCAGCAGCAGCATCCTAGCGACAAGCAGCAGCAGCAGCCTAGCTACATGCCCCAGCAGCAGCAGCAGCAACATCCTAGCTACATGCCCCAGCAGCAGCAGCAGCAACATCCTAGCTACAAGCCCCAGCAGCAGCAGCAGCAACATCCTAGCTACAAGCCCCAGCAGCAGCAACATCCTAGCTACAAGCCCCAGCAGCAGCAACATCCTAGCTACAAGCCCCAGCAGCAGCAGCAGCAACATCCTAGCTACAAGCCCCAGCAGCAGCAGCAGCAACATCCTAGCTACAAGCCCCAGCAGCAGCAACATCCTAGCTACAAGCCCCAGCCGCAGCAACATCCTAGCTACAAGCCCCAGCAACATCCTAGCTACAAGCCCCAGCAGCAGCAACATCCTAGCTACAAGCCCCAGCAGCAGCAACATCCTAGCTACAAGCCCCAGCAGCAGCAGCAACATCCTAGCTACAAGCCCCAGAAGCCTTCTAGCTACAAGCCACAGGAGCCTAGCTACGACCAGCAACAGCCGCAGCCGCAGCAGCAGCATCCTAGCTACGACCAGCAACAGCCGCAGCAGCAGCAGCAACATCCTAGCTACAAGCCCCAGCAGCAGCCCCAGCAGCAGCAACAACCTAGCTACAAGCCCCAGCAGCAGCAGCCCCAGCAGCATCCTAGCTACATGCCCCAGCAGCATCCTAGCTACAAGCCCCAGCCGCAGCCGCAGCCGCAGCATCCTAGCTACAAGCCCCAGCAGCAGCATTCTCCTAGCCACAAGTAGTAACTCAGAAGTTGAGAAGTTTGCATTCTGTACCTTTGCTTCATCGAAAATTCCATCAAATCCTTCAATGATATAAAGTTCTCAATTGTGTTCCTGCCATGACATGGTTCTACTGTCCAAATTTGACAAAAGAATAAAAATATCACTTTTAAATGGTCAAATTGGTCATTGGCTAGGCTGAATGCCAGCAGCAAATGCAGAAACCCATTTTGATGCCTTTTCAGGAGCCGCTGCTTTGGTCTAATCAAACGCTACAGTTCAGTATGGAGTCTTTTTATTAGATCTTTAGCAGCTAGCTACCAGCCGCATCAGCTTCCTGAACACCAGCAGAAGCCCCCAAACTACGAGCAGCAGCCTCCTTATTTCAAGACGTCATCTGAATGTGTTTTGAATTCACCTCTTTAAAATTCACGTCTGGCAATACAGAAATTCAAACGTTCACTAATTTAGATACAAAAGGTTGCACTACTCTACAAGTGGTCAAATGACAACCAGAACATTCAATGGCCTGGCCCGCTTCTCCTCTCACCTGGCTGCGCATACCATGTTAAAAGGGTCCTAGAGATGGGGTCTGGTCACATAAGCTCTTCCTCTACGATGTCCAGAGCCCCCCACTCACTCTGAAACACAACACTCAACACCAGGAACTACAGTCAATATTAGCTATGTCCTTTTTTACTACTAAAGCAGCATCATGTAATACTCAAAATATTACAACCAGGAGCAGGATACTCTCAACTAGACCAAGGAAGAATAAGCCCTAGTTAACCACTAGGTGGGGGGTGGATTAATCAATACTAGCCACACTTATCCACATCTACTTTGCTACCAAACACTGCGTGGATCTCTGACACCATAGGGTTTTCCCGCTCTATCAGAGTGCTTCCAGTGCAATCATACATGTTTAATAATCCTGATACCAGCGGACTCCATCATGAACAACATGCATAGATGTCAAGTCTGCTGTTCCAACTCATTAGGCACACTGATTATGATTGAGTTGCACCTTGTTTCAAACCAATCAGTGCCTGATCAGAATGGGATTAGATGTGAATCCTTATATAAAGCTTCAGCAGCATTCCTCATTTCACTGGAGTTGTAGTGGCAGGCTCACAGGCGTACTACAGTTGCTCGCCACCTCAACCATGGCTTTAATAATGAGGTAAATTCTTTATTTTGGAGTACTTTATTTTGTTATCAGTGGCATGGACATGTTAAAATATGTTTTTATTCATATAACAGGGTACTTCAATTGTCTCTACTCCTTGATGTGGGCTGTCAAGTACATGGTGAGTTCAGGCTGAAGTATTAATTTAAATAGGCAGGTATCCATGTGCTAACAAGTATGCATAACAGCTTACAGGATCGGATATGCTGAGCGGGAGATGCCTACGTATGGGCTGCAGCAGCCTCCTAGCTACAAGCCAGAGCAACCTCCTAGCTACAAGCCAGAGCAACCTCCTAGCTACAAGCCCCAGGAGCAGCAGCAGCATCCTAGTTACAAGCCCCAGCAGCAGCATCCTAGCTACAAGCAGCAGCAACATCCTAGCTACAAGCCCCAGCAGCAGCAACATCCTAGCTACAAGCCCCAGCAGCAGCAACATCCTAGCTACAAGCCCCAGCAGCAGCAACATCCTAGCTACAAGCCCCAGCAGCAGCATCCTAGCGACAA
The DNA here is from genome assembly GCF_031168955.1 of Gadus macrocephalus. Lineage (NCBI taxonomy): Eukaryota > Metazoa > Chordata > Actinopteri > Gadiformes > Gadidae > Gadus > Gadus macrocephalus. Next base: position 4,196,290 of record NC_082400.1, read on the forward strand.
GCAGCAGCAGCAGCCTAGCTACATGCCCCAGCAGCAGCAGCAGCAACATCCTAGCTACATGCCCCAGCAGCAGCAGCAGCAACATCCTAGCTACAAGCCCCAGCAGCAGCAGCAGCAACATCCTAGCTACAAGCCCCAGCAGCAGCAACATCCTAGCTACAAGCCCCAGCAGCAGCAACATCCTAGCTACAAGCCCCAGCAGCAGCAGCAGCAACATCCTAGCTACAAGCCCCAGCAGCAGCAGCAGCAACATCCTAGCTACAAGCCCCAGCAGCAGCCCCAGCAGCAGCAACATCCTAGCTACAAGCCCCAGCCGCAGCAACATCCTAGCTACAAGCCCCAGCAACATCCTAGCTACAAGCCCCAGCAGCAGCAACATCCTAGCTACAAGCCCCAGCAGCAGCAACATCCTAGCTACAAGCCCCAGCAGCAGCAGCAACATCCTAGCTACAAGCCCCAGAAGCCTTCTAGCTACAAGCCACAGGAGCCTAGCTACGACCAGCAACAGCCGCAGCCGCAGCAGCAGCATCCTAGCTACGACCAGCAACAGCCGCAGCAGCAGCAGCAACATCCTAGCTACAAGCCCCAGCAGCAGCCCCAGCAGCAGCAACAACCTAGCTACAAGCCCCAGCAGCAGCAGCCCCAGCAGCATCCTAGCTACATGCCCCAGCAGCATCCTAGCTACAAGCCCCAGCCGCAGCCGCAGCCGCAGCATCCTAGCTACAAGCCCCAGCAGCAGCATTCTCCTAGCCACAAGTAGTAACTCAGAAGTTGAGAAGTTTGCATTCTGTACCTTTGCTTCATCGAAAATTCCATCAAATCCTTCAATGATATAAAGTTCTCAATTGTGTTCCTGCCATGACATGGTTCTACTGTCCAAATTTGACAAAAGAATAAAAATATCACTTTTAAATGGTCAAATTGGTCATTGGCTAGGCTGAATGCCAGCAGCAAATGCAGAAACCCATTTTGATGCCTTTTCAGGAGCCGCTGCTTTGGTCTAATCAAACGCTACAGTTCAGTATGGAGTCTTTTTATTAGATCTTTAGCAGCTAGCTACCAGCCGCATCAGCTTCCTGAACACCAGCAGAAGCCCCCAAACTACGAGCAGCAGCCTCCTTATTTCAAGACGTCATCTGAATGTGTTTTGAATTCACCTCTTTAAAATTCACGTCTGGCAATACAGAAATTCAAACGTTCACTAATTTAGATACAAAAGGTTGCACTACTCTACAAGTGGTCAAATGACAACCAGAACATTCAATGGCCTGGCCCGCTTCTCCTCTCACCTGGCTGCGCATACCATGTTAAAAGGGTCCTAGAGATGGGGTCTGGTCACATAAGCTCTTCCTCTACGATGTCCAGAGCCCCCCACTCACTCTGAAACACAACACTCAACACCAGGAACTACAGTCAATATTAGCTATGTCCTTTTTTACTACTAAAGCAGCATCATGTAATACTCAAAATATTACAACCAGGAGCAGGATACTCTCAACTAGACCAAGGAAGAATAAGCCCTAGTTAACCACTAGGTGGGGGGTGGATTAATCAATACTAGCCACACTTATCCACATCTACTTTGCTACCAAACACTGCGTGGATCTCTGACACCATAGGGTTTTCCCGCTCTATCAGAGTGCTTCCAGTGCAATCATACATGTTTAATAATCCTGATACCAGCGGACTCCATCATGAACAACATGCATAGATGTCAAGTCTGCTGTTCCAACTCATTAGGCACACTGATTATGATTGAGTTGCACCTTGTTTCAAACCAATCAGTGCCTGATCAGAATGGGATTAGATGTGAATCCTTATATAAAGCTTCAGCAGCATTCCTCATTTCACTGGAGTTGTAGTGGCAGGCTCACAGGCGTACTACAGTTGCTCGCCACCTCAACCATGGCTTTAATAATGAGGTAAATTCTTTATTTTGGAGTACTTTATTTTGTTATCAGTGGCATGGACATGTTAAAATATGTTTTTATTCATATAACAGGGTACTTCAATTGTCTCTACTCCTTGATGTGGGCTGTCAAGTACATGGTGAGTTCAGGCTGAAGTATTAATTTAAATAGGCAGGTATCCATGTGCTAACAAGTATGCATAACAGCTTACAGGATCGGATATGCTGAGCGGGAGATGCCTACGTATGGGCTGCAGCAGCCTCCTAGCTACAAGCCAGAGCAACCTCCTAGCTACAAGCCAGAGCAACCTCCTAGCTACAAGCCCCAGGAGCAGCAGCAGCATCCTAGTTACAAGCCCCAGCAGCAGCATCCTAGCTACAAGCAGCAGCAACATCCTAGCTACAAGCCCCAGCAGCAGCAACATCCTAGCTACAAGCCCCAGCAGCAGCAACATCCTAGCTACAAGCCCCAGCAGCAGTCCCAGCAGCAGCAACATCCTAGCTACAAGCCCCAGCAGCAGCAACATCCTAGCTACAAGCCCCAGCAGCAGCAACATCCTAGCTACAAGCCCCAGCAGCAGCAACATCCTAGCTACAAGCCCCAGCAGCAGCAACATCCTAGCTACAAGCCCCAGCAGCAGCAACATCCTAGCTACAAGCCCCTGCAGCAGCAGCAGCAACATCCTAGCTACAAGCCCCAGAAGCCTTCTAGCTACAAGCCACAGGAGCCTAGCTACGACCAGCAACAGCCGCAGCAGCATCCTAGCTACGACCACCAACAGCCGCATCAGCAGCAGCAGCATCCTAGCGACAAGCAGCAGCAGCAGCAACATCCTAGCTACATGCAGCAGCAAAATCCTAGCTACAAGCCCCAGCAGCAGCAGCAGCAACATCATAGCTACAAGCCCCAGAAGCAGCAGCAGCAGCCTTCTAGCTACAAGCCCCAGGAGCCTTCTAGCTATAAGCCACAGGAGCCTAGCTACGACCAGTAACAGCCCCAGCAGCAACAGCCCCAGGAGCAGCAGCAGCATCCTAGCGACAAGCCCCAGCAGCAGCATCCTAGCGACAAGCCCCAGCAGCAGCAGCCTAGCTACAAGCCCCAGCAGCAGCAACATCCTAGCTACAAGCCCCAGCAGCAGCAACATCCTAGCTACAAGCCCCAGCAGCAGCAACATCCTAGCGACAAGCCCCAGCAGCAGCATCCTAGCGACAAGCAGCAGCAGCAGCCTAGCTACAAGCCCCAGCAGCAGCAACATCCTAGCTACATGCCCCAGCAGCAGCAGCAGCAACATCCTAGCTACAAGCCCCAGCAGCAGCAGCAACATCCTAGCTACAAGCCCCAGCAGCAGCAACATCCTAGCTACAAGCCCCAGCAGCAGCAACATTTTAGCTACAAGCCCCAGCAGCAGCAACATCCTAGCTACAAGCCCCAGCAGCAGCAACATCCTAGCTACAAGCCCCAGCAGCAGCAGCAGCAACATCCTAGCTACAAGCCCCTGCAGCAGCAGCAACATCCTAGCTACAAGCCCCAGAAGCCTTCTAGCTACAAGCCACAGGAGCCTAGCTACGACCAGCAACAGCCGCAGCAGCATCCTAGCTATGACCACCAACAGCCGCAGCAGCATCCTAGCGACAAGCAGCAGCAAAATCCTAGCTACAAGCCCCACAATGCAAAAAGTCGGCTTTAAAAAATAAGAAAAAAAAGTAATAAAATGAGGAATATATTACTTAAAATAAGCAAAATTATCTGCCAACAGAACAGGAAGATTTGACTCAACAAGATTTTTAAAAACAAGTGAATATATCTAGCCTTAAAAACCCCAGGGATATCTTAAAACTAGTGTGTTTAGACTAATAACAAGTAGATTTGTATTGGTTCAAGGAAAATATTTAAGAATTATTTTCTCAATATGTAGGACAATGTGCTTAAAATCAGCATATGCTAGTGCCATCATCTTCAAATAAGGTTTCATGCAAGTAAATATATCTTAAAGTCAGTACAGCCAAACTTCAAACAAGTACATTTGTCTAGATAAGCAAACCAAATTTAAGAATAGTTTTCTTGATATATAGGAAAATATACCTTTTATTCAACATATGCTAGTATTATCAGCTCCAAACAAGGACTTATGTTAGGCAAGATACACTGCAATCAAGTATATTCGTCTAGATAATGAGAACAATTTAAGAATTATTTATTCTAGTATGTAGAACAAAATCACTTAAATTTAGTATCCAATGCTACTGTAAAATTCTTTAAATAAGAGTAAATTCCCTAACACTTAAGGGAGAAAACATTTATCAGGCTTGGTACTTAGTTAAACAAATACATGAATCTAAATTTTTTTTCAAAGTCTTTATTGCCTTTCAAGTACAACTTTTCCTTTACAGTAGAAACAGTAAAAGCCTGAACTTACTATTACAGGAAAAATCCGATTTTTCATATAGTTCACCGTTTTGAGGTCAAGGAGTACTGTCGGTACGAAAGCCCCCCAAAAACAATCGGTTTTACCTAGCAAGAGTTGCATCAGCCAGCAGCTAACAGACAGGCAGCTACAGCTCCTCACTCTGGGGGCATGGCAGCCTCCATGTACATGCCCCCAGAGTTTAGCACTGTAGCTGCCTGTCTGCGTTAGCTGCTGGCTGAGCTAGGTAAAACCAAAGTTTTTTTCCGTACTGACAGTACTCTTTGACTTGAAATGGAGATATGTAAAAACTCATCGGATTTTTCCAAATAAACACTCCAGCTCGGCGCATGATCTTCAATGAAGATTTTTTTAAAGAGCAAACTAAAAAGTGAAAAACATGCATCTATCTACATGAGGAAGTCATGTCCTGGCTGTGGATAGTATCCAAGAGAACTTGCGCAGACAGAAGTGTGCACACTTAGGATATCTAAGGTGAAAGATAATGCATGCCATTTTACATTGTGCGAACATCAATATCCTCTTTTGGGAAGGTCATGCAGCTGAACTTAACAGCAAACTAAAAAGTAAAAAACACGTAAGGCAAAAAAAAATCCACTCTCATTTCCACTTTAAGCTAAGAATTTCTTCCACTCGCCTATAGCCTTCCTATATGAAGTCCTGGTCGTGGATGGCATCCAGGAGAACCTCGGTCTGCAGCACAGACATGAGTGTGGCAACGCACTTGGGATATGTAAGGTGAAAGATGTAATAGCATGCCATGAGATACATTACGCTAGCATCGATATCCTCTTTTGGGAAAGTCAACACAGGCGTGGTTCCAATAGATAGTATGCAGTTAGTTTCACTGACAACAACGACCGGGCTGGAGAGTGGTCTTGCTCGTAGAAAGGTGTTGGGGTCTTCTGTAGGCTGACAAACACAAAAAGAAAAATAAATACCACAATGCACTTTTTGTATTGTATGGTCAAGTAAATGTGAAAATTCTTATGCATATACATTTTCTTACCTTAAGGATGTGAAGCAAAGCCTCACTTGCATGTCCCAACTTCTTGGGTGGAGCCACAGGTGATGGAAATAAGTCTGGCAATGCCTTCATCAGGGCGATTGACTGTTGTGCTGTTAAAAAAACAAGACAAAAAAGTAATTTTTAAAAAAGTAGTTTTTCTGCAGCCAGTTATTAAACAAACATTAATACTTCTGTGGGATTCTCAATTGTTATGTTCTGTAATAACCTTTGTCCAACAGTGGAGGCCTCATGACCTTCTTGAAAACGCCATAAAACTGTGCCCTCTCAAAAAAGGTCGCCCGCCGGGTATTTAGTTCAGGTAGGAAGTGGGGGTTCCCTTGATCGAGGATCCGCAGGAGTTCATCCATTAGCTAACACACAGGGAGACAAAAGATAGAGAAGAGATGTAAAAATTAAAATGTACATTACAATTCAAATCTAACAGTTAAACTTTAACCTTCGGATGAGACATTAAACCGAGGTCACGACTCACTGTGGTCATTAAAGATCCCATGGCACTTATTGCAAAGAGTAGGGGGTTCCCCAGTGTCCTGGCTAAATTCCCAACCTGGCCCCCTAATCATCCCCTCACTCTAATTGACTCATTCAGATCCTCACTCTCCACCTCAAGCTGGTGTGTGGTGAGTGTTTTGGAACATAATGGTTGCCGCATCACCCAGGTGGGTGCTACACATTGGTGGTGGTTAGCGAGTGTTGTAATTCCTAGGCTTAGGAAGCAGAGGGCTGCATAAAATGAATACATATGCTTACATGGTCCAATTCTCCAAAGCAGGGATACGCCTCAAGGATCTTGACAGGCCTGTCCTGCTCCTTAGTCACATCGGAGTCAATGAAGGCGCGTCTTGACTGGAATTCAAGGTCTAGGAGCTGGGCAACATCCTTCTTGTTTGGCCTGGCCTTGGTTTTATACATGTCCTGCAGAGTTTTATAATGTCTTGCCTGATACTGCAGGCTGTCCGAAGTGTCTGATGCTAGAAAAACAAACTTCATCAATTAACATTTAAACATAGCCATAACAAACATTAAAGCTGCCGTCGGCAGGCCTTCAAAATTTCACACACGGAGAACTTTCGTGCGCATGAATGGGGGGCGGGCTCGATAGCAGCGTGTGCACAAGCTGTGATTGACAGGTAGCAATTCCTCCCCCCTGGTTGGTTAAACAAAACCAGGAGCTCTCGATTTTTGCAAGCACGATTACAGGCTGATTACAGGCTTTAGAGGGAGCTAGAGCATTCGGGATTTTTTCTAAACAGCCTATTTAATATTCTACTTCCAGAATCCCATGACAGTTCAAGCTAATATGACTCAAAACATGCTGCCGATGGCAGCATGTTAAGATTGTTAAGACCATAATTTCCATTTCAGACATTACAGGTTAACTGGGCCATTAACACGCAAATACACACGTCACCATTTTATAAAATTGGATTATTCGCCATCTCCCCTAGAGTTAGATAAGTGAACAAAAACATTTTTGTCTCCGTGCATGCATTGTTGTAGTGCGGGCAGCGCCCCCGCTAGGTTAGCTTATGCTAATTTAGACGAGGCGAAGTCAATACGTGCCTAGGAGATCCCCTCGTCTTAATCTACATTGCCATTTGTACTGGTTGTGAAGACAGAGGCTCACTTTTACTCATGACATACTATCTGGCTACAAAGGATTCCATTCACTATGCTAAGCTAAGCTAACCTAGCAGGTGCGCTGCCAGACTATGACATTGCATGCACTGAGACAAATACGTTTGCCCACTTATTTACCTCTAGGGGAGACGGTGAATATCCCAATTTTATAAAACGGTGGCGTGTTCCTTTAAAAAAGGACACCAATAGATGAATAATCCAGAACAAAAAAGGTTTGAAATTGCATGATAACATTGCTGAATTTACTTAGACATGGAATTGTCCTTGTTCAAAGTAATAATAGAAGCTCCATTATACTGAAAAAAATATCCACCATTTCAATTTGTGCACTTACCATACGATTGTTCAATCTGTGGAGTGCTACAGCGTGGTGGTGATCTCTCCAAGATCACAGTAGAGGTGGTGGAGTCATCAGTCTCATCAGTGGACGTCTCCTGTCTGGACTGAAAGCTAAGTCTCCGTGCCTTCTTTCGCAAAGGAGTTGCTCCCTGCTGCTTTTTAGGAGTTGAAACATTTTGGACTCTTTTTAGGAGCTGTTTCTTCAGATATTCCTGACAAGACAGACACAGAACAGGTTGTGTAATAAATAACATTAAATAAAATCGTATACAGTAATGAAGGCGTACAAGCAGACACGACTGATGAATAGTGTCTTACCCACTCAGCCCCACTCTTGGCAGATTGGTCCCGAAGCATTGGGTAGTAGTCCACGAGGCGCTTTGCCATAAATGTGAGCTCCCGGTTGCATGGATATTTAAAATCATCCTCTGTTGCTCTTTTGATTGCAATCATGCTCGTGATGGTATTTCTTATTAATCTGCAACGAAGATCTTTGGACAGGCTAAAGTCTCCCTCTTTTCCAGCACGCTGTTGGTCAAAGAAGGCACTCCTTGCAAGCTCTAATTCTGTGTCTGTGTATATGACATACGTTGGGCTGACAAGTTGTACCGTTCTGCCATGTTGGGGTCTTGGGCTTGGAGAGGGGAGGGAGGATGGAGGAGAAATGGGGGATGGAGAGGGGAGAGGGTTGGAGGAAGACAAAGAGGAAGGAAATGGATGTTGGGGAAGAGGAGGTGGGTGGGTGGGGCTGAATTCACTGCTTCCTGGTCTATGCAGCTCTGATTCTTGACCCTGTATAAAAGATACACGTATTTATTGGTAATTATAAAAACAAGGAGCTGACTGACAGCCTGACAGCCACCAAACAAGAAATCTGAAATCTGCTGAAATCTATCATTACCTCATTTTCATCATGACTGAGTCTCCAAATGGTTCTCCTTCTCAGGAAGTGTTCTGGACCAGGAAAAAGGTCACGCAAGTCCTCCTTTGTGAGGCTTGGCAGCATATCTTTGCTTATATTAGCAGCTGAAAAACAAATATTGCCACACATTAAATATTTGTCAATGAATTTGCTAATACGTTGTCCATTGAGAAAATATGTCATATGAATATTGTTAAACTGTTTTTAAAACGCCTTGCGTGTTGCGTGAAAAGTAGGCAAACTGTCCCATTTCTAGCATGCACATGTTTTTGTTGCGCGTATCACGCAGGCAGCGTGCAAACACTCAAACCTGCTAACATGGGAGCCGGTGTCGGGCCAAAAAGTGATCGTCGGCCAGAATCTGATTTGTGACCGCGGGAGCGCGCACAGCAGCCCGTTGTGCGCGCTCCCGCGGCCACAAATCAGATTCTGGCAAATGATCACTTTTTGGCACGACACCGGAAAAAAACTGACACGCCACGCAGCTGACACGCTCATGCCATGCACTCAGTCTGAATTAGCCCTAAAGATTCTTTATTTTGACCAACTGAAAATAAGAACCTGGCAAACTGCATGTAATATGTATTATATAACTATAATAGCTACCGGAGAAATCAACAAACAAATACATCTTACTTTATTCTTACTTTACTTTAAATCATTAAATATTAGTAGGGGGGAGGAAAGTCTGCGTCTTTACAAAGACAGGTTACCTTAATTTCAGAACAGCCACTGAACCTTGAAAACTTAAAACACAGATATCCCAATCATACTAACGTTAGAAAATGTCACCGAAATTAGTTTCACTAGTTCACAGTAACGTTAACAGTATATTTTTAAAAGTGATAACGTCAACGTTAGAGGTTGATAATAGAAAGGGCGCCAGAGAGTGCTAACGTTACCTCTAAGCTAAACAGAGATGTCCATTATCGAAGGCTAATTGAAAATAATTTGCACCATAACACTGTTTCTGGCATTAAAACACAATTAATTACGTCAACTAGTATCGTTTGTGCTATTATTAGCAGTTTACAGTGGACATTTAGGGGCATACGTTCTAGCTAGCTAGTTAGTTTGTTCGTTTAAATTAGCATGTTGACGTGAATGTGTTGACCAATGTTCCAATTCAAATAAATGTTAACTTCCAGAGGACAAGTTTGGATATAAACGAACATACAATACCTTTTAGTATTTCAGCTGCTACTTTATCCATGCCCGCTTCGTCCATAGTGTAGGCTAAAACGAATTGAATAGCTGAGTCTCCTTCCAAATCCACGATGCAATCTGCTGAAAGTTCCGTCGTGCACCCGACCTTCTACGTAACGGACCTTTTTCGCGCTTTGATATGGAAGCTACCATTTCATAATGAGGGGTGACTGAAATATGTCAAATGTTATAAATATTGATAGTATGCTTAAATGATGCAGTCATGGGTCAAATATCATAAAATGATTCCAAAAATATAACGTTACATTTCATTCCACATGTTAATTGCAGATGTTATTGTATACATGAAACTCTTGATCACAGTCCTTCCCATAGGTAATATCCTGAACCCACATGAAATTCATGTTACCATCATGTTACGTTCTTTCCCCCGCAGTCACAATTCAATGAGGATACGTTCTTTCCCCCGCCGTTTTCGTGATCTTCATTTGCAACCTTACCTCATTGTTTGCTCTCAGTAAATTTCAAGATGCTTTGGAGATGCGTTATCTTTTTTTTTTACTATGATTGAAAAGGGACCCCAAAGGTGCAGGGAAGGTTTTTTTCATGACATTGTTGATGGTGCTCTTCTAAAATCACATCCCTTATTTTCAAACAAACCAAATGCACTGCAGATTGTTCTGTACACAGATGAAATAGAGATCTGTAACCCACTGGGATCCTTTGCATCAAAAAACAAGTTGTTAATGGTATACTACACTCTGGGAAATATAGATCCAAAGTACAGGTCTAAGCTGGCTTCTATCAGACTACTTGCAATGGCTAGATCAGCAGACCTCCGCAAATCTGGTGTAGATGTAATACTGAATAGAATTAAAGAAGACATGGTTGCATTATACAATGGTGTTACAATGGAAACTGTTAATGGAGAGAAAACAATATATGGTGCTATGGTCACTCTCTGTGGCGATACCCTGGCACAGCATGAATTAGCAGGGTTCAAAGAGGGTGTGGGCTTTGCATTCAGTAAGTGCAGACACTGAGTGTTCTTTTGAGGACATGCAGTCACAATTCAATGAGGATACATACACTAAAAGGACATTGGAGAAGCATGTCAGACAGTGTGATGAAATAGAAATGGCAACCACAGACCTGCTTCGCAACAGCCTGAGAACAACATACGGTATCAATCGAAGGAGTAAGTTAGTTGGATTCCCATCCTTTGATATTGTACAGCAAACCCCACAAGACATTATGCATGTGATTCTAGAAGGGATAGCTCCACTGGAAATCAAAAATGTTTTGAATCATCTTATTCAGTCAGGACAGATAACTCTGGACTCAGTAAATTCTGCTATTCTTGGTTTCCCTTATTCCCCGCTAGATGTTAGAGATAGGCCATCCCCAATTTCCCTTAGCACACTTATGTCAAATGATGGTAAACTAAAACAGTCATCTGGGCAAATGCTTGTCCTGCTAAGGATATTGCCATTTGTTTTAGAGAGTTTGGAAGACAATGCATATGTGCAACTGATAATTCAGTTATTAGAGATTGTGCAAATAGTGTTTGCCCCTGTTCTTTCCATTGCAACTGTCTACATTGAAGTTGCTAATTGAAAATCATTTGAAGCATTGGAAGGAGCTTTTCCCAGACCACAATGTTACACCTAAACAGCATTATATGATACATTTGCCATCGCAGATACAATTATTGGGTCCAATGGTCAGACATATGTGTATGCGGTTCGAATCCAAACACTGTTTATTTAAACAATGGGCTTCCAACCTAAATTTTAAAAATGTATGCAAATCTTTGATTAATCAGAACCAAATATATGAAAGCTGCCAAAATGTTGAGCCTTCCATGCACCCACTTTTCTCAAGTGAAAAGGAGATGGAACCTGTATCTGAGGTTAAAGATCTACAATATTTAACAGGAAAATTGAGAGACTTCCTAGGTGTCATTGAAGTGAAAAATGCTGTATCAGTTAAGTGGCTTGTGATAAATGGTAATAAATACATAACTGAGAAGTCCATGATCCTTGCTAAAGTATTGAATGGTAATATGCCAGAATTTGGACTGGTCAAAAACATATATCTTGTTGATTCTAGGCTTTATTGTTTGGAATATCAACCATTTCAAACTACATGCTTTGATAGAAATGTCATGGCTTATCAAGTTGAAGTCCCACACCTTGCACAGGCCACTGAATTAGCAGATGCTGAAAGGCTGGTTGATTCTACCTCTTATTACACAATCAGCAGCCAGAGCCAAACTTATGTACAAATAAAATACTATGTTGAGGATGTAATTGAATTGCACAGTAGTTCAAATGACTAACTTGTTCCTAGATTGGTGAAAGCTTTTAATGCTGTCTTGCAATTTTACATAAATTATGGTGTTTGACGCATAATATTTCAATAGCAGATGAAAATGTGTTTTGCTTTGGTGTTTGCACTGAATCTTTGTGCAATATGGGTTCTTTCCTTGAGGTTATTTTACATATTTAGTAAACATGCCATGTCATGTAATGTTTATTGCTAAATGGTCTTGGATGAATATAGTTCTAACCTTTATTTGTTAAATGAGATTTAAGCACAGTGCCCACTCACTTTAACATGATAATGGATGAGCAGATAGTATGTTTTTAAAGCATCGGTTTGACTAAGTACTTTTTTTTCATCTGGGCATATGTAATTGCTGTGTGTTGACAATAAAAAATGAATTCCATTCAATTGTTATCTGTTATTTAAAAATGTTAAGCGATTAAAAGGATAAAACGCTTGAAATAAGAAATACTGACTTTGACCAAGCAGTTTTATACTTCTAAGCATTGATGTGACACCTTTAGTATAATGGTAATTCTCATTATAAGCATAAACCTGCTCATAACCAGTAATAAAATCTCAATAACAAGTTTTAATACCTTATTAAGATTATTAAGAGAAATACTTCTTAAAACAAGTGAAATGCTCCTACACAAAACTTGCTTGGTAGGAAGAAATATCTTGGCAGACAAAAAACTAGAAATTTTGCCTATATTTAAGATTTCTAACCTTAGTTCGATTTTAATTTTTGCAGTGCAGCAGCAGCAGCCTTCTAGCTACAAGCCCCAGGAGCCTTCTAGCTATAAGCCACAGGAGCCTAGCTACGACCAGCAACAGCCCCAGCAGCCCCAGCAGCCGCAGCAGCAGCAGCAGCATCCTAGCGACAAGCCCCAGCAGCAGCAGCCTAGCTACAAGCCCCAGCAGCAGCAACATCCTAGCTGCAAGCCCCAGCAGCAGCAACATCCTAGCTACAAGCCCCAGCAGCAGCATCCTAGCGACAAGCCCCAGCAGCAGCATCCTAGCGACAAGCAGCAGCAGCAGCCTAGCTACAAGCCCCAGCAGCAGCAACATCCTAGCTACATGCCCCAGCAGCAGCAGCAGCAACATCCTAGCTACAAGCCCCAGCAGCAGCAGCAGCAACATCCTAGCTACAAGCCCCAGCAGCAGCAGCAACATCCTAGCTACAAGCCCCAGCAGCAGCCCCAGCAGCAGCAACATCCTAGCTACAAGCCCCAGCAGCAGCAACATCCTAGCTACAAGCCCCAGCAGCAGCAACATCCTAGCTACAAGCCCCAGCAGCAGCAACATCCTAGCTACAAGCCCCAGCAGCAGCAGCAGCAGCATCCTAGCGACAAGCCCCAGCAGCAGCAACATCCTAGCTACAAGCCCCAGCAGCAGCATCATCCTAGCTACAAGCCCCAGAAGCCTTCTAGCTACAAGCCACAGGAGCCTAGCTACGACCACCAACAGCCGCAGCAGCATCCTAGCTATGACCACCAACAGCCGCAGCAGCATCCTAGCGACAAGCAGCAGCAACATCATAGCTACAAGCCCCAGCAGCAGCAGCAACATCATAGCTACAAGCCCCAGAAGCAGCAGCAGCAGCCTTCTAGCTACAAGCCCCAGGAGCCTTCTAGCTATAAGCCACAGGAGCCTAGCTACGACCAGCAACAGCCCCAGCAGCAGCAGCAGAATCCTAGCGACAAGCCCCAGCAGCAGCAGCATCCTAGCGACAAGCCCCAGCAGCAGCATCCTAGCGACGAGCCCCAGCAGCAGCAACATCCTAGCTACAAGCCCCAGCAGCAGCAGCAGCAACATCCTAGCTACAAGCCCCAGCAGCAGCAGCAGCAACATCCTAGCTACAAGCCCCAGCAGCAGCAGCAGCAACATCCTAGCTACAAGCCCCAGCAGCAGCAGCAGCAACATCCTAGCTACAAGCCCCAGCAGCAGCAGCAGCAGCAACATCCTAGCTACAAGCCCCAGCAGCAGCAGCAACATCCTAGCCACAAGCCCCAGCAGCAGCAGCAGCATCCTAGCTACAAGCCGCAGCAGCAGCAGCAACATCCTAGCTACAAGCCCCAGCAGCAGCAGCAGCAGCAACATCCTAGCTACAAGCCGCAGCAGCCCCAGCAGCATCCTAGCTACATGCCCCAGCAGCATCCTAGCTACAAGCCCCAGCCGCAGCCGCAGCCGCAGCATCCTAGCTACAAGCCCCAGCAGCAGCATTCTCCTAGCCACAAGTAGTAACTCAGAAGTTGAGAAGTTTGCATTCTGTACCTTTGCTTCATTGAAAATTCCATCAAATCCTTCAATGATATAAAGTTCTCAATTGTGTTCCTGCCATGACATGGTTCTACTGTCCAAATTTGACAAAAGAATAAAAATATCCCTTTTAAATGGTCAAATTGGTCATTGGCTAGGCTGAATGCCAGCAGCAAATGCAGAAACCCATTTTGATGCCTTTTCAGGAGCCGCTGCTTTGGTCTAATCAAACGCTACAGTTCAGTATGGAGTCTTTTTATTAGATCTTTAGCAGCTAGCTACCAGCCGCATCAGCTTCCTGAACACCAGCAGAAGCCCCCAAACTACGAGCAGCAGCCTCCTTATTTCAAGACGTCATCTGAATGTGTTTTGAATTCACCTCTTTAAAATTCACGTCGGGCAATACAGAAATTCAAACGTTCACTAATTTAGATACAAAAGGTTGCACTACTCTACAAGTGGTCAAATGACAACCAGAACATTCAATGGCCTGGCCCGCTTCTCCTCTCACCTGGCTGCGCATACCATGTTAAAAGGGTCCTAGAGATGGGGTCTGGTCACATAAGCTCTTCCTCTACGATGTCCAGAGCCCCCCACTCACTCTGAAACAACACTCAACACCAGGAACTACAGTCAATATTAGCTATGTCCTTTTTTACTACTAAAGCAGCATCATGTAATACTCAAAATATTACAACCAGGAGCAGGATACTCTCAACTAGACCAAGGAAGAATAAGCCCTAGTTAACCACTAGGTGGGGGGTGGATTAATCAATACTAGCCACACTTATCCACATCTACTTTGCTACCAAACACTGCGTGGATCTGTGACACCATAGGGTTTTCCCGCTCTATCAGAGTGCTTCCAGTGCAATCATACATGTTTAATAATCCTGATACCAGCGGACTCCATCATGAACAACATGCATAGATGTCAAGTCTGCTGTTCCAACTCATTAGGCACACTGATTATGATTGAGTTGCACCTTGTTTCAAACCAATCAGTGCCTGATCAGAATGGGATTAGATGTGAATCCTTATATAAAGCTTCAGCAGCATTCCTCATTTCACT
This sequence comes from Gadus macrocephalus, assembly GCF_031168955.1. Lineage (NCBI taxonomy): Eukaryota > Metazoa > Chordata > Actinopteri > Gadiformes > Gadidae > Gadus > Gadus macrocephalus. The sequence continues at coordinate 4,211,386 of NC_082400.1, forward strand.
GGAGTTGTAGTGGCAGGCTCAAAGGCGTACTACAGTTGCTCGCCACCTCAACCATGGCTTTAATAATGAGGTAAATTCTTTATTTTGGAGTACTTTATTTTGTTATCAGTGGCATGGACACGTTAAAATATGTTTTTATTCATATAACAGGGTACTTCAATTGTCTCTACTCCTTGATGTGGGCTGTCAAGTACATGGTGAGTTCAGGCTGAAGTATTAATTTAAATAGGCAGGTATCCATGTGCTAACAAGTATGCATAACAGCTTACAGGATCGGATATGCTGAGCGGGAGATGCCTACGTATGGGCAGCAGCAGCCTCCTAGCTACAAGCCAGAGCAACCTCCTAGCTACAAGCCAGAGCAACCTCCTAGCTACAAGCCAGAGCAACCTCCTAGCTACAAGCCCCAGGAGCAGCAGCAGCATCCTAGCTACAAGCCGCAGCAGCATCCTAGCTACAAGCCGCAGCAGCAGCAACATCCTAGCTACAAGCCCCAGCAGCAGCAACATCCTAGCTACAAGCCCCAGCAGCAGCAACATCCTAGCTACAAGCCCCAGCAGCAGCAACATCCTAGCTACAAGCCCCAGCAGCAGCGACATCCTAGCTACAAGCCCCAGCAGCAGCGACATCCTAGCTACAAGCCCCTGCAGCAGCAGCAGCAACATCCTAGCTACAAGCCCCAGAAGCCTTCTAGCTACAAGCCACAGGAGCCTAGCTACGACCAGCAACAGCCGCAGCAGCATCCTAGCTACGACCACCAACAGCAGCAGCAGCAGCATCCTAGCGACAAGCAGCAGCAGCAACATCCTAGCTACATGCAGCAGCAAAATCCTAGCTACAAGCCCCAGCAGCAGCAGCAGCAGCAACATCATAGCTACAAGCCCCAGAAGCAGCAGCAGCAGCCTTCTAGCTACAAGCCCCAGGAGCCTTCTAGCTATAAGCCACAGGAGCCTAGCTACGACCAGCAACAGCCCCAGCAGCCCCAGCAGCAGCAGCATCCTAGCGACAAGCCCCAGCAGCAGCAGCCTAGCTACAAGCCCCAGCAGCAGCAACATCCTAGCTACAAGCCCCAGCAGCAGCAACATCCTAGCTACAAGCCCCAGCAGCAGCATCCTAGCTACAAGCCCCAGCAGCAGCAGCATCCTAGCTACAAGCCCCAGCAGCAGCAGCAGCAACATCCTAGCTACAAGCCCCAGCAGCAGCAGCAGCAACATCCTAGCTACAAGCCCCAGCAGCAGCAGCAACATCCTAGCTACAAGCCCCAGCAGCAGCCCCAGCAGCAGCAACATCCTAGCTACAAGCCCCAGCAGCAGCCCCAGCAGCAGCAACATCCTAGCTACAAGCCCCAGCAGCAGCAACATCCTAGCTACAAGCCCCAGCAGCAGCAACATCCTAGCTACAAGCCCCAGCAGCAGCAACATCCTAGCTACAAGCCCCAGCAGCAGCAGCAGCAGCAACATCCTAGCTACAAGCCCCAGCAGCAGCAGCAGCAACATCCTAGCTACAAGCCCCAGCAGCAGCAGCAGCAGCAGCAGCAGCATCCTAGCTACAAGCCCCAGCAGCAGCAGCAGCATCCTAGCTACAAGCCCCAGCAGCAGCAGCAGCATCCTAGCTACAAGCCCCAGCAGCAGCAGCAGCAGCAGCAGCAACATCCTAGCTACAAGCCCCAGCAGCAGCAGCAGCAACATCCTAGCTACAAGCCCCAGCAGCAGCAGCAGCAACATCCTAGCTACAAGCCCCAGCAGCAGCAGCAGCAACATCCTAGCTACAAGCCCCAGCAGCAGCAGCAGCAACATCCTAGCTACAAGCCCCAGCAGCAGCAGCAGCAGCAACATCCTAGCTACAAGCCCCAGCAGCAGCAGCAGCAGCAACATCCTAGCTACAAGCCCCAGCAGCAGCAGCAACATCCTAGCTACAAGCCCCAGCAGCAGCAGCAGCATCATCCTAGCTACAAGCCCCAGCAGCAGCAGCAGCAACATCCTAGCTACAAGCCCCAGCAGCAACATCCTAGCCACAAGCCCCAGCAGCAGCAGCAGCATCCTAGCTACAAGCCGCAGCAGCATCAGCAGCAGCATCCTAGCTACAAGCCGCAGCAGCAGCAGCAGCAACATCCTAGCTACAAGCCCCAGCAGCAGCAGCAGCAACATCCTAGCTACAAGCCGCAGCAGCCCCAGCAGCATCCTAGCTACATGCCCCAGCCGCAGCCGCAGCCGCAGCATCCTAGCTACAAGCCCCAGCAGCAGCATTCTCCTAGCCACAAGTAGTAACTCAGAAGTTGAGAAGTTTGCATTCTGTACCTTTGCTTCATTGAAAATTCCATCAAATCCTTCAATGATATAAAGTTCTCAATTGTGTTCCTGCCATGACATGGTTCTACTGTCCAAATTTGACAAAAGAATAAAAATATCACTTTTAAATGGTCAAATTGGTCATTGGCTAGGCTGAATGCCAGCAGCAAATGCAGAAACCCATTTTGATGCCTTTTCAGGAGCCGCTGCTTTGGTCTAATCAAACGCTACAGTTCAGTATGGAGTCTTTTTATTAGATCTTTAGCAGCTAGCTACCAGCCGCATCAGCTTTCTGAACACCAGCAGAAGCCCCCAAACTACGAGCAGCAGCGTCCTTATTTCAAGACGTCATCTGAATGTGTTTTGAATTCACCTCTTTAAAATTCACGTCTGGCAATGCAGAAATTCAAACGTTCACTAATTTAGATACAAAAGGTTGCACTACTCTACAAGTGGTCAAATGACAACCAGAACATTCAATGGCCTGGCCCGCTTCTCCTCTCACCTGGCTGCGCATACCATGTTAAAAGGGTCCTAGAGATGGGGTCTGGTCACATAAGCTCTTCCTCTACGATGTCCAGAGCCCCCCACTCACTCTGAAACACAACACTCAACACCGGGAACTACAGTCAATATTAGCTATGTCCTTTTTTACTACTAAAGCAGCATCATGTAATACTCAAAATATTACAACCAGGAGCAGGATACTCTCAACTAGACCAAGGAAGAATAAGCCCTAGTTAACCACTAGGTGGGGGGTGGATTAATCAATACTAGCCACACTTATCCACATCTACTTTGCTACCAAACACTGCGTGGATCTCTGACACCATAGGGTTTTCCCGCTCTATCAGAGTGCTTCCAGTGCAATCATACATGTTTAATAATCCTGATACCAGCGGACTCCATCATGAACAACATGCATAGATGTCAAGTCTGCTGTTCCAACTCATTAGGCACACTGATTATGATTGAGTTGCACCTTGTTTCAAACCAATCAGTGCCTGATCAGAATGGGATTAGATGTGAATCCTTATATAAAGCTTCAGCAGCATTCCTCATTTCACTGGAGTTTTAGTGGCAGGCTCACAGGCGTACTACAGTTGCTCGCCACCTCAACCATGGCTTTAATAATGAGGTAAATTCTTTATTTTGGAGTACTTTATTTTGTTATCAGTGGCATGGACATGTTAAAATATGTTTTTATTCATATAACAGGGTACTTCAATTGTCTCTACTCCTTGATGTGGGCTGTCAAGTACATGGTGAGTTCAGGCTGAAGTATTAATTTAAATAGGCAGGTATCCATGTGCTAACAAGTATGCATAACAGCTTACAGGATCGGATATGCTGAGCGGGAGATGCCTACGTATGGGCTGCAGCAGCCTCCTAGCTACAAGCCAGAGCAACCTCCTAGCAACAAGCCAGAGCAACCTCCTAGCAACAAGCCAGAGCAACCTCCTAGCTACAAGCCAGAGCAACCTCCTAGCTACAAGCCCCAGGAGCAGCAGCAGCATCCTAGCTACAAGCTGCAGCAGCAGCAGCATCCTAGCTACAAGCCGCAGCAGCAGCAACATCCTAGTGACAAGCCCCAGCAGCAGCAACATCCTAGCTACAAGCCCCAGCAGCAGCAACATCCTAGCTACAAGCCCCAGCAGCAGTCCCAGCAGCAGCAACATCCTAGCTACAAGCCCCAGCAGCAGCAACATCCTAGCTACAAGCCCCAGCAGCAGCAACATCCTAGCTACAAGCCCCAGCAGCAGTCCCAGCAGCAGCAACATCCTAGCTACAAGCCCCAGCAGCAGCAACATCCTAGCTACAAGCCCCAGCAGCAGCAACATCCTAGCTACAAGCCCCAGCAGCAGCAACATCCTAGCTACAAGCCCCAGCAGCAGCAACATCCTAGCTACAAGCCCCAGCAGCAGCAACATCCTAGCTACAAGCCCCAGCAGCAGCAACATCCTAGCTACAAGCCCTTGCAGCAGCAACATCCTAGCTACAAGCCCCAGAAGCCTTCTAGCTACAAGCCACAGGAGCCTAGCTACGACCAGCAACAGCCGCAGCAGCAGCATCCTAGCGACAAGCAGCAGCAGCAGCAGCAGCAACATCCTAGCTACATGCAGCAGCAAAATCCTAGCTACAAGCCCCAGCAGCAGCAGCAACATCATAGCTACAAGCCCCAGAAGCAGCAGCAGCAGCCTTCTAGCTACAAGCCCCAGGAGCCTTCTAGCTATAAGCCACAGGAGCCTAGCTACGACCAGCAACAGCCCCAGCCCCAGCAGCAGCAGCATCCTAGCGACAAGCCCCAGCAGCAGCAACATCCTAGCTACAAGCCCCAGCAGCAGCAACATCCTAGCTACAAGCCCCAGCAGCAGCAACATCCTAGCTACAAGCCCCAGCAGCAGCATCCTAGCGACAAGCAGCAGCAGCAGCCTAGCTACATGCCCCAGCAGCAGCAGCAGCAACATCCTAGCTACATGCCCCAGCAGCAGCAGCAGCAACATCCTAGCTACAAGCCCCAGCAGCAGCAACATCCTAGCTACAAGCCCCAGCAGCAGCAGCAGCAACATCCTAGCTACAAGCCACAGCAGCAGCAGCAGCAACATCCTAGCTACAAGCCCCAGCAGCAGCCCCAGCAGCAGCAACATCCTAGCTACAAGCCCCAGCCGCAGCAACATCCTAGCTACAAGCCCCAGCAACATCCTAGCTACAAGCCCCAGCAGCAGCAACATCCTAGCTACAAGCCCCAGCAGCAGCAACATCCTAGCTACAAGCCCCAGCAGCAGCAGCAACATCCTAGCTACAAGCCCCAGAAGCCTTCTAGCTACAAGCCACAGGAGCCTAGCTACGACCAGCAACAGCCGCAGCAGCAGCATCCTAGCGACGAGCAGCAGTAGCAACATCCTAGCTACATGCAGCAGCAAAATCCTAGCTACAAGCCCCAGCAGCAGCAACATCATAGCTACAAGCCCCAGAAGCAGCAGCAGCAGCCTTCTAGCTACAAGCCCCAGGAGCCTTCTAGCTACAAGCCCCAGGAGCCTTCTAGCTATAAGCCACAGGAGCCTAGCTACGACCAGCAACAGCCCCAGCAGCAGCAGCATCCTAGCGACAAGCCCCAGCAGCAGCAGCATCCTAGCGACAAGCCCCAGCAGCAGCAACATCCTAGCTACAAGCCCCAGCAGCAGCAACATCCTAGCTACAAGCCCCAGCAGCAGCATCCTAGCGACAAGCAGCAGCAGCAGCCTAGCTACAAGCCCCAGCAGCAGCAACATCCTAGCTACATGCCCCAGCAGCAGCAGCAACATCCTAGCTACAAGCCCCAGCAGCAGCAGCAGCAGCAGCAACATCCTAGCTACAAGCCCCAGCAGCAGCAGCAACATCCTAGCTACAAGCCCCAGCAGCAGCAGCAACATCCTAGCTACAAGCCCCAGCAGCAGCCCCAGCAGCAGCAACAACCTAGCTACATGCCCCAGCAGCAGCAACATCCTAGCTACAAGCCCCAGCAGCAGCAACATCCTAGCGACAAGCCCCAGCAGCAGCAGCATCCTAGCGACAAGCCCCAGCAGCAGCATCCAAGCGACAAGCCCCAGCAGCAACATCCTAGCTACAAGCCCCAGCAGCAACATCCTAGCTACAAGCCCCAGCAGCAGCAGCAACATCCTAGCTACAAGCCCCAGCAGCAGCAGCAGCAACATCCTAGCCACAAGCCCCAGCAGCAGCAGCAGCAAAATCCTAGCTACAAGCCCCAGCAGCAGCAGCAGCAACATCATAGCTACAAGCCCCAGAAGCAGCAGCAGCAGCAGCCTTCTAGCTACAAGCCCCAGGAGCCTTCTAGCTATAAGCCACAGGAGCCTAGCTACGACCAGCAACAGCCCCAGCAGCAGCAGCAGAATCCTAGCGACAAGCCCCAGCAGCAGCAGCATCCTAGTGACAAGCCCCAGCAGCAGCATCCTAGCGACAAGCCCCAGCAGCAGCAGCAGCAGCAACATCCTAGCTACAAGCCCCAGCAGCAGCAGCAGCAACATCCTAGCTACAAGCCCCAGCAGCAGCAGCAGCAACATCCTAGCTACAAGCCCCAGCAGCAGCAACAACCTAGCTACAAGCCCCAGCAGCAGCAGCCCCAGCAGCATCCTAGCTACATGCCCCAGCAGCATCCTAGCTACAAGCCCCAGCCGCAGCCGCAGCCGCAGCATCCTAGCTACAAGCCCCAGCAGCAGCATTCTCCTAGCCACAAGTAGTAACTCAGAAGTTGAGAAGTTTGCATTCTGTACCTTTGCTTCATCGAAAATTCCATCAAATCCTTCAATGATATAAAGTTCTCAATTGTGTTCCTGCCATGACATGGTTCTACTGTCCAAATTTGACAAAAGAATAAAAATATCACTTTTAAATGGTCAAATTGGTCATTGGCTAGGCTGAATGCCAGCAGCAAATGCAGAAACCCATTTTGATGCCTTTTCAGGAGCCGCTGCTTTGGTCTAATCAAACGCTACAGTTCAGTATGGAGTCTTTTTATTAGATCTTTAGCAGCTAGCTACCAGCCGCATCAGCTTCCTGAACACCAGCAGAAGCCCCCAAACTACGAGCAGCAGCCTCCTTATTTCAAGACGTCATCTGAATGTGTTTTGAATTCACCTCTTTAAAATTCACGTCTGGCAATACAGAAATTCAAACGTTCACTAATTTAGATACAAAAGGTTGCACTACTCTACAAGTGGTCAAATGACAACCAGAACATTCAATGGCCTGGCCCGCTTCTCCTCTCACCTGGCTGCGCATACCATGTTAAAAGGGTCCTAGAGATGGGGTCTGGTCACATAAGCTCTTCCTCTACGATGTCCAGAGCCCCCCACTCACTCTGAAACACAACACTCAACACCAGGAACTACAGTCAATATTAGCTATGTCCTTTTTTACTACTAAAGCAGCATCATGTAATACTCAAAATATTACAACCAGGAGCAGGATACTCTCAACTAGACCAAGGAAGAATAAGCCCTAGTTAACCACTAGGTGGGGGGTGGATTAATCAATACTAGCCACACTTATCCACATCTACTTTGCTACCAAACACTGCGTGGATCTCTGACACCATAGGGTTTTCCCGCTCTATCAGAGTGCTTCCAGTGCAATCATACATGTTTAATAATCCTGATACCAGCGGACTCCATCATGAACAACATGCATAGATGTCAAGTCTGCTGTTCCAACTCATTAGGCACACTGATTATGATTGAGTTGCACCTTGTTTCAAACCAATCAGTGCCTGATCAGAATGGGATTAGATGTGAATCCTTATATAAAGCTTCAGCAGCATTCCTCATTTCACTGGAGTTGTAGTGGCAGGCTCACAGGCGTACTACAGTTGCTCGCCACCTCAACCATGGCTTTAATAATGAGGTAAATTCTTTATTTTGGAGTACTTTATTTTGTTATCAGTGGCATGGACATGTTAAAATATGTTTTTATTCATATAACAGGGTACTTCAATTGTCTCTACTCCTTGATGTGGGCTGTCAAGTACATGGTGAGTTCAGGCTGAAGTATTAATTTAAATAGGCAGGTATCCATGTGCTAACAAGTATGCATAACAGCTTACAGGATCGGATATGCTGAGCGGGAGATGCCTACGTATGGGCTGCAGCAGCCTCCTAGCTACAAGCCAGAGCAACCTCCTAGCTACAAGCCAGAGCAACCTCCTAGCTACAAGCCAGAGCAACCTCCTAGCTACAAGCCCCAGGAGCAGCAGCAGCATCCTAGCTACAAGCTGCAGCAGCAGCAGCATCCTAGCTACAAGCCGCAGCAGCAGCAACATCCTAGTGACAAGCCCCAGCAGCAGCAACATCCTAGCTACAAGCCCCAGCAGCAGCAACATCCTAGCTACAAGCCCCAGCAGCAGTCCCAGCAGCAGCAACATCCTAGCTACAAGCCCCAGCAGCAGCAACATCCTAGCTACAAGCCCCAGCAGCAGCAACATCCTAGCTACAAGCCCCAGCAGCAGCAACATCCTAGCTACAAGCCCCAGCAGCAGCAACATCCTAGCTACAAGCCCCAGCAGCAGCAACATCCTAGCTACAAGCCCCAGCAGCAGCAACATCCTAGCTACAAGCCCCAGCAGCAGCAACATCCTAGCTACAAGCCCCAGCAGCAGCAACATCCTAGCTACAAGCCCCAGCAGCAGCAACATCCTAGCTACAAGCCCCAGAAGCCTTCTAGCTACAAGCCACAGGAGCCTAGCTACGACCAGCAACAGCCGCAGCAGCAGCATCCTAGCGACAAGCAGCAGCAGCAGCAGCAACATCCTAGCTACATGCAGCAGCAAAATCCTAGCTACAAGCCCCAGCAGCAGCAGCAACATCATAGCTACAAGCCCCAGAAGCAGCAGCAGCAGCCTTCTAGCTACAAGCCCCAGGAGCCTTCTAGCTATAAGCCACAGGAGCCTAGCTACGACCAGCAACAGCCCCAGCCCCAGCAGCAGCAGCATCCTAGCGACAAGCCCCAGCAGCAGCAACATCCTAGCTACAAGCCCCAGCAGCAGCAACATCCTAGCTACAAGCCCCAGCAGCAGCAACATCCTAGCTACAAGCCCCAGCAGCAGCAACATCCTAGCTACAAGCCCCAGCAGCAGCATCCTAGCGACAAGCAGCAGCAGCAGCCTAGCTACATGCCCCAGCAGCAGCAGCAGCAACATCCTAGCTACATGCCCCAGCAGCAGCAGCATCAACATCCTAGCTACAAGCCCCAGCAGCAGCAGCAGCAACATCCTAGCTACAAGCCCCAAAAGCAGCAACATCCTAGCTACAAGCCCCAGCAGCAGCAACATCCTAGCTACAAGCCCCAGCAGCAGCAGCAGCAACATCCTAGCTACAAGCCCCAGCAGCAGCAGCAGCAACATCCTAGCTACAAGCCCCAGCAGCAGCAGCAGCAACATCCTAGCTACAAGCCCCAGCAGCAGCCCCAGCAGCAGCAACATCCTAGCTACAAGCCCCAGCCGCAGCAACATCCTAGCTACAAGCCCCAGCAACATCCTAGCTACAAGCCCCAGCAGCAGCAACATCCTAGCTACAAGCCCCAGCAGCAGCAGCAACATCCTAGCTACAAGCCCCAGAAGCCTTCTAGCTACAAGCCACAGGAGCCTAGCTACGACCAGCAACAGCCGCAGCCGCAGCAGCATCCTAGCTACGACCAGCAACAGCCGCAGCAGCAGCAACATCCTAGCTACAAGCCCCAGCAGCAGCCCCAGCAGCAGCAACAACCTAGCTACAAGCCCCAGCAGCAGCAGCAGCCCCAGCAGCATCCTAGCTACATGCCCCAGCAGCATCCTAGCTACAAGCCCCAGCCGCAGCCGCAGCCGCAGCATCCTAGCTACAAGCCCCAGCAGCAGCAGCATTCTCCTAGCCACAAGTAGTAACTCAGAAGTTGAGAAGTTTGCATTCTGTACCTTTGCTTCATTGAAAATTCCATCAAATCCTTCAATGATATAAAGTTCTCAATTGTGTTCCTGCCATGACATGGTTCTACTGTCCAAATTTGACAAAAGAATAAAAATATCCCTTTTAAATGGTCAAATTGGTCATTGGCTAGGCTGAATGCCAGCAGCAAATGCAGAAACCCATTTTGATGCCTTTTCAGGAGCCGCTGCTTTGGTCTAATCAAACGCTACAGTTCAGTATGGAGTCTTTTTATTAGATCTTTAGCAGCTAGCTACCAGCCGCATCAGCTTCCTGAACACCAGCAGAAGCCCCCAAACTACGAGCAGCAGCCTCCTTATTTCAAGACGTCATCTGAATGTGTTTTGAATTCACCTCTTTAAAATTCACGTCGGGCAATACAGAAATTCAAACGTTCACTAATTTAGATACAAAAGGTTGCACTACTCTACAAGTGGTCAAATGACAACCAGAACATTCAATGGCCTGGCCCGCTTCTCCTCACCTGGCTGCGCATACCATGTTAAAAGGGTCCTAGAGATGGGGTCTGGTCACATAAGCTCTTCCTCTACGATGTCCAGAGCCCCCCACTCACTCTGAAACAACACTCAACACCAGGAACTACAGTCAATATTAGCTATGTCCTTTTTTACTACTAAAGCAGCATCATGTAATACTCAAAATATTACAACCAGGAGCAGGATACTCTCAACTAGACCAAGGAAGAATAAGCCCTAGTTAACCACTAGGTGGGGGGTGGATTAATCAATACTAGCCACACTTATCCACATCTACTTTGCTACCAAACACTGCGTGGATCTGTGACACCATAGGGTTTTCCCGCTCTATCAGAGTGCTTCCAGTGCAATCATACATGTTTAATAATCCTGATACCAGCGGACTCCATCATGAACAACATGCATAGATGTCAAGTCTGCTGTTCCAACTCATTAGGCACACTGATTATGATTGAGTTGCACCTTGTTTCAAACCAATCAGTGCCTGATCAGAATGGGATTAGATGTGAATCCTTATATAAAGCTTCAGCAGCATTCCTCATTTCACTGGAGTTGTAGTGGCAGGCTCAAAGGCGTACTACAGTTGCTCGCCACCTCAACCATGGCTTTAATAATGAGGTAAATTCTTTATTTTGGAGTACTTTATTTTGTTATCAGTGGCATGGACACGTTAAAATATGTTTTTATTCATATAACAGGGTACTTCAATTGTCTCTACTCCTTGATGTGGGCTGTCAAGTACATGGTGAGTTCAGGCTGAAGTATTAATTTAAATAGGCAGGTATCCATGTGCTAACAAGTATGCATAACAGCTTACAGGATCGGATATGCTGAGCGGGAGATGCCTACGTATGGGCTGCAGCAGCCTCCTAGCTACAAGCCAGAGCAACCTCCTAGCTACAAGCCAGAGCAACCTCCTAGCTACAAGCCAGAGCAACCTCCTAGCTACAAGCCAGAGCAACCTCCTAGCTACAAGCCCCAGGAGCAGCAGCAGCATCCTAGCTACAAGCCGCAGCAGCATCCTAGCTACAAGCCGCAGCAGCAGCAACATCCTAGCTACAAGCCCCAGCAGCAGCAACATCCTAGCTACAAGCCCCAGCAGCAGCAACATCCTAGCTACAAGCCCCAGCAGCAGCAACATCCTAGCTACAAGCCCCAGCAGCAGCGACATCCTAGCTACAAGCCCCAGCAGCAGCGACATCCTAGCTACAAGCCCCAGCAGCAGCAACATCCTAGCTACAAGCCCCTGCAGCAGCAGCAGCAACATCCTAGCTACAAGCCCCAGAAGCCTTCTAGCTACAAGCCACAGGAGCCTAGCTACGACCAGCAACAGCCGCAGCAGCATCCTAGCTACGACCACCAACAGCCGCAGCAGCAGCAGCAGCATCCTAGCGACAAGCAGCAGCAGCAACATCCTAGCTACATGCAGCAGCAAAATCCTAGCTACAAGCCCCAGCAGCAGCAGCAACATCATAGCTACAAGCCCCAGAAGCAGCAGCAGCAGCCTTCTAGCTACAAGCCCCAGGAGCCTTCTAGCTATAAGCCACAGGAGCCTAGCTACGACCAGCAACAGCCCCAGCAGCAGCAGCATCCTAGCGACAAGCCCCAGCAGCAGCAGCCTAGCTACAAGCCCCAGCAGCAGCAACATCCTAGCTACAAGCCCCAGCAGCAGCAACATCCTAGCTACAAGCCCCAGCAGCAGCATCCTAGCTACAAGCCCCAGCAGCAGCAGCATCCTAGCTACATGCCCCAGCAGCAGCAGCAGCAACATCCTAGCTACAAGCCCCAGCAGCAGCAGCAACATCCTAGCTACAAGCAGCAGCCCCAGCAGCAGCAACATCCTAGCTACAAGCCCCAGCAGCAGCAACATCCTAGCTACAAGCCCCAGCAGCAGCAACATCCTAGCTACAAGCCCCAGCAGCAGCAACATCCTAGCTACAAGCCCCAGCAGCAGCAGCAGCAGCAACATCCTAGCTACAAGCCCCAGCAGCAGCAGCAGCAACATCCTAGCTACAAGCCCCAGCAGCAGCAGCAGCAGCATCCTAGCTACAAGCCCCAGCAGCAGCAGCAGCATCCTAGCTACAAGCCCCAGCAGCAGCATCCTAGCTACAAGCCCCAGCAGCAGCAGCAGCAGCAGCAGCAACATCCTAGCTACAAGCCCCAGCAGCAGCAGCAGCAACATCCTAGCTACAAGCCCCAGCAGCAGCAGCAGCAACATCCTAGCTACAAGCCCCAGCAGCAGCAGCAGCAACATCCTAGCTACAAGCCCCAGCAGCAACATCCTAGCCACAAGCCCCAGCAGCAGCAGCAGCAACATCCTAGCTACAAGCCCCAGCAGCAGCAGCAGCAACATCCTAGCTACAAGCCCCAGCAGCAACATCCTAGCCACAAGCCCCAGCAGCAGCAGCAGCATCCTAGCTACAAGCCGCAGCAGCATCAGCAGCAGCATCCTAGCTACAAGCCGCAGCAGCAGCAGCAGCAGCAGCAGCAGCATCCTAGCTACAAGCCGCAGCAGCAGCAGCAGCAACATCCTAGCTACAAGCCCCAGCAGCAGCAGCAGCAACATCCTAGCTACAAGCCGCAGCAGCCCCAGCAGCATCCTAGCTACATGCCCCAGCAGCATCCTAGCTACAAGCCCCAGCCGCAGCCGCAGCCGCAGCATCCTAGCTACAAGCCCCAGCAGCAGCATTCTCCTAGCCACAAGTAGTAACTCAGAAGTTGAGAAGTTTGCATTCTGTACCTTTGCTTCATTGAAAATTCCATCAAATCCTTCAATGATATAAAGTTTTCAATTGTGTTCCTGCCATGACATGGTTCTACTGTCCAAATTTGACAAAAGAATAAAAATATCACTTTTAAATGGTCAAATTGGTCATTGGCTAGGCTGAATGCCAGCAGCAAATGCAGAAACCCATTTTGATGCCTTTTCAGGAGCCGCTGCTTTGGTCTAATCAAACGCTACAGTTCAGTATGGAGTCTTTTTATTAGATCTTTAGCAGCTAGCTACCAGCCGCATCAGCTTCCTGAACACCAGCAGAAGCCCCCAAACTACGAGCAGCAGCGTCCTTATTTCAAGACGTCATCTGAATGTGTTTTGAATTCACCTCTTTAAAATTCACGTCTGGCAATGCAGAAATTCAAACGTTCACTAATTTAGATACAAAAGGTTGCACTACTCTACAAGTGGTCAAATGACAACCAGAACATTCAATGGCCTGGCCCGCTTCTCCTCTCACCTGGCTGCGCATACCATGTTAAAAGGGTCCTAGAGATGGGGTCTGGTCACATAAGCTCTTCCTCTACGATGTCCAGAGCCCCCCACTCACTCTGAAACACAACACTCAACACCAGGAACTACAGTCAATATTAGCTATGTCCTTTTTTACTACTAAAGCAGCATCATGTAATACTCAAAATATTACAACCAGGAGCAGGATACTCTCAACTAGACCAAGGAAGAATAAGCCCTAGTTAACCACTAGGTGGGGGGTGGATTAATCAATACTAGCCACACTTATCCACATCTACTTTGCTACCAAACACTGCGTGGATCTCTGATCCACGCAGTGGATCAGAGATGATAGAGGGTTTTCCCGCTCTATCAGAGTGCTTCCAGTGCAATCATACATGTTTAATAATCCTGATACCAGCGGACTCCATCATGAACAACATGCATAGATGTCAAGTCTGCTGTTCCAACTCATTAGGCACACTGATTATGATTGAGTTGCACCTTGTTTCAAACCAATCAGTGCCTGATCAGAATGGGATTAGATGTGAATCCTTATATAAAGCTTCAGCAGCATTCCTCATTTCACTGGAGTTGTAGTGGCAGGCTCACAGGCGTACTACAGTTGCTCGCCACCTCAACCATGGCTTTAATAATGAGGTAAATTCTTTATTTTGGAGTACTTTATTTTGTTATCAGTGGCATGGACATGTTAAAATATGTTTTTATTCATATAACAGGGTACTTCAATTGTCTCTACTCCTTGATGTGGGCTGTCAAGTACATGGTGAGTTCAGGCTGAAGTATTAATTTAAATAGGCAGGTATCCATGTGCTAACAAGTATGCATAACAGCTTACAGGATCGGAAATGCTGAGCGGGAGATGCCTACGTATGGGCTGCAGCAGCCTCCTAGCTACAAGCCAGAGCAACCTCCTAGCTACAAGCCAGAGCAACCTCCTAGCTACAAGCCAGCAGCAACATCCTAGCTACAAGCCCCAGCAGCAGCAGCAGCAGCAACATCCTAGCTACAAGCCCCAGCAGCAGCAGCAGCAACAACCTAGCTACAAGCCCCAGCAGCAGCAGCCCCAGCAGCATCCTAGCTACATGCCCCAGCAGCATCCTAGCTACAAGCCCCAGCCGCAGCCGCAGCCGCAGCATCCTAGCTACAAGCCCCAGCAGCAGCATTCTCCTAGCCACAAGTAGTAACTCAGAAGTTGAGAAGTTTGCATTCTGTACCTTTGCTTCATTGAAAATTCCATCAAATCCTTCAATGATATAAAGTTCTCAATTGTGTTCCTGCCATGACATGGTTCTACTGTCCAAATTTGACAAAAGAATAAAAATATCACTTTTAAATGGTCAAATTGGTCATTGGCTAGGCTGAATGCCAGCAGCAAATGCAGAAACCCATTTTGATGCCTTTTCAGGAGCCGCTGCTTTGGTCTAATCAAACGCTACAGTTCAGTATGGAGTCTTTTTATTAGATCTTTAGCAGCTAGCTACCAGCCGCATCAGCTTCCTGAACACCAGCAGAAGCCCCCAAACTACGAGCAGCAGCCTCCTTATTTCAAGACGTCATCTGAATGTGTTTTGAATTCACCTCTTTAAAATTCACGTCTGGCAATACAGAAATTCAAACGTTCACTAATTTAGATACAAAAGGTTGCACTACTCTACAAGTGGTCAAATGACAACCAGAACATTCAATGGCCTGGCCCGCTTCTCCTCTCACCTGGCTGCGCATACCATGTTAAAAGGGTCCTAGAGATGGGGTCTGGTCACATAAGCTCTTCCTCTACGATGTCCAGAGCCCCCCACTCACTCTGAAACACAACACTCAACACCAGGAACTACAGTCAATATTAGCTATGTCCTTTTTTACTACTAAAGCAGCATCATGTAATACTCAAAATATTACAACCAGGAGCAGGATACTCTCAACTAGACCAAGGAAGAATAAGCCCTAGTTAACCACTAGGTGGGGGGTGGATTAATCAATACTAGCCACACTTATCCACATCTACTTTGCTACCAAACACTGCGTGGATCTCTGACACCATAGGGTTTTCCCGCTCTATCAGAGTGCTTCCAGTGCAATCATACATGTTTAATAATCCTGATACCAGCGGACTCCATCATGAACAACATGCATAGATGTCAAGTCTGCTGTTCCAACTCATTAGGCACACTGATTATGATTGAGTTGCACCTTGTTTCAAACCAATCAGTGCCTGATCAGAATGGGATTAGATGTGAATCCTTATATAAAGCTTCAGCAGCATTCCTCATTTCACTGGAGTTGTAGTGGCAGGCTCACAGGCGTACTACAGTTGCTCGCCACCTCAACCATGGCTTTAATAATGAGGTAAATTCTTTATTTTGGAGTACTTTATTTTGTTATCAGTGGCATGGACACGTTAAAATATGTTTTTATTCATATAACAGGGTACTTCAATTGTCTCTACTCCTTGATGTGGGCTGTCAAGTACATGGTGAGTTCAGGCTGAAGTATTAATTTAAATAGGCAGGTATCCATGTGCTAACAAGTATGCATAACAGCTTACAGGATCGGATATGCTGAGCGGGAGATGCCTACGTATGGGCTGCAGCAGCCTCCTAGCTACAAGCCAGAGCAACCTCCTAGCTACAAGCCAGAGCAACCTCCTAGCTACAAGCCCCAGGAGCAGCAGCAGCATCCTAGTTACAAGCCCCAGCAGCAGCATCCTAGCTACAAGCAGCAGCAACATCCTAGCTACAAGCCCCAGCAGCAGTCCCAGCAGCAGCAACGTCCTAGCTACAAGCCCCAGCAGCAGCAACATCCTAGCTACAAGCCCCAGCAGCAGCAACATCCTAGCTACAAGCCCCTGCAGCAGCAGCAGCAACATCCTAGCTACAAGCCCCAGCAGCAGCAACATCCTAGCTACAAGCCCCTGCAGCAGCAGCAGCAACATCCTAGCTACAAGCCCCAGAAGCCTTCTAGCTACAAGCCACAGGAGCCTAGCTACGACCAGCAACAGCCGCAGCAGCATCCTAGCTACGACCACCAACAGCCGCAGCAGCAGCAGCAGCATCCTAGCGACAAGCAGCAGCAGCAACATCCTAGCTACATGCAGCAGCAAAATCCTAGCTACAAGCCCCAGCAGCAGCAGCAGCAACATCATAGCTACAAGCCCCAGAAGCAGCAGCAGCAGCCTTCTAGCTACAAGCCCCAGGAGCCTTCTAGCTATAAGCCACAGGAGCCTAGCTACGACCAGCAACAGCCCCAGCAGCCCCAGCAGCAGCAGCAGCAGCAGCATCCTAGCGACAAGCCCCAGCAGCAGCATCCTAGCGACAAGCCCCAGCAGCAGCAGCCTAGCTACAAGCCCCAGCAGCAGCATCCTAGCGACAAGCCCCAGCAGCAGCATCCTAGCGACAAGCAGCAGCAGCAGTCTAGCTACATGCCCCAGCAGCAGCAACATCCTAGCTAAATGCCCCAGCAGCAGCAACATCCTAGCTACAAGCCCCAGCAGCAGCAGCAGCAACATCCTAGCTACAAGCCCCAGCAGCAGCAGCAACATCCTAGCTACAAGCCCCAGCAGCAGCCCCAGCAGCAGCAACATCCTAGCTACAAGCCCCAGCAGCAGCAACATCCTAGCTACAAGCCCCAGCAGCAGCAACATCCTAGCTACAAGCCCCAGCAGCAGCAACATCCTAGCTACAAGCCCCAGCAGCAGCAACATCCTAGCTACAAGCCCCTGCAGCAGCAGCAGCAACATCCTAGCTACAAGCCCCAGAAGCCTTCTAGCTACAAGCCACAGGAGCCTAGCTACGTCCAGCAACAGCCGCAGCAGCATCCTAGCTATGACCACCAACAGCCGCAGCAGCATCCTAGCGACAAGCAGCAGCAAAATCCTAGCTACAAGCCCCAGCAGCAGCAGCAGCAACATCATAGCTACAAGCCCCAGCAGCAGCAACATCCTCGAAACAAGCCCCAGCAGCAGCAGCAGCAGCAACATCCTAGCTACAAGCCGCAGCAGCAGCAGCAGCAACAGCAACATCCTAGCTACAAGCCGCAGCAGCAGCAGCACCATCCTAGCTACAAACCCCAGCAGCAGCAGCAACATCATAGCTACAAGCCCCAGAAGCAGCAGCAGCAGCCTTCTAGCTACAAGCCCCAGGAGCCTTCTAGCTATAAGCCACAGGAGCCTAGCTACGACCAGCAACAGCCCCAGCAGCAGCATCCTAGCGACAAGCCCCAGCAGCAGCATCCTAGCGACAAGCCCCAGCAGCAGCAACATCCTAGCTACAAGCCCCAGCAGCAGCAACATCCTAGCTACAAGCCCCAGCAGCAGCGTCCTAGCGACAAGCAGCAGCAGCAGCCTAGCGACAAGCCCCAGCAGCAGCAACATCCTAGCTACATGCCCCAGCAGCAGCAACATCCTAGCTACAAGCCCCAGCAGCAGCAGCAGCAACATCCTAGCTACAAGCCCCAGCAGCCCCAGCAGCAGCAACATCCTAGCTACAAGCCCCAGCAGCAGCAACATCCTAGCTACAAGCCCCAGCAGCAGCAACATCCTAGCTACAAGCCCCATCAGCAGCAGCCGCAACATCCTAGCTACAAGCCCCAGCAGCAGCAACATCCTAGCTACAAGCCCCAGCAGCAGCAGCAACATCCTAGCTACAAGCCCCAGCAGCAGCAGCAGCAACATCCTAGCTACAAGCCCCAGCAGCAGCAGCATCCTAGCTACAAGCCCCAGCAGCAGCAGCAGCAACATCCTAGCTACAAGCCCCAGCAGCAGCAGCAGCAACATCCTAGCTACAAGCCCCAGCAGCAGCCCCAGCAGCAGCAACATCCTAGCTACAAGCCCCATCAGCAGCAACATCCCATTTACAAGCCCCATCAGCAGCAACATCCCATTTACAATTCCCAGCAGCAGCCTAGCCACAAGCCCCAGCAGCAGCAGCAGCAACATCCTAGCCACAAGCCCCAGCAGCAGCAGCAGCAACAGCAACATCCTAGCGACAAGCCCCAGCAGCAGCAACATCCTCGAAACAAGCCCCAGCAGCAGCAGCAGCAACATCCTAGCTACAAGCCGCAGCAGCAGCAGCAGCAGCAACAGCAACATCCTAGCTACAAGCCGCAGCAGCAGCACCATCCTAGCTACAAACCCCAGCAGCAGCATTCTCCTAGCCACAAGCAGTAACTCAGAAGTTGAAGTTTGCATTCTGTACCTTTGCTTCATTGAAAATTCCATCAAATCCTTCAATGATATAAAGTTCTCAATTGTGTTCCTGCCATGACATGGTTCTACTGTCCAAATTTGACCAAAGAATAAAAATATCACTTTTAAATTGTCAAATTGGTCATTGGCTAGGCTGAATGCCAGCAGCGAATGCAGAAACCCATTTTGATGCCTTTTCAGGAGCCGCTGCTTTGGTCTAATGCAACGCTACATTTCAGCATGGAGTCTTTTTATTAGTTCTTTAGTATCTAGCTACCAGCCGCATCAGCTTCCTGAATACCAGCAGTAGCCCCCAAACTACGAGCGGCAGCCTCCTTATTTCAAGACGTCATCTGAATGTGTTTTGAATTCAGCTCTTTAAAATTCACGTCTGGCAACACAGAAATTCAAACGTTCACTAATTTAGATACATAAGGTTGCACTACTCTACAAGTGGTCAAACAACTGAAGAACCAGAAAATTCAATGGCCTGGCCAACTGCTCCACCTCTAGCAGGAGGCTTCTCCTCTCACCTGGCTGTCACATCAGTCAATTCTACCACTACCTGAAAGGTGCCAGTGAAACCTGTATCCAGTAATGGTTGTAACAGGCTGGTGAGACTCGCTCAGCCCCTAACTATCTTGCATCAGACGCCTACCCCACTTACATCAGTGCCCTACCCCTGGGCATAACCCATAACCAGGGATGTGGCGTGCTGATCGCGTCTGTTATGATAGCTCTCCTCTGGGATCCGTGCACTTGGTGAATTTGCTGAGATTGTTCAGGGGTGAGTCAAGGCAGTTTGCCTGTTCACGTTGCAATGGTCAGCATGGGAACGCACGCCCTTGCCCAGCTAAAGATAAGAGACGCAGGAAATGCAACAAATTAGGGCACTTCGAGGCCGTCTGTCAATGTAAATCACTAAAAGAAGTCAATGTCACGTCTGACTGTACCGAGGAATACAGTGAAGATGCATTTTTCGTTGGTGCTGTAATGGAGGCGACAACAGACGTGATTGAGCAGCCTGGCTCCGAAAATGAGTGGCTGGTGGAATTGCCAAAACCACTCGTTACCAGCCCAGGAGGTGAAGTGCAATGTGTGGGCAGATTCCTTGCCACAAGTCCATACAAGGGACAGCATTACAAGTACTGGGTGACTGTCATAAGGGGGCCGTACTCACAGTCTACTGGGACGCAGTGTCGCTAAGAGAATGGGCCTGGTGATGAGAGTCAATGCTGTTGCATCAGATCTGCTAGAGGGTGTGTTTGGGGACCTGTTCAAGTGTGACCCTGTGAAGATTGAATTGAAGCCGGATGCAGAGCCCTACACCCTGACAACGTCGCGCCGTATCCCGTTTCCTCTCCTGCCAAAAGTTGAAGCCGAATTGCGACGCATGCTGTCCCTTGGCATAATCGAGGCGGTCACGGACCCCCCCTGTGCGTAGACCTAAAACGCCTGAACAAGGCAGTAAAGCGTGAGAGGTACATTTTGCCAACGCTTGAAGACATCGCTCCAAAGCTGGCTGGAGCAAAGATATTCTCCACTCTCGACGCTTCATGCGGATTTTGGCAAATCCCGTTGGAGGAGAATAGCCGCAAGCTGACAACGTTCTTTACTCCCATTAGCAGGTTCTGTTTCCGTAGACTCCCATTCGGGATAACGTCAGCCCCAGAAATTTTTCAAAGACAGATGTCCACTTTGCTTAAGGACCAAAGACAGTGGACTGAAATTGAACAGGGCCAAATGCCACTTTGGCAAGTCAGAAATTCAGTACTTTGGACACCTCCTCAGTGCGGATGGCCTGAGGCCGGACCCCAGCAAGGTGAAGGCAGTCACCCAAATGGCCAGTCCTACAAGTGTCGAGGAACTGCGTCAGGTCCTGGGCCTCATCAACTATGTTGGGAGATTCCTGCCTGATCTCTCCACCAAACTGCATCCGATCACTGATCTGCTGAAGAGGGAAAACGACTGGGTCTGGAGTGAGGCACAGGAAAGAGCGTTTGAGACTGTCAAAGCCATGCTTGTGTCAGCCCCTGCTCTGGCATACTACGAAGCTAACAGGAAGACTGTCGTCAGTGCAGACGCGAGCAGCTACGGCCTAGGGGCTGCGTTAATGCAGGAACATGGCGGCGAGTGGAAGCCAGTGGCATTCTGTTCTCGTACACTGCCAGAGGCCGAGAAAAGGTACTCACAAATTGAAAAGGAGTGCCTGGTGTGTGTGTGGGCCTGCGAGAGGTTTGCACGCTACGTACAAGGTATGGACAGTTTTCACGTGCACACAGACCACAAACCTCTTGTGCCGCTTATCAATACCTACGACCTGGACAAAGCTCCTCCTAGGTGTCAGAGGCTTCTCATGCGCCTTCTTCGTTTTAATGTGGTGGCCGAGCACATTCCAGGGAAACAGTTAGTTGTCGCCGACACACTCTCCAGACAGCCCTTGTCCGAGGTGAGTGATGGGGGGCTGGGGCACGAGGTACAGGCCTACGTGGAATCAGTCGTTGCCAATGCTCCAGTCTCATCACAAAGACTCAGCGAGATCCGCACAGCTACTCAACAGGACGGTGAGCTGCTGCAGATCATAGCCATTATCAGAAATGGATGGCCGCCCAAGTCACGGATGCTACCATCTCTACAGCCTTATTTTTCTGCTAGGGCTCATCTCTCCGAAAGAGATGGGCTGGTGCTATATCAGGATAGGATCGTTATCTCTGTTGCGCTGAGATCTGCCATGCTGGGGCAGATTCATGGAGGCCATCAGGGCCTGACAAGGTGCCGTGCGCGAGCCAGGATGTCAGTGTGGTCTGCAGATTCGTCTGAAGAACAGCAGCTGCGGGCGAGACCTACACCACTGCCAAGCGGGTCTTCTCCTGCAGCCAGTCCTGCCCTCAGCGACAAGCCACCAGACCAGATGTCACCAGACTGAGCCGTGGGGCATGCATCCCCGCATACACCGCCGGGGGGGGTACAGGTGACTTCCATAGGTCGTGAGGTCAGACTTCCTTACAGGTATAGGGACACTTAACTCTTAGGCCTGCTTTAATACACTTATGATACACTTCAAATTAAAGCAGGGATTGGTTATGTTATCAAGTTGAAATGTTATTGTTGAGATTCTGACTGTTTTCATAGGGTTACCCTTTCATACGGTTGTTATAAGAAATGCACTTTTGAGTTACGAAATGGAATTGGACTGTATGGCTGTTGCCGAAGTCGGAAACCCATGGACTTTTTGGACTGTTTCAGAGCAATAGGGACAGCAACTATTGAGGGCAGAATAATCCCTACGTTGCTGTGGATGGCAGGCAGTCTACCCCAAAATCCTAGTTCTATGTGACCCTGTTATGGAAATTATGCCTGTTCTGTTTTGGGTAATGCATGGGATATCTCAATGACTTAAAAGGGGGAAATGTAGTGATATATGAATGAATGGGCCACCGTAGTGCCATACCTGTGACGTCATATCCATGTGTCCAGAAATAAACCAGTTGTTCTATTAATGAAACCTACACGGTAGTCACGGTTAATGCCTCCGCACATGACAGCCTGTTTCACGCGTGCTTACACCACGCTGGGATCTCCCCACCGTGTTGCACGGATTGTCCTGGGATCCTTTCGAGCCTCTTTCTCAGGCCCCTTTGGATGCCCTGTCCTTTAAGACGGCTGTCAGCCCGAGTTGCTTGTTGCTAAACGAGGACAGCTCCTTCGCGTTGCTAAGACCTAATCCTGCGTTCCTCCCGAAGAACTGTTGTGTGGAGCGTTCCGCTCCACACAACAGTTGTTAGTGTGTTATAGCGACGCTAGCAGGAGCCGCGCTCTCTCTAAGCAGCGGTTTTCTTGCTGGGTATGTGAGGGTGTTTGCTTAGCCTACTCTCGGCAGGGCTTGGTGCCACCGTTGGGCGTTAAAGCACACTCCACAAGGAGCGTGGCCGCTCTACTCAACGGCTCTACTCAAGGGCGTTTCGGTGGTAGGCATCTGCGCAGCTGCGTCTTGGTCTTCCCCCAGCCCCTTTGTCCGTTTTACATGTTAGACATGTCCAGGGGCTCACTCTGCAACTCTGTCCTGGAGTCCGGGACCCCTTTTACGGCTTAAGAATATAGACATGTTCTTTAAAGCGGCGTGGGTGGATTTCCTCTCGCCGGCTGGCGAGTTGGACTTGACTACCAGTCTTAGGCCCAATCCCGTTTCTTTGCTCACTGTCTCAACCCTACATCTAGGGTTGCCAACCGTCCCGTAAAATACGGAATCGTCCCTTATTTGGCAATTAAATGTTGCGTCCCGTATTGAACCCCGTATTGAACCAATACGGGACGCAATTTGTTCCGTGTTTCCATAAATGTCCAATACACATGTCTGTCACACACACAAATACTAAATCTAACAATAATGATCAAAACAAAACACAGAGAATACTACGGTCAGCAAAATTGTCGCGGCGGGATCTACGCAAGACCCGCTCCGGTCATCTGTGTGTCTGCGCATGCGTGTGGTGGTCACGGTTGCCTAGCGACAGACACCACACACCGGCGCTGCTTACAAAACCAGCGCCTTTTAAAAATGTCCACTACACCCGATACTCCACCACGTCCTCAAAAGCGTAAACGCTTGCAGAAGTACGGACGTGAGTGGGAAGACGCACGTCCTTGGCTGGACAGCGTCAGTGGAGATGTTTACAAGGCAAGTTGTAAAATATGTCGGCGAGTGTTTTCAGTGGCGCACGGTGGGCTGTCTGACATCAGACAGCATGCAACAGGAGAGCAACACTGCAGACACGAAAGATCACAGAAGACCCAAGCGTCAGTGTCACAGTTCTTCATACCCCAATCATCTCCTGAGGTTGATACGGTATGGGACATTATGTTGTGATTGATTTCCTATCTGGTTGTGCTTTTGCCAGAACATCGCACTGCATGGGCAGAGCCTATTTTAGTAAACTGTTGTGGTTTGATTGATTGTTTAGGATGTTGAGTTTTAAAAGTCGAATGAACGACCATTTATTTAATATACAGAAGTATATAAATATTATATATGGCCATTTAAAGAACAAATCATACGAATGGATTAACAGTTAATAAATAAATAAATACATTTGTTAAAAGAAAACCTTTATTCTTTAATATACATACATTTCCTAGATTAAAAATGTTTGTAGAGCTTTCTGTGTATTCTGTGTCACAATTTTTATATTTTTGAGCAATGCAGTGTTCAGTGATCATTACATCAATTATATTATTAGTGTGGTTTAACTGTTTGGATGACCTGACTTCTTTTCGAGTGACAAGACAGGCAGCAGACAAATGTTCAATTTAATCAACAATATGTCATCCCACTCCTCCTCTCTATATTACCGCAGCTGAGGTGACACAGGTGTACCACACAGTCAGACACAACCTCAGCTACAACAGTGTTGACTGTGCACATAAACTGAATCAAAAGATTCTCCTGGATTCAAAAATTGTAAAAAGAAAAATGTATAGGGAGAACAAAGGCAGAGACAGTGGTTAAAGATGTCCTTGCTCCAAAGGCAGTGGCTGATGTTCTCAAGGCCCTAACATCAGATAAACCCCTCCCATTTTCCATTCAGACAGATGCATCAAATAAAGGCAACAGGAAGATGTTCCCCCTTGCTGTTCAATACTTCAGTCCAGAATGCGGGGTCACCAACAAAATGCTGGATTTCATTGAAAATGCAGATGAGTCCGCTGCTGGGATTGTAGCTCTCATAGAGCAGTCGCTTGACAAATTTGGCTTATCGTTGGATCATGTGACAGCATTTAGTGCACTGCAGACAACACAAATGTGAATTATGGAATTCACAACTCTGTCTTCACCAACTTGAAGAAGTAACAAAAAGATCTGCTGCAAGGAAACTGCCATGCCCATATTTGGCACAACACAGTGAAGCATGCTCTTGACCAGCTCACTGTAGATGTGGAAAATGTTGTGCTGAAGGTCTATGCCTTCTTTTCCACATCTGCCAAACGAAGAGAATCACTCAAAGAGTTTTGTAGGTTTTGTGATGTTGAGTTCCAGGAAATTCTGCGACATGTCACAACCAGGTGGCTCTCCCTTAATCCAGCCATCACCCGGCTAATGCAAACCTGGATTGCACTGAAATCGTACTTCATCAGCCTGGGGGGAGGAGTGTCCCAAACAACTTCGAGCATTGTTAAAGTTCAGTGAGGACTCAACTGAGGAAGATGGAGACATTGTGGAGGTTTACCTTCTTTTCTGCAATAATATCCTCTCTCTCTTTGAGGAAGTTGTAAAGAAGCTGGAGAGTGATGAAACCACCTGTGTTGAGTTATATTCCATCATGGAAAACTTCAAGCAAAAGCTCACACAGAGACGAGATGAACAGTTCTATGGCTACTTAACTAAATTGAAGCTGCAGCGTCTCCGTCCACTTGATGCTGACATGGCAAGGGCAGATTTTACTGCATTCCTCAACACAGCACTCTCATATGTTGAGAAATGGTTCAACTTTTCGGAAGACTACTGGTTGTTCTCACTGCAACCTCTCTCTCTGCACCATGGCACCAAGACCTTTACTGACATTGAGAGGGTGACCACCAAGCTCAACCTCATCCATAAAGTCAACATGGATGAACTTTATGATGAATGCTCCACAGCAAAACCCATTCTGAAGAGGCTCAAAGAAGATGCTGAAGATGAATGGAAGTCCAAAGGTGTGGCTGCCAGGTGGGTGGCTCTCTTTCGAGTAGCTGACCTGCCAAACATGCTGTCTATCACCAGACACATCCTGAGCATCCCAGCATCCACTGGATGTGTGGAAAGGATCTTCTCCAGAATGGCCAACAAATGGAGTGACTGCAGGAACAGGTGCTCCACAGAGCTCATGAGAAGTGAGCTCCTGATCACTCTCAACTTTGAGCAGTCCTGTTCAGAGTTTTACAACAGCGCTTTGAAAGACAAAGAGTTACTCAGTGCTGCAAGGAGTAACAAGAAGTACACCTGGAAAAAGAAGTAACAGTTTTGAGGGGAGGAGTAATGTTTTGCACTTTCTTTTTTTACATAAGTTTATAAGTGTTTTTGTTGTTTATTTGTACTGGTTTTTTTTGTAAAAATGTTCAAAGAGAGTCCCTATAGTTATGCACTTAAAAAGTAACATGAAGTTCTCCGTTTATTTAGTTTATATTTTAAAAGTTCATTGCTGCACACGCCACACAAAGAGATTTCATTCAAGATTTAATTGACTGCA
Organism: Gadus macrocephalus; assembly: GCF_031168955.1. NCBI lineage: Eukaryota > Metazoa > Chordata > Actinopteri > Gadiformes > Gadidae > Gadus > Gadus macrocephalus. The sequence goes on from NC_082400.1 coordinate 4,237,277, forward strand.
CTTTATGAGAGAATGTTATGTGGTAATAAAGCATTTCAAGCTTTAAGTATGACTAATTGCTTTCTTGATCAACCCTTTACTAAAAACACCAGCACAAAATAAAACATATCACTGCTGCGGGCACCCCGCCCCACAGGAGTCTGGCCCGTGGTGGGCGTCCCTTATTTTAATTTCTGAAAGTTGGCAACCCTACCTACATCTCAACCCTAACCCTAACCCTTACCCTCATAGCTCATGCTCATTGCTACCCCTAACCGATCCCCTACCAAATGGGACAACCCTACCCTGTGACGTCATCATGGCCTCCCCGTGCCCCCTAGCAGATAACCAGACCCCTGGTAATGTTACAAGAGACAGACTGGCTGCCATTGTCTCGGGCAACGAGCAAGACCCATTGTAAAGATGTTTAACCTGAAATGGTATTTATATTTTGTAATTGGCATGTTTAAATAAAGTATTAAAAAAATATATATATATTAATACTATTTGTCCCTCGTAATATACCTTTATTTTGAATGTCACTTAGCTACATGTTAAAGGTGGTATTAGGGTGCACTCACACTAGGCCATCTGGCCGTGGCCGTTGGCCGTTTTCACACCTCACACCCTAGACCGTTTTCAAACCGTGCTCAAATGGCCCCATTGTTCTCTGGCCTGCACTCAGACTAGGCCATCTGGCCGTGGCCGTTGGCCGTCGCAGCTGTGGCCTGGCCACGGAAGGCTCTTGTACATACGTCATCACGTCGTAACACGTCATCACCGCTGCATGGACCATAATAAAGTCTGCCGCCAGTCAGAGTTTTAACAACAATGGACAACAACACAGAGAACACACCAACAGTTGAACCGCTTGACGCGATGTTTACCGTTTAATGGGAAAGAAGGCTCGTCGCCTTTATTATGTCCGTGGTCGTCGCATTGACTATACGTCATCCAGCTCAGGTTGCGTAGCCGTGCGTGTGCGCGTGTCGGCTCATTAGCATCTGTACCGTAGCAGCCCGTGCCGTAGCAGCACACCTCTCCCAAGTGGCCAAATTGGCCCGGCCTGGCCAGACTGGCCACACTCACACTGGCAGATTTGAGCATGGTTAGGCCGTGGCCAGATGGCCTAGTGTGAGTGCACCCTTAGATAATAATCGGTTATGAACAAGAACACTTTAGAAGAAACACTTTATTTAAATAAGAAACACTGAACCACACATCTAAAAATACACACACACGCTAGGGCTGGGCGATATGACGATATATATCGTGTGATGATATAAAAATGTCTATCGTTTCATATTATCCTCTATCGTTTATATCGTCTTGTCGCAAATCACACTCTTTACGGTAATATTTTACGTCATTTGGACGACGCTTTACATTCTTCCACACGGCACATGAACAAACAAACATGGAGGAGAGTGAACGTGACAATTCTGAATAGGAGAAGGACTCCCACGACCAGCCAAGACAAAGTGAGCTCGTACCTAAAAGAGGGGCTACGAAGTAGGCCTTTCCATGTGGTCACTTTATATAAACTACCGTAATTTTCGGACTATAAGACGCGCCTTTTTTTTCATTTTTTCGATTCTGCGGCTTATATAAAGGTGCGGCAGAGGACAGCTGATTTGGAACGGAACAACAGCTGTTCGCTTTCACGGGGAAAAACTAAGGAACTTCAACCTACTTAGGCCTACTAATTAACCTTCAAAAGCTATTAAATCTTCAACAAAATATGCAGATACTGTCAAAATTGGTTCCAGGGAGTATATAGGGATTATTAATGTTGTTTTTGATGGTGTTTTTTTCTGGAACGAGTATTCGAATATTCGCTCAGAGAAACCAACGAGGATTCGAAGCCTGAAAAATTGCATTTGGGCAAGTCCTAATGGTAATTAAACATTAAAACACCTGCGGTTTATAGTCCAGTGCAGCTATGTACACATCATTCAATTTAGCTGCTGCGGCACTCCGGTGCGCCTTATAGTGCGGAAAATACGGTATTTATTCATTGAATTTACAGAAAATGTCCTACATCGTGATATTTATCGGGATATGAATGACCTATATCGGGATATGATATTTTGGTCATATCGCCCAGCCCTAACACACGCATCTAAAAATACACACACACGCACACCTAAAAATACACACACACACACACACACACTCTCTCTCTCAGCTTTTGAGAGAATGGTGGAGAATCACATCTTCTCCACCATTCCGCCAACTTTGCCTCGCTCTCCTCATGCCTCGCCTACTCCCTGGCACTCTCCTCTTGGAAGGGGTGTCTGGGGTGGTGGAAGAGGTGCCTGGGGTGGAGGAGCATGAGGGAGAGGTGGGGGGGGGGGGCTGGTGGCAGTGGATTCAACGAAGTCCTGAAAGAAAACGAATAAGAAGGAATTAGGAATTATATGCCAGAACTGGTTGATATGGCCATATGTTATGTACAATATATAATAGCTATGTACACAATATAGTACTGCCAAAAAATACATTGATTAACCATGTAATATTACTAATATAATATAATATATTAGTATGCATAATAATACTTATAGAATATTACTAATATAATATATTAGTATAAAGCTTATTTTTAACCTGGAGTCACTAGAACATGGAAGATCTGGATATCATACGACATGATATGCAGCCCGGTCTGCAGCCCGGTCAACGGCCGGGCTGCAGAGCCCGGTCGACGGCTGGGCTGCAGAGCACATGATCGGGCTCTGCAGCCCGGCCGAGAACTGGGGTCGGGCGGCCCGCGAAAGTCGGACGCGGACTTTCGCTATCTTCAGCGAAAGTCGGCCGCGGACTTTCGCGATCTTCCGAGAGTCCGCGGCCGGGCTTCGAAGCCTGCGGCCGGGCTGCAGAGTATAATTAATAAAATAATTACTAGTTAATTACAGAGAAAACACTTACATCTGTGTTTTTCCAATCCTGTCGCATCTTTTCGCCCTCCCTCTTGTCTAGGATATTTCTTGATTTTCCGTTTTCTCTGTGTTCATCAATCTACCTATCGAGTCTTAAAAACAAATGGCGTCGACAGGTGATCTACTGATGGTATTGTGTGTATAAAATGTCCTTTTTAATAAACAATCTGTTTATTAAACTTACAAAGTTATCAATGCCTCCTTTTATGTTAAGACACTTATTATACTACCAAAGAAGTGTCGGGCTACTTCTAGCCTTTTAAGTGGTTTAAAATAGCGATTTAGTTTTAACCGTAACACATGCCCCTATCGTTCCAACTCGTTATCATACCAAACATATCCCAAATCCACATTACACCGGATTTGTCCTTTAAGTTTTAACATCAATCCTGTGGCTAAGCCAAAGTGGTAATATTCTCCACCCTCCATTTTCTTCGTTTATATTTAACTTTGTCTTGAGAATTGTCCGAGCATCTCTTGGCAATTCTGGGTGAAACACTCGCAAAATGCCAAAGAGTGCAGTCAATGCTGGTAGTGAGACAAAAGGAAGAGGCCCAAAATCTTAGACTCGTCACTAAGTCTGATGTTGATGCTTCAGCATCAGAATCATCTGATTCTGAATCAACAGGCCGAGCTGATGGACAGCCAGGAACACTGTCCTGTGACACATGGGTCTCACTGAATGCTGACCTCTGCTCATGTTCCCCTATACCTGGTTGGTCAACTGAGTGGCTGGAGACTGAAACACCTGACTCCAATGATACACTTGGGCATTTAACATGTTCCAGTTCTGTGACAGAGTGGCCTTGCATAATGGGATCAGTAAAGGTTTTGTCAAACTGCCGCAGGATTTCTGACACTGTGGCCCTAAGCATTGATTACATTTTCTGCCTCTTTAACCAGCATGATGTCATTGTGCAAGTTGTTTGTAGAAATGAAATAAATATTGTTTCACTTACTTGCGTGTGATGGTGATCTGTAAGAGAACAGCAAAGACAAGTTACAGATGGGTTTGTTTTAAGCCATTGAATATAATTACTCTGCCCTGCAACACATTATAAGCTACACATGTTTGTTAAATGAGAAATATGGTCTGGGTCACATTGAAACAGTTGTATAACAGTAATTATACAAACATTATACCAACATTGCAACAGGCAAGTTTATTCAAACATCACACTAACAAGAACACAATAAGAACAGTAACTAATAGTAAATAATAAAAAAAAAAGTAATGATTTAACAACACTGAACATACAGAACAGAGGCAGGGAAAAGGGACAGGGGAAGAAGACTTGTCCGTTGTCACAGCATCAAGGTCCAACTGTAGAGATCAAGGAAGGAAGAGGCATGAGGAGGAGTACAACAGAACACTGCTCTCTAGGAAATTGTTTACTGATGTAAACTAAGTTGATGCAGTCTTAAAATTATGATTCTAAACCATGTTTCTATTTCCGGAGAAAGAAATGGCTCATAATCTTATTTCTTATGTTTATTTATTTATTTATTTTTCCCACAATATCTTGTTTTTTTAAAAACGCTTTATGATGACTATATGCTCTGTAAGCTTTATCAACGGCACAGGTGAGGATTAAAAAAAAACACTCTGTAAGTTACATACATATGTAAAACATTTGCGCATTTCTTTTTTTTACATTAGCTCACTAAAACTCTGTAACTAGTGTATTAAGCAAGAAAAAGCCTTACCTGTTATCGTTGCGGGAAAAGAGAAATCCCAAAGTGCTTTAGAAACTGCCGTAAAGCAGTACCTCTGACAGTATGACAATGTGTGACGTCATCGCATTTTTTTAACGCCTTTTTAGAACAGATACGTGACCTTAAAAAATGCAATATTCAGCTGAGTTTATTATCTTAGCCCCTCCTTTTGAACACAACTTTCAAATTACTTGACAAAAAATGATATCGTGAGAAAAGTGGATTCTGAGGATAAATCCCCATAGGCTCCCATTCATTCTGGACTCGCCTGCGAGCGCCCCGCGTGGCCAGAGATTATTACTGCAACCAGTCCAGAAAACAAGAACTAACCAGAGAGTGCCCATTCTCTTCATATTAGACATTCTCTGATAAAACCTGACAAGGCGCTTCTACTTTAACCGGTGTAAGTACCATATTGGCTCGGCTACCAGATCGGCTCGGGGTCCGTCGTCTGCTGATTACGTCACACAATACGCTATCTACAGCAATAAGGTATTTTATGGCTTAAATTAAAGAGCCTGTAATGATCTTTCATTTTGAACATAGACCATTCCCAACCTATCTGTATGGATAGTTTTCTTCTAAAAACAAAACATCCCTCGGAATCATCTTGCCTGTTAAGATAAGCCGTCCGTGTTGCCAGATTGGGCACATTTTCAGCCTGATTTGGCTACTTTGAATCACGTTAGGCTGGAAAAACGGGAATATGCCCAATCTGGCAACACAAACTAGACAGACCTACTCGCGCTCACACGTGCTCGCTGTGGTTGCTATGACGACAGCCAGAGCTACAGCACAAAACAGCCAATCACAACTGTCCCTTAGCAGCCAATCACAATGTAGCCTACGCCCATTCAAGCGGACAGCCAATGATATTGTGTAACGTAATCAGCAGACGACGGACCCCGAGCCGATCTGGTCATGGGACTCTCTAAATCGACGCCACTTCGACCTGGGCGGGACTTTACGTCCTACGTCACTCGCTATGGGTGTGCATGTGTGCGCGTAGCCGTTTGTCTCAGGGATCTGTGCACGAACTCCCTTGCACTGACTACAGGATTACGAGCGTCAGTGTCGTACGCGATGGAGGGTGGGTGACATTCCTACAGTCTGTGATGATAGGCTATATTTTTACAAATGACATGACGAAACAACACGAACTAAGCTAACATTAGACTATAGCCATACCAGATAACGCCATACCAGCTAACCCTAACTATTTATATTAAACTCTGAACCACTTTGCAACAGGCAACTGTGTGTTGGTGTGTCTTATTGCTTCCCACGTCTGCGTCTGCATCTTTCCCACTCCTGGCTAATAGTTTCAGCTTTTGTACTGTATATCAGAAATGATCACCCTGTACCACACTGCTGACTTGTTGATGTTTTGTGAGCACTCAGGCATTTCTCTAGGTATCTTAAGTTTCCTACTGGAGTCATCAAAACTTTGAACTTTGTTATTGTAAGAAATATTGTGTTGCAAAAACACTTTGTGTCTTACCCTTACCGTTACCCTAACCATAACCCCAGTAACATTTCTTCATCATAAACTACAAGTTACGCAAAATGGCATACAAACATCCAGTCCAATATGAAAGAAAAAAGCTAGATTCATTAAGGAATCGAACCCCTTATCCCCGCGTTAATTAGTTGTTCTCTGACCACTAACCCATCAGGTCTTAGTACATGCGATTCAAGAGTTAACCACTTGACAATCTTTAAACTTCGGTTGCCTAGAAATTGTAAAGACAGTGATGTGTGTACATTGTGCGAGTATCCGTCACTCGCGTTGTGTGTGCAGTCCAAAATGAAAGAAAAAACCTTGCATCATTAGGGAATCGAACCCCCAATCATCAGTCTTTAAACGTTGGTCGTTGGTAACTGTAAACAAAGAGATCGCATTTTGTTTAACTGCTAACTAACAAACGGGTTTATGCGTTCACTGAACAAAGATTATGGAAATAAAAGACCACTTTTCCATCAGAAAAATCATCAGAACCGTTATTACCAACCCATAGACACTAAAAGCCAAAACCTTTCTCACATGCACACCCATCGCGAGTGACGGCTACGCGCACACATGCACACCCATAGCGAGTGACGTAGGACGTAAAGTCCCGCCCAGGTCGAAGTGGCGTCGATTTAGAGAGTCCCATCTGGTCATGGACCACGGACTGGAAAATGGCCGCCCATTCATTCCTATGCAAACTGCTCAGTGGCGCATGGCAACATACAGGAGCGATTTGCTTCCGCGTTATGTGGCCAGGACACGTGACCTAGTCCGTGACGTACCGGATGCAGAGATCTTCTTCTTCTTCTAGTTTAGTGGCGGATCATAGTTTTCCCCCATATACCGCGACCTACTGGACTACTACACAGGAGTTTGTGACAAGGACGTTGACAAGGACAAGGACGTTGGCAAATCATACTTTAAATCATACAAATAAATTCAAAGAAAAAACCAAACTAACGAAACAAAATAAAACAAACTAATAAAAGAAATGAATAAATAAAAATAAAAAATATATATACTTAAGGTTAAATTCTTCTAATTAGGTTAGTATCTTTTATCTAATTTATCAGTAATTTCATTGCCATATATTCCATGGTGGGCTGGAATCCAACAGAACTGAATAACTAAACCAAGGCTTATAATATTTAAAAGAAGATGCTTTACCTCTATCACCAAATCTTCACGTATTGAATTATTTGTTATAAAACTTAGTATCTACAACCCATCTAAGAGCGGTTATTATTGTGGCCATCTCGATTGAGTATACTGATAAAGTCACCCACTCTATATCCATATCCTTTTTCAAATTCTGGAATATATATGCCAATACCACATTGTCCTTTGGGATCTTTAGAACCATCTGTAAATATTTTCAGATATCCATAGAATGAAGTATTTAAATAACTTGAGCAGGCATTAGCAAAACTTTGCTTGGTGAGATGCTCGCTTTTTCGAAATGGAATAAGATGCAGCTGGGTAGGCGCTGAGAGGTGATGCATGAGGCATGATGGTGGCACGGCAGACAAGTAGAGGAGCATGATGGACTGGGATCTGATGAGGAAACAAAAAAAGATTATCTAACTTAAGATAAAATATACTCTGAAGTTTCCAGTTTCTGCAAACAGAAGAGAAGGGGTTTAATTAAGGCTTTGTATCATTAATAAGATAGACTGTGAATAACAAACGAAAAAATATAAAAGGCCTGGCTTAGTTTAAAGCCCACTCACCACGTCAAGGTGCAGGCCAAGAGTGGGAACATAGAACAAAGACTCACATCACAAACTCAGACAGTCACAACATGTATATGAATACGAGACACAATAGAACAAAGACTCACATCACAAACTCAGACAGTCACAACATGTAAAAAACATAAATACATGAAACATGCATATAAATACGAGACCAAAGACTCACATCACAAACTCAGACAGTCACAACATGTAAAAAACATATGAATACATGAAACATGTATATACAAGACCATAGACTCACATCACAAACTCAGACAGTCAAAACATGTATATGAATACGAGACACAATAGAACAAAGACTCACATCACAAACTCAGACAGTCACAACATGTAAAAAACATATAAATACATGAAACATGTATATACAAGACCATAGACTCACATCACAAACTCAGACAGTCACAACATGTAAAAAACATATGAATACATGAAACATGTATATACAAGACCATAGACTCACATCACAAACTCAGACAGTCAAAACATGTATATGAATACGAGACACAATAGAACAAAGACTCACATCACAAACTCAGACAGTCACAACATGTAAAAAACATATAAATACATGAAACATGTATATACAAGACCATAGACTCACATCACAAACTCACGACAGTCACAACATGTAAAAAACATATAAATACATGAAACATGTATATACAAGACCATAGACTCACATCACAAACTCAGACAGTCACAACATGTAAAAAACATATGAATACATGAAACATGTATATACAAGACCATAGACTCACATCACAAACTCAGACAGTCAAAACATGTATATGAATACGAGACACAATAGAACAAAGACTCACATCACAAACTCAGACAGTCACAACATGTAAAAAACATAAATACATGAAACATGCATATAAATACGAGACCAAAGACTCACATCACAAACTCAGACAGTCACAACATGTAAAAAACATATAAATACATGAAACATGTATATACAAGACCATAGACTCACATCACAAACTCAGAGTCACAACATGTAAAAAAACATATAAATACATGAAACATGTATATACAAGACCATAGACTCACATATATATATTTTTATTTAACCTTTATTTAACCAGGAGAAAAAAGTATTGAGATTAAGAATTTATTTTTCAAAGGTGACCTGGCCAAGGCAGGCAGCAGCACAAAGAACCACAGTTACAGACAAACAGTTACAGACAAACACACAGGGACAACAATATAAATACATGAAACATGCATATACATACGAGACCATAGACTCACATCACAAACTCTTTTTTTATTTATTTTGTTTTATAGAGGTTACAGAGGTCACTGATCGGAGGTGCTGCTCAAAAAGAAATGTACTATTCAACTATGCCTTGTGCTCCGTTATGCAAGCTACAAGTCTACAATTGAACAATGTCTTTGTGCAGTTTTGAGTGCTTTGTGCCAACTTGTGCTCCGTCATGCAAGCTCCAAGTATTACACTGAACACTGTACAAATACAGATCTTATTGTCATACATAGCTAACCATAACCCTGTCATACATAGCTAAACAAGCAAATGAAAATGAAATACCTACCAACGCAACTGAAATGTTAATATCAGACAATTTACAATATTATGAAAATTACGTAGGTCTCCCATAATCATTCAGGTAATCAATACGTGCGTGCCTGTTCCAGCTATTTCAATGATATGTGTGTTATATATCCGTGTTCAACGCCATTCATGTCAAGTAAAGGACAAATCTCAGACTTTGGAAGTTAATGGAGTTAATGGAAGTTAATTCGGAATTTAATTTAATTCGGAAGTTAATGGAGCCGTGCACTTCAAAATAGGATCATAGCAAGGAGCCGTTTGTTTCAGTACGGCTCCTTTCAGCTGCTGTACCCAACGTAAACTGCTAATAAAACGCTTGAGGAGGCGTTTTGAAAAGAAAAAACTTACATTTTTTTAGAACAGGGTAGAAATATAATTATGAGCCTTTGATTGATATCCAAACATTTCTTGCGGAGACACAATCCTGTTCCCCACTTGTATTGGAGTGGACGGCGATATCTACTTCTGGGCCACATGAAATGACGGACCCCCGTCCACTCCCAGCTAAACAGCTGCAATACCAGGCTTGGCCTCTGAGCACGGGTGGATTGCGGAAGTATATGCCTGTCCTGGGGGCCTGGATCTGGTAGCCGAGCCAATGGCTGTTTCCCAATGTCAAGGATGCATGCTCAACGGCCGCCCTTTTAAGGACGCTACGTCATAGAACGCCGACAAGCACTGTTCCAATGTTGAGGACACTCGAAAGCCGCGCCATTTTTGCGTCCTTTGTTTTTGAGAATTCCGAGATTTTTCAAGGATGCATCGCTGCATCCTAGACGAGCCAAAACTACCCACAATCCTCTGCGTTCACTGGGCGGGTTGTTGAAAATGGCAGAGCAGTACACGTTCAAACGAAGTGAAGTTATATTAGTTTTCAGAAATATTTTGTGCCGTATTGCTTTTTATAGATTCATCATGTTAATGCAAATAATCAAGCCTAAAGACCTGTGCCACTTTTCAAACGTTTTTGCAACTTAATGATACGTTGCTATATTTTGCATGGACGTAGCTGATGTTAAACACCACTGTCACCAATGTCAATTTACTCGCTCACAAGATTACATTATTTATGTATACCTATTTATATTTGTGTTGAATCGTTTTTTTTAGGGTCAGCCCAGCAAACGGAGGCTTTTGTGCGCCTAGGGTGGCGCACAAACATTTGTTTACCGGTGGAAGGGATAGTGCCACTATCCAATGTTGTAAAATTAATGCACAACCGATCATTTGCAATGTTTGTAATTTTTAATGAACGTATATAATTGTATTTTATATGATATACTTATGTGTTCAAAGCACTGGTAGATTGTAGGCATATATAAATGAATGAATCAGATCAGTTAAATAATATATCTAAATATATACACGTTTATCATCTCTTTCTTTGTCTTTTTCCCCCTGCATAATAGTAATCAACCGTACTGTAAATGTGATGCATGAATTAAGTTCTCAGACAATTTCACTTAGTTTTATAAAGATTGAATGGATTTTCCTTTTAATAAAGACAATTCGATCAACCACAACAAAGCTTTTGTGACTTCCCCAAAGAGGCTCCATGCGAAGGAGACATGACCGCATTCATAACAGACAAAAGTCAAATAAATATCGATCAGCTTGATTGCTGCCATGTTTTATTCATAAGCGCACATGTGTTTACAAGCGGACACGCAGTATTAAAAAGCGGAAGCGCTTCCACACTACCAAGTCGTTCCCAAAGTCCGACGTTACAAACGCTAGGAAGCACTCGAGCTAGCACTCTGGTCTCATCTCCATAGGACGCGACTAGCAAGGACGCGTCCTAGCAAGGCTGCAGCCTTCACTTTGGGAAACAGCCAATATGGCACTTACACCGGCGCAACTTCTGTAGTCTTTACGGTAGTGGTTTATTGGGTGAGGAACCCAGGCCCCCAGGACAGGCATATACTTCCGCAATCCACCCGTGCTCAGAGGCCAAGCCTGGTATTGCAGCTGTTTAGCTGGGAGTGGACGGGGGTCCGTCATTTCATGTGGCCCAGAAGTAGATATCGCCGTCCACTCCAATACAAGTGGGGAACAGGATTGTGTCTCCGCAAGAAATGTTTGGATATCAATCAAAGGCTCATAATTATATTTCTACCCTGTTCTAAAAAAATGTAAGTTTTTTCTTTTCAAAACGCCTCCTCAAGCGTTTTATTAGCAGTTTACGTTGGGTACAGCAGCTGAAAGGAGCCGTACTGAAACAAACGGCTCCTTGCTATGATCCTATTTTGAAGTGCACGGCTCCATTAACTTCCGAATTAAATTAAATTCCGAATTAACTTCCATTAACTCCATTAACTTCCAAAGTCTGAGATTTGTCCTTTACTTGACATGAATGGCGTTGAACACGGATATATAACACACATATCATTGAAATAGCTGGAAGAGGCACGCACGTATTGATTACCTGAATGATTATGGGAGACCTACGTAATTTTCATAATATTGTAAATTGTGAGTCTATGGTCTTGTATATACATGTTTCATGTATTCATATGTTTTTTACATGTTGTGATTGTCTGAGTTTGTGATGTGAGTATTTGTTCTATTGTGTCTCGTATTCATATACATGTTTTGACTGTCTGAGTTTGTGATGTGAGTCTATGGTCTTGTATATACATGTTTCATGTATTCATATGTTTTTTACATGTTGTGACTGTCTGAGTTTGTGATGTGAGTCTTTGGTCTCGTATTTATATGCATGTTTCATGTATTTATGTTTTTTACATGTTGTGACTGTCTGAGTTTGTGATGTGAGTCTTTGTTCTATTGTGTCTCGTATTCATATACATGTTGTGACTGTCTGAGTTTGTGATGTGAGTCTTTGTTCTATGTTCCCACTCTTGGCCTGCACCTTGACGTGGTGAGTGGGCTTTAAACTAAGCCAGGCCTTTTATATTTTTTCGTTTGTTATTCACAGTCTATCTTATTAATGATACAAAGCCTTAATTAAACCCCTTCTCTTCTGTTTGCAGAAACTGGAAACTTCAGAGTATATTTTATCTTAAGTTAGATAATCTTTTTTTGTTTCCTCATCAGATCCCAGTCCATCATGCTCCTCTACTTGTCTGCCGTGCCACCATCATGCCTCATGCATCACCTCTCAGCGCCTACCCAGCTGCATCTTATTCCATTTCGAAAAAGCGAGCATCTCACCAAGCAAAGTTTTGCTAATGCCTGCTCAAGTTATTTAAATACTTCATTCTATGGATATCTGAAAATATTTACAGATGGTTCTAAAGATCCCAAAGGACAATGTGGTATTGGCATATATATTCCAGAATTTGAAAAAGGATATGGATATAGAGTGGGTGACTTTATCAGTATACTCAATCGAGATGGCCACAATAATAACCGCTCTTAGATGGGTTGTAGATACTAAGTTTTATAACAAATAATTCAATACGTGAAGATTTGGTGATAGAGGTAAAGCATCTTCTTTTAAATATTATAAGCCTTGGTTTAGTTATTCAGTTCTGTTGGATTCCAGCCCACCATGGAATATATGGCAATGAAATTACTGATAAATTAGATAAAAGATACTAACCTAATTAGAAGAATTTAACCTTAAGTATATATATTTTTTATTTTTATTTATTCATTTCTTTTATTAGTTTGTTTTATTTTGTTTCGTTAGTTTTTTTTTTTTTTTTAATTTATTTGTATGATTTAAAGTATGATTTGCCAACGTCCTTGTCACAAACTCCTGTGTAGTAGTCCAGTAGGTCGCGGTATATGGGGGAAAACTATGATCCGCCACTAAACTAGAAGAAGAAGAAGATCTCTGCATCCGGTACGTCACGGACTAGGTCACGTGTCCTGGCCACATAACGCGGAAGCAAATCGCTCCTGTATGTTGCCATGCGCCACTGAGCAGTTTGCATAGGAATGAATGGGCGGCCATTTTCCAGTCCGTGGTCCATCCTTTATTATGTCCATGGAGGAACCGCACAGACATGCGAGTCAAGCCATCCCACGTGATGCTACTCAGCCAATCAAGGCTGTGCATTCCAGGCGGTAAACATTGCAACCAAAAGACGCATGAAAAGACGGCAGAAAGAAAAAGAAAGGTGGCGAGAGATACAGATGCAGACGAGTGAGACGGAGAAAGTGAGAGATATAGACGAGTGAGACGGAGAAAGGGAGAGATACAGACGAGTGAGACCCAGAAAGGGAAAGTTACAGAAAGGGAGAGATACAGACGATTGACACAGAGACGAGGGTGATATAAAGTGCCAATGTGAAACGCCATTATGAGACCAAACATAAAGGTTTTTGAACAAACATACCCCCTCAAATCTGAAGTGAGATCCCAGAAAGTAAGTAGTCTCAGAGCCCAATATGACCAGTCCACCAGGACCCTGAGCCACAAATTCACTGCCCAACAACGTGCTAATGAGTGGTCCCTCAGAGTGCCTTCAATTTTGGGTTAACAGAAAAAGCCATTTACTGTTGGAGAAGTTGTCAAATAGGTGTTGTCATGAATGCATCAATGCAGTACTTTATTTTATCATGCGTTATTATCTTTCACGTTTTTGAATCGTGCTGAATTCATTGGATTTGAAAGTCAGGTATTGATTAGATGCAGATGTTGATACAACTACTAGGCTACTTAAAAATATATATCACACTAGAAATGTTCTCTAACTGGACCTCTTACTATTTTAGTTGAATAGCCCTGCAATAGGCAGGGGTTGACACTAAGGTTTCAAAAGCACTTGCCCATCGGGCAAGTACAGGTCAGGTTCAACTTGCCCGAATGTAATGTTCACTTGCCCAAATTATAATCAGAATCGTGAACGGGCCTCTTTTTGCCAGGCACCCGGCCTGGTTTTGGGGGGGCTCAGAAAAATCATCCTAGCTCAGACTGAAGCTGAATGTTAGCCTCCACACATGTGTTTAAAAAATAACAAACTTCTCTTTGTTTACTTATTTATCGAGCGGTCACATCGTGCCATGAAGTGATTTCAGTCCACCATTCCAACCTATTAAAGCTATCGCCAAGTTATATGTAGACCTGCATGATTTTATGCAAATGTACATAACTAAATGTCAGAGGTAGTAGCAAAGATATGTCTTTTTAACTTTCAAGTTTCTTGTTGCTCTAACTGAATAATCACAATCGCGTTTCTAGTAGGGTTGTCAGTCACGATACTGGATTTTCTAACTTCAACACTATTCCTGGAAAAATATCGATATTCTATAGGCCTACTATTTTTGATATCAGGGCAGTGGCGGCTGATGCTAAAAAAATCTGGGGGGGGGCGCACTGGCGGGCGGGGATTACAACACAACAATAAACTACTTGAACATAAATTTTGCTCTCCTCTCCTTCAGGCCAGCAAATTTTTCAATGACTTTCTGATTGAAATCTGTCATTTCACAAACAAGTCTCTTTTCCATGGAGAGCATGGCCAGTGCATTCAGCCTCTCCTGGGTCATGGTGTTTCTGAGGAAGGTTTTCACTCTTTTCAAGGTTGAGAAGCACCTCTCTGCTTCAGCTGTGGTCATGGGTGTGGTGATGAGGATCTTTAAGAGAGTGACAGTTTCTGAAAAGACATCTTCAAGATTGTTTTCCATGAACAGCTGGAACAGGTCCACTGCACCACAACAGGCTCTGAACTCTACTTTGCTGTAGATGAGACTGAGCTCTGTCTTCAGTTTGCTTCCATTCAGCATTTTGTAGGCCTTCAGCGTGCTTTGTAGTGTCTCTTCAGGAAATGCCCCCTGATGGTCCTCAAACCTGTCCCCCTGCAGCAAGGTTGCACAGACAAGATGGTCGGTGAAGGAGAAGCGCTCCCTGGTGTGTCCCAGAATGGTGTTGCAGATCTACAGAGAGAAGAATAGAAAAATATAGAGAAAAAATAGATGTCTCTTTAACAATTTTTTTTTTTTTGCATTTGCTCCTCAGACAGTACACTGTTGGCTATATTTTGTGTACATATAGTTATGGCTCCCCTGGACCTATTTATTGCATATTTCAGCTTTTTTTTATTGCTATTACTTATGTATTGGTGATAGTACTACTTTAAACAAATAGTTTAATTGTGATTAGGTGATAGGCTACATCTCTGCAACATGAGGCTACATCTCTGCAACATGACAATGACATATTTTAAATTGTATTTCAAAACACATTTCTCCTCTAACAAACATTACAACCTCAAATGAAACATGGACTATGACAGATTTCTACAACATAAACTCACCTCTTCTGCAACATTTTGACGATCCTCTGAACTGAGTACCCGACGCCTCTTTGCTGTCAGATAACCACTGCTTTGCTCACCCATGGAATGGCGAGAATTTCTGTGTGAGAAGTCATAATAATAATCAAAAAGGGGAAAAGAGATAATGTTGAAAAATGTGATGATCATATTACTGATAGGAATACCAGTGTTTCCCCCAGTAAATGTCTCAGTCAAGGTGGTAAGCAGTCGGTGGTGTTGTTGGCGTGGCGCTTTGCGCCGGGCCGAACATTTTTGGGGGTATTTTGCTCAAAGATGCCAGTACGCATGAATGAAATAAACGACTGTTTATTTCCATATAAATAAACAACAGTAGGTACAAATGTTGTGCAAACATGCAGATTTTTCGGCCCTCGGTGTGAGGGAGGGGTCCGTTAAGTCGATGGATGCGATGTTTAATCATTTAGTCCAAACTACAGTAGGCTACGGGCAAACCTGAAGTCACCGTTGTGACATTTCATATACGTCCCGTCTGTGTGTGTGTGTGTGTGTGTGTGTGTGTGTGTGTGTGTGTGTGTGTGTGTGTGTGTGAGTGAAAGGGAGGAACTTATTTGAAATCGGCCGTGCGTGCCTGTTTGTTGTTTATTGTTTTTGATTTAACAATATATAGGTTTAGAGAAATCTGGCTTTCAGAACTCAGTGCCTACCCACTCACTGACCTCACCGCACGTCACTGGCGGTAGATTGACAGGTGACTATGATAGACTATGCAACAATATATTCAACCACCAGATGTCCCCGTCTCAATTACACTCAAAAAACTTTATTGGCACGACTAATGTTGTAAACAGTATTACCTGAGTATTACGAATGCCATTTTTTCTTTTTCTTTTTTCAATACATTGGTAGTCAAGGCGGGGCCCTAGTCTTGTTAAGGCGGCCGCCTTAACAAGATAGTGCTGGGGGAAACCCTGAATACTTATTACCTGATGTTTTGTATGTCCTGTTCAAACTGCTGGATGCTCCCTTTGATGTGGACTGCATCTATGTTCTTCTTCTGGAGCTTGGCATAGAGGAGGTCCACATGTGGCATGATGTGGTGAAAAAGTTCCAGAAAGAACTTAAAATCCTGATGTTCCAGCAGCATGGCCATGCCTCCTGCCTCTCTCATGGTTTTGGGGTCAAAGTCACCCGAGTCGTGTATGTTCTCAAAACACTGAATGAGATCCTGTCTGTGCTCAAACACAGTGTTGACGGCTCGGCTGTAAAAGTTCCATCTGACATTGCTGGATGTTGGCAGTCTATGGGCCACCATTTTAGCAAGAACAGCTGTACGCTTGGGTGATCTGGAAAAAAAGCTGGCAAATCCACCCAGGTCAGAAAAAAAAATTCTCACCTTGGAAATGTGAGAGGTGGCCTGTTGCATGATCAGGTTGAGTTGGTGTGCATAGCAGTGGATATAGTGGGCATTTGGGTACTCATCTTTGATTTTCCTCTGAACACCTGCATTGGCACCCCTCATCACACTGGCTCCATCATATGCCTGGCAGATTAGCTTGCTTTTCTGATCCTCAGGAATGATGGCAGCAAGACGCTCTTTTAATGCAGTAGCAATGGACTCAGAAGTAGATGACTGCAGAGGAATGAACTCAAAAAATCTTTCCTGCACACTGTGTTTGTCATCAATGTAGCGTAGTACAAGCACAAGTTGGGTCTGTGTTGAAATATCTGTTGTCTAATCTGCCTGGATTGATACAAAAACACTCTTTTGAGCTTCTTTAATTATTTGCTCCCTTGCAACAGACAACATACAATCCAGGAGCTCATTTTGGACAGTTTTTGAAGTACCCTTAAAAACAGTGGCAGTCTCGAGGTGCTCTTTCAAAGCTCCATCCAGAGAGGCAACAAAATCCACCAGCCCACGAAATATCCCGGGGTTGACAGAGCTCTCACTCTCATCATGGCCACGTAAAGCCAATTCAAAGGCCCCACAAAATTTCACACAGTCTATTATCCTGGACAGTATGTGACGATTTTTTGTCACCTCTTCATTGTGCCTTCTAATGCCAACTCTGTAGCCCTCATCTAATTGTTCAGCAATGCTAACTCGGCCAAAAAACTGTAGCTTCATGCTGTTGTCAAGGTGGCTACGGCTACTTTCATGCCGTTTGCATTTTTCAGAGAGATGTTTCAGGTCTCTGACCCCAGTTGTTGTCCACAGAGCTTCAGTGCCACTGCCAACACTTTGAAAAAGCAAGCATGGAAAGCAATAGAGAGCATTGCTAACTCCACATCCAGCTAGCCAACTGTGTTTGGTGTAACACAAACGAGAGAAGCCTCTAGTGTAACTCCTTCCCCTGTCACTTGCCTGCTGCTGGATTTGTATATCAGGCTGCTCCGGTCCAAGCTCCTTTATTCTTTTTTTTTCCTCCACCGAACGCCTCGAGAAAGGATTACTGCGTAACGAAACAACCGAATTTTCGTTTGCTGTCGCCATGTCTCCTCTTGTCTTCTCGTTGTTGTTTTTTTCTGTCTGCTCCGTGTGCGCGTGGGCGTGTCTGTCGCTCTTTGAGTGACAGGCACGACAGGTATCATGAATCAATCAGACTGGATGAAAAATTAGCCCAAGCACGCTGATTGGCCAGGGGCGCAGAGAGCTGCGCCCGGAGAAGAATCTTGAAGTGACCAATTAGAGACCAGCATGAAGTCACATGGAAGCCAAAAGTTTAAGAGGCCACATACACACTCATTTGGCCGGCGCCCCTCGCTATTGAAATGCATGAAACAACCCAGAATAAACCCAATATTGAATGGAAAGGCATACAAATTTAAAAGTAAAACCCATTGTATGAGTGAACACTGAACAGACGTGGTAATTACTTTTTATTATGTAATTTATGTTTACTGTGTCTATACTTTTTTTCCCGAAATTTTGATGGGGGCGGCGCCCTAGCGCCCCCTATTGACCGGCCGCCACTGTATCAGGGGGATAGTTTTTTTCAGGAAAGAACATACCCAAAGTAAATAGATTATATCTCCACAACTGCAAGGGCGATAATGTCATCTTTGGGCCAAAAGAAAGATTGTTGTGCAAGTGAAATATTCAATGGGGATAATACTTGGTTAAAGTGAATAAAGCCATGGAACACAGCATAAGTGGAAGATAACATTTCCACCTGAAATAATTATCAATATCAGTTGGTCGTTATCAGCTGGGAGCGCTGTCTTACTATGAGACACAAATAAAGGTAGATATCTTACTATTTTGACACTTGACACCTCTATTTAAAGTTCAGGGCAATCGAATGCACCAAGCCAAACACTCGCAAATAAATATATGGCCACTAGATTGCGCTGAAGAATATGTTTTCTGATTGAAGGCAATTTACCTATTTCCTAAAGGTGCGAACACACCAAGCGCGTACCTCGCGTACCATGTACGTGCGTAACGCAGCGAAAATGTTGCTTGACCATTTTGTGTCAAAAATGGTCAGATACGCGCGTACGCATACGCGCGTAGATGAGACCGCCCAAAACTCCCCCCCCCCCCCCCCCCCCCCAGCCTGTGGCTGCGCTGGATTAAGGAGTCCGAGGAAGGAAACCCAAACGCCGCCGTGTTTGGATGGATGATAGAGTTTGGATCGGGTTAGATTAAATAATCTCGGATATAAATAACAATAATCGGGTTAAATAACTTCACATGGTGTGTCTGGTGTGTTTCCAGCATTCGTAGTGTTGATCAGCAGAGAAATAGTCCGCCAAGACGTTGAGGTTGCTTAGCAATCAGAGACTCTGTCCATGCAAGTGAACGGAGCGTTCACTCTTCGTCATAACTATCAAACCAAACATCCTTCACATTCACCGAGCGAACATTATGAGAGTAAAATGCACATTTCTCGCTAGAAATGTTTCCATAAACGCATTTAATGGCGTAACTATGTTACTATTTCCACTCAGAATAAAGAAAGTTGCCGGCCGTGGCTGCCATGGACATGGCTGCTCTGGAGTCCGAGGTAGGAAACCCAAACGTCGCCGTGTTTGGGTGATAGAGTTTAGATCGGGTTAGATTAAATAATCTCGGATATAAATAACAATAATCGGGTTAAATAACTTCACATGGTGTGTCTGGTGTGTTTCCAGCATTCGTAGTGTTGATCAGCAGAGAAATAGTCCGCCAAGACGTTGAGGTTGCTTAGCAATCAGAGACTCTGTCCATGCAAGTGAACGGAGCGTTCACTCTTCGTCATAACTATCAAACCAAACATCCTTCACATTCACCGAGCGAACATTATGAGAGTAAAATGCACATTTCTCGCTAGAAATGTTTCCATAAACGCATTTAATGGCGTAACTATGTTACTATTTCCACTCAGAATAAAGAAAGTTGCCGGCCGTGGCTGCCATGGACATGGCTGCTCTGGAGTCCGAGGTAGGAAACCCAAACGTCGCCGTGTTTGGGTGATAGAGTTTAGATCGGGTTAGATTAAATAATCTCGGATATAATGTTACTATGTGTTACTATTTCCACACAGAATAAAGAAAGATGTCGGCCATATGCTACTGCCCAAGCTCACTACTCTCTGCCAGTGACGTCGGGTCAAGCTCAACGCTGATTGGCTATTGCGGCGCGTATGAGCGTAAAAAGTTCAATTTTTTGAACTCCTCGCGTACATGTACGCGCGTATATGTACGCGCGTATATGTGCGCGCGTATATGTACGCGCCTCATACGCCCCTACAGCGAGTAAAATGTTGCTTGGTACGCATGATACGCGTGTACGCACCTCATACGCGCGTACACCAATGCTTCCCTATGGAAAAATTGCCGATTTTATACGCGTGGTACGCAGGTGACGCGTTTGGTGTGGCCGTACCTTAAGAAACCTTCTCTTATTCATTGATTGAAAACACCATGTTAAGTTGCAAAATTTGGCCCAGATACTGGATAATCTGTTTATGGTGGTTTTATTCGATCAGAATCAACTTTGTGGACAAAAATCACAAAGGTAATACTTCATTTTTGGTTATTAAAAGAAAAGGGGACGTTTCTTCTTAAGTTGTTATTTGCGAGTTTTAGTCACAGAATTATATGGTTTAAACTGTTGTAATAAGTGGAGGCTCAGCTTTCATGTAATATATACAGTAGTTTGTGAGGGTCCAATTTCGTGAAAAAGATCGCTATTGCTGTGTGCATGTGCACAGTTATGAAACCCAAAACCGTGTTCTTGACTTTCCTTGATCATTTGCCTCAATCCAAAGTACTTCCAAACTGCACTCCTCCATCACTACTCCATTTAACTTCTACCTAAACCGTTCGTGGAGGTGCTGCACTTGAGATGCTAGCTGTGTTGGCTAACCTTTAGCGAATCACTGCCAGAGACCGCACTGCGAGTGAGTGACAGAAGGCGGGGCTATATTCGCACTGAAGCGATGCGTGACTGTTAACTCGCTTTCCGAGAGAAGAGAAGACAGCGCGCTGATCAATTGCAAATACTTCTATTTAGTGTGGTTTTGAGGAACAAAAGGTTGTTCTGCAGTTTCTAAAAACATTTGAATAAATAGCTTTTATATTAACATCCACCCAAAATCCACTTGCCCGTTCGGGCAACCAGAAAAAATCTCAACTTGCCCGAACATTTTTTTTACTTGCCCCGGGCAAGCGGGCAACCGTTAAGGTGCGGCCACACCAGACGCGTATCTCGCGTAATTTTTACGCGAGATACGCGTGTAAAATGTTGCTTGACCATTTTGTGTCAAAAATGGTCGCATACGCGCCATACGCGCCTACGTCACTCGCCTAGATGAGTCCATGTCCATGCAAGTGAACGGAGCGTTCCCTCTTCGTCATAACTATCAAACCAAACATCCTTCACATTCACCGAGCGAACATTACGAAAGTAAAATGCACATTTCTCGCTAAAAATGTTTCCATAAACGCATTTAATGGCGTAACTATAACGTTACTATTTCCACCCAGAATAAAGATAGTTGTCGGCCGTGGCTGCGCTGGAGTCCGAGGTAGGAAACCCAAACGCCGCCGTGTTTTGGTGATAGAGTTTAGATCGGGTTAGATTAAATAATCTCGGATATAAATAACAATAATCGGGTTAAATAACTTCACATGGTGTGTCTGGTGTGTTTCCAGCATTCGTAGTGTTGATCAGCATATATAGTCCGCCAAGACGTTGAGGTTGCTTAGTAACCAGAGACTCTGTCCATGCAAGTGAACGGAGCGTTCCCTCTTCGTCATAACCAGTGTTGTTTTTGGCAGGCATTTTAGATTTAGTTTTAGTCTTAGTCTTTTTGACGAAATGCTTCTTAGTTTTAGTCCCATTTTAGTCATTTCTATCTTTGAAAGTTTTAGTCTAGTTTTAGTCTGACGAAAACTCAAAAGGTTTTAGTCTAGTTTTAGTCCGCTGCTAGCACCGCTGCTAGCACCGCTGCTGCTGCCATGGTGTGTGTGTGTGTGTGTGTGTGTGTGTGTGTGTGTGTGTGTGTGTGTGTGTGCCTCGTCCACCAGCCTCTCTCTGTAGTGTATGAGTGTGTGTGTGCCGTGTGCGTGCAGGCGCAGCTGCGCGCGAGCGAGGCTTTTAGTGTGTGATGGGGGCGTGACTGTTAGGACAAGCAGCTGGCTCCATTTCTGATGTCTGAGCTCTTGATTGACATTGCACCCATATTATAGTTGGCGGGAAAAAAGCATGTTTTGAAACTTTGTTCGTCCACTCACTAACAATTTAGTCTTGTCTAGTTCTCGTCTGACGAAAATGTCTACATTTTTCGTCACATTTTAGTCTTTATATGGCTTTGGTGACGTTCGTCTTAGTCTCATTTTCGTCATGGAAAAAAGGGGTCTGACGACGTCATTTTCGTTTTCGTCTTGTCTGACGACGTCATTTTCGTTTTCGTCTTGCCTGACGAAAACAACACTGGTCATAACTATCAAACCAAACATCCTTCACATTCACCGAGCGAACATTATGAAAGTAAAATGCACATTTCTCGCTAGAAATGTTTCCATAAAAGCATTTAATGGCGTAACTATGTTACTATTTCCACACAGAATAAAGAAAGATGTCGGCCGTATGCTTCTGTCCAAGCTCACTACTCTCTGCCAGTGACGTCGGGTCAAGCTCAACGCTGATTGGGCAACACGGCTAATCGTCATGCGTATGAGCGTAAAAAGTTCGATTTTTTTAACTCTGGAAATGTACGCGATATACGCGCTTTACGCGCGTATAGCGCGTAAATATACGCGCCTCATACGCGCATTACGCGCGTAAAATGTTGCTTATACGCGTATTACGCGTGAAACGCGTAATACGCGCGTAAACCAATGGTTCCCTATGGAAAAAATGGCGATTTCATACGCGAAGTACGCGAGATACGCGTCTGGTGTGGCCGCACCTTTAGTGTCAACCCCTTTAGCCTTTAAATATAGTTGCTGCGTTTCAAGAACAGGCAAGAGCTATCTAGCCTCGCGTCAGCAGCGCCTTTGTAGACCTAAAAACAACCGGCGGATGCGGTTTTGAAAATTGGTCAAAAAACGTTGGTGCGGATGGATGATGCGATTACGGTTTAAATAATAGCCCATCCGCGCATCTCTATGTAGCTAGGCCTACGATCACCTTTTGACTTTGTGACAATTTAGGCAATTTCTAATTTGAAACACAATGGAAAACATGGCAAATGTTTTGGCAGAAGAAATATCTAAGATAACTCAAGCTGATCCCAAGACCAGATGAAATGAAACGAAAACAATCATACTTTGCATAATAGAAAGAATAAAAAATATATACTTTCCTAGGTTGCAATGTTTGGAAGGGTGGAAGAGGGAGGACCCACTCAAACAGGAGGAGAAGACGAGGTGACTATGAAGGTCTCCATCCTTAAGGAGGACATTGCGGTGTACCGCTGTCACCAAGGTGAGTTGCTGTGAATTAAGCATAGACTGATCCCAGATAGACACGACAACGTCATCTTATTCTTCAATTTCATTTTATTGGATGCTTATCCTTTCTGTTTACACCAAACTGTATTGTACTGCATAATGTAATTTCAATTTGGGAATATCTCACAATGTTACAATTATACATCTGGGGCCGTATTCACAAAGGATTTTAGGACTAAAAGTAGGTCCTAACTGGCGAATTTAGGAGTAACTCCTAAAAATAATGGGCGTGTCACTCTTAAATTTAGGACTCCTAACTTTTTTCACTAAGAGCAATTCACAAAGTATTTTAGGCCTAAAAGTAGCACCTAAGTCTAGGAGAGCTTAAAAGTCCTCAAGAGGACTCCTAACTCAGTAAGACCTATTCACAAAGAATCGTAAATGCCTGCAAGACGA
This sequence comes from Gadus macrocephalus, assembly GCF_031168955.1. Classification (NCBI taxonomy): domain Eukaryota; kingdom Metazoa; phylum Chordata; class Actinopteri; order Gadiformes; family Gadidae; genus Gadus; species Gadus macrocephalus. Next base: position 4,261,309 of record NC_082400.1, read on the forward strand.
AATGTTAGGGTATTAAACTTGTTGTGGAGTTAATTGCAATGCAATAACATCCCCAACTAACAGGAATAATCTGATTAGTCCCGAAATAAAATGTTTGGCCACACTACGTTATTTAGCATTGCAATGCCGACGATTTAAAAATATCGCAACCATCAGTCAGCCGTGCCATAAACTTTCCTTTGGACATTCAACAATTACACAGGATCAAAGCCAACTTCATGGCAATTGCAGGTATGCCCCGTGTGGTCGGTGCTATTGACGGGACGCACATAAAAATAATTGCGCGATCAAAAGACGAGGACGTGTTCGTCAATAGGAAGAAAGTGCATTCCATCAACACGCAGGTTGTTTTTGATGCAAATTTTAACATAGCCTACTGGATGTTGTTGCAAAGTGGCCTGGATCTTCAGCTACCCATGATTCGCGCATTTTAATGGAGAGCGTTCTGAGGCAGCTTTTTGAGATGTACCAGTTGGGTGTCACTTGCTGGGAGACAGTGACTATCCATGCAAGACGTGGCTCTAGACACCCTACCTCAATCCACAACCGGGAGCACAGTTAAAGTATAACATGTAAGTGATTACGCATATTACGCTTATCCTACGTGTAAAACACATCGTATTGGCTCTTTGACGCCTTTTATTTGTTGAATCCATATTTATTATTGTTTACTGATTTCTTCCATATATGCTAGAGCACACAAACATACACGAAATGTTGTGGAGAGAGGAATTGGGCAGATGAAACGTCGGTTCATGTCCTCCACGGCGAAATACGCCTCACCCCAGAGAGGGCAAGCACAGTCATTACTGTATGTGCCATTCTACACAACCTCTGCAAGCGGAGGAACATTCCACAGCCAGACGATGATGATGATGATGATGATGATGATGATGATGATGATGATGATGATGATGATGGCGATCAACATGACAATGAATTTGGCCGTGTGGAACCGAGTGGACCGGCAATTAGGGATCACTTTGAAAACACATTTTAGGTAAACACCTTGGCACAAATCAGTCAACACTTGTGTAGTTCATAACATTTATTTTCTTTTAAATTTTACCTATTTTTATTGTTTGCTTTCTCTCTCTCTTGAACGTGCAGGCTACAACGTCATTATCGTGGTCTGCACAAAATTGTCATCATGCGTGTATTCTGCTAACTGCACTATAACTACTTAATAGGAATTCATTTCTAGCCTAGGCTATTTCCTTGTTTTTAGGTGATTCAGTGGGCTCGTCTGAACAACCAATCACCGAACTGACTGCTTCTAAACTCGTGCACGAGAATTGACGTAATCCATAGCAACGGCGCGTCACTCTTAGTTCACTCTTTGTGATTTATCCTTAGTAATGGCGCATTTCCACTGCAGGGTGCGGAACGGATCGGATCGCAAAGGTGCGGGTCGGATCGCGTTTCCACCGCCAAAAGTGGGCGTGACCCGGACTTTGCCGTACCCGTTCCGACCCCATTCTAGGGACTCCTCCGTTGCGGTACCCAAAACGAGACCAGACGCCCGAAAGGGTACCCTGGAATTCTAGCTACACCCCCCCTCCGTTGATTGGTCGACAGAATCGTCACTTCCGGGTGACGCGGTGATAAAAACAAACAAACAGTAGCCTTGAGGTATTATTCTTTACAATTAACATGTCGCGTAAAAAGCTTGCTTGGGCGAACAAGGAGGTGGAGACGTTCGTCTGCATTCTTGCGGAGGAAGACGTTGTTTACGATGTTTACGTAGCTGCCGCGGCGATTGACATCCGGCCTACCACCAAGGGTACTGTCGGCAGTGGAAACGCGACCTCGGAACTGAGCTGGGCTATACTGCCCCCTCCCTACCGCCCCTTTGCGATCCGATCCGTTCCGCACCCTGCAGTGGAAATGCGCCATAAGAGTAGGTCTCAGCGGCTTTGTGAATAACTTTTAAGAAAAAACTCCTACGTAAAATGTTTTAGCGCGAGTTAGGAGCCCTCCTAGCGGTAAGATAAAATGCTTTGTGAATACGGCCCCTGAAGGCCAAATTAGCAGTTATTTTCTACATACTCAAATAGAATATATTCATTTAAGATAATTGTTGATTCGATGATTTCATTATAGTGCACATGTACAATTAGGGTCTACCAAAGAAAGTGGCCACTAGGTATACGTACTACAAATTCATTTTTTTCATGTTTTGTTAGAAAACGTATCCACCTTCACAGTGGTAGTGCAGGACACACTGTCCCACGAGGCGTTCCAGCAGGCCCTCAGGGATAAAGTTCCAAATATCCCAGAGGCCTCTGAATTATGCAGGCTAATTGGCCAGCAAAGCTCTTTCGTCCGGTTGGATCATGTCTGTCCTAGGGACCTTCGGGGACGTAACGTGTTGGGCCGGTCAAACCTTTACATACGACCAAAGGTAGATGAATATGAACAAATAAGCACAACAGGTCAGATAAAATAAACATGGACCACTGTACATGTCATTAACAACTTATTTTACAGGTTGCTGCAGCCGCCATCCCTTCATCCAATGAGGTCAAGCCCCCTCTAAATGCACGTATCTATGAAGATGAGGTAAGTACAATTCAGGCATCTACATGTATCTACAAGCCAATTACCAATGTTGACAGTATTCATATTTTAAACTGCTTTAAAACGGTTATTTTCAAGATATATGTGCATACTTTGAATGAGTAATCATGAAATAGTTTGGAGGTGTCTAAAAATGAGGTTGGAGAGCAAATGTGGTGAAGATAACCACCCTTGCGCCAGCAAGACAGGTTTTTAGAAACATTAATTCCAAGTCTTGTCTGTTCATTAAGATCCTCTTTTTCAGAGTTACCCTCTAAAATCCCAGGCTCATCTTCAACCAGCCATTGGCCTGAAGTTGTTATCTTTGTAATAGATTTAATTAAAAAATATAGCTGAGAGCAGCAATGTGGGGGTCAAGCATAATGGGATTTGATAAACTAATTTTGCTGGATGGAATTAATCGGCTAGGTGGCTACATGACGACCGTCTCGGTAATCGGTAATACCGACAGCCGGTGGGATGAGCATTATGCGAATACGCGTCAATGTTTACCTAATGGGAAAATGACCCCACCTAGAGGTAAGGGCGCAATACAGTCTGCCTGACAGAACGAATGTCACAAATACATAGGGGTATTCGGAACAATATCCCTAAAAGAGACACAATGTAAACAAGCATCCGTTCTGGAGGTGGTTCGTGAAGCATCTAATCCAGTGGGAATTGCAGTTTATATTGTAAGTGGGCGGAATGGTAAATATAGTCATTGTTGTATTATACATTAAGAACCGCTTGTCGCCACACGAGTGGAGTGTCTACCCATTAATGAGCGCTGTTCAGCGCAACTAACATTGAAATAAATGAAGTAGTGATCTGATTGTATGCTGTTTGATTTACATGATGATTGAATATGATTGAAATGTTATCAGTTTTATGTAACACAGTATATGATATGACCATGAAAAAATACATATGATTAGATTTTACTGACAATGAAAGTTATTGGCAAATGGGTATCACAATGAAAATACATTGAAGTTGCTTTCTAAGGGCTGGAATAGACTTTCTGCTAACAACGCACCCCCAAAAGTAAAATCACACCAAATTATTTGGGCATCATCAGGATAGGGTCATAACTCAAGACTATGAGCCATGTTTGGTTTGGATGCATGAAGGCCTTGCAGAGATATGAGCTCACTTCCTGTTTGACGTGCCCCTGAGGTCAAAGGTCACCAAATAGTTTGGATGTCCCCAGAATGATGTCATGAGTCTATGTACCAAGTTTGGCTATGATATTGTAATGACCTCGCCGGTGACATAACGATGTTAAAGAAGTGCTGAGAACAGGCTTACTTCCTGTTTGGCTGCTTTGCCGTCAAGTTTGATTGGCTGTCACGGCCAAACGGTTTTGAATTTGAGAAAGCTGTTTGACTCCTTTGTTCAGCTTGGTCTGAAGATCATATATGCCTCAAAACTCATATATATAAGTTTCTTGAAGATTGGACATAATTTGTGGCCTGTGGAAATGTACAACTGATTTGGACAACTTTCAACATGGCGGCCAAGTTCTGATGTTGCCATGATAAATAATTTATAAGCTATATGGGGAGGTCTGAAAGTATCATCAGACATTGAAAATAAGTTTGAAATGTACTCATGTGAAGAGAAAGGAGTTAAAACACGTCTTCATTAATTATAGCGCCCCCTAGAGGTCAATGGTCACCAAATTCATTGAGTGTCCCCATGATGATGTCATGGGTCTATGTATCAAGTTTGGTTATGATATGTCAAAGGGTTGCTGAGAAATTGGCTTACTTCCTATTTGGCGGCTTCGTGGTCGAATATCATTGGCTGTCGCGGATATTTCTGCAAGAAATAATATACTAGCTATATGGGGAGGTCTGATTGTATCACCAGACATTGAAAATAAGTTTGAAATATACTCTTGTGAAGAGAGAGGAGTTAAAACACATCTACATTAATAACAGCTCCCCTAGAGGTCAAAGGTCACCAGTTTCATTGGGTGTCCCCATGATGATGTCATGGGTCTATATACCAAGGTTGGTTATTATGTGTCAAAGGGTTGCTGAGATATCGGCTTACTTCCTATTTGGCGACTTGGCGGTCAAATTTGATTGGCTGTAGCGGGCAAACGGTTTTGAATTTGAAAAATCTATTCAATGTTTTTTATCAAGCATGGCCTGAAGATCAAGTTTCGAGATGATTGGAGAACATTTGTGATAGGAGATGCCTTTTGAAGGTTTTTGACATGAACCAAGATGGCGGAAAATCGAATAGGGCATAGGTTGCTTTGAACTCGGCTTGGACCAAGGCTTCCAATGGTCCCTTGTTTGTGAATATTGGACGAATGGGTCAAAAGTTATAAACATGAATGCATGTCCAACTTTGACCTGTTGGTGGCTACTTTATAGGCTAATGGGACTGTCCTGAACCAGTGTGCCAAATTTCACAACTTTTCACCAAGGCGTTCTATGGGATGCCATTGACTCCAATGGCAGGTAAATAATAATAAGAAAACGTACGAAAACAATAGGTTGTCTCGCAGCTTCGCTGCTTGACCCCCAATAACAATCCAAGTCATTGTTCCAAATTAAGTCACAAACCAAAGGGATTTATGTCGACCTAGCCAGTACTGAAAATCTGCATAGGTTAAGAATACTGATAGTCTTTACTTTTCAGGTACCTCTGCCACCTGCTGGCAAACCCCAACCTGCCAGCCAAGACACTCTGCCCAGCCCTTCTCCACCTTCAAGCCCTTTGCCACCTTTCAGCTCTTCTGCACCCTCCAGCCCTTTGCCACCTGCCAGTAGTCTGTGAGTATTGAACTGTGTTTCCCATTAATAACCTTGAGTCTGGTGCCCCGTGAGAATCCTATTATTCCCTCCATTTTAGAAAAAAACGAAATTATCTTTAAACTTCTCACAGTAACAAGTAACTGCATCATGCCCTGTTGATTCACAAAAGATTATCTAAGCTGTAGGAACTGTAGGTAGGTTGATATAAATGGTGTAAATTATGATTCGGGTGGAGTGAGGTTTGGCGAGCAGGCAGTGTCTTGGTCAGAAGACAGTGGTAGGGGTGGTGAATAAGAGCAGGGAGGAGGCAGGGTTTGATGTAGCACTATTTGGTTTATATCTTATTAATTTCGTTTACTTGATGCTTTGTCTTGCATCAATCTCACTCATCATTGTGTGCTGCATAAAGGGGATAACAAAAAGATAATAGAATTAGACAATGATCAAACACATAAATTAAACAAATGAACAAAGGCACATGGCACATGTCTAGCAAACAAAGGAATTTGGTCATGAACCAAACCAACAAAGGAATATGGTCATAAAAAGACAAACAAATTAATAAATTAACTCACGTTAATTGAAGACGCACACAGGATACATGAGCGTGCTGGTGGCGAGTGCTAAGCAAGAGCTAAAGTGTGCACAACAATTTATAGGCTCCTACCCTCCCCCAACAGGTGAGGTGGGCATGGTAAAGTGGAAGGTGGCAAAGGTATGTTTAGGACGGGCAGATTCTACACATGCATTGTGTTCATAGAAACAAATGGAAGGGGAAGGAAATTAAATTTTCATAAGCAGTGTTAGGGAAATTGTTTTAAATAATTTTTTTAATCTGAAAAGTTTTATAGCTAAGCTGCAGACACATCTGGTAATGCTCTTCTTTATAAAAAGGATCAGCTTAATTATATAAGATTATATATTTAACTTTTATCTTTAATTTGCAATGCTTTGCCCTCCACTGATTTTTGTTGTTGAACTGTTCCTTGTCTTGTCTATTACTGTTCACTTATTTTTGTTGTATTTTCTTTACACCTTGGCCCGTATGAAAATGTTGTTTACTGAAAACTGAAGCCTTTTTCTTTTGGAGGAATGCGGTAGACATGTGTGCCAATTGTTAAAAATACGTATTATTGATTAATTGAACTGTTCTCTAAAGTAGTATCCCTTAATCCTGTCCTGGAGGACCGCTTATCCTGTAAAATGTAGCTCTCTCCCTGCGTCTACACAGCTGGTAATCAGGGAGAGCTAAAAGGACTAACAGGATAAGTGGTACTCCAGGAGAGGTTTGAGAAACACTAATGTATGGCATATCTGGTGATATCAATTTTATAAAAACCTGACTTGTTCTTTTTTATTTTTCCAGACCTCGAAATGTGAAGGACATTCTTCTTCCGCTCCAGGGGCCGGTTGCACCAACTGGTCATAACTAAGCCTGGTCGTAACTGCTAAGTAGGTCTTAGTTAAGACCTGGCGTTAGAATGGAACTAACGCCGGTTGCACCAACGGGACTTATGCCTGGTCTTAACTACGACTGGTCTTAGCCATGTGAATGTTCCATGGAATGCGCCTATCACCGCGTTGCTAGGATACCTCGTGCCAACAGCTATTTACTATTTTACCGATATCCGATATGATGGAGGAAAACCGAAAGAGGAAAGGAAACTTCACTGACGTTGAAATAAGAAAATTGATCGAGTTGTACAGTGAAAACAAGAACGCACTGACTGCCAAGCAGTCCAATGTTAATTCAAACAAAAAAAAGCAGGAGACATGGCGATTTGTCAAGGAGTTTGAACAGCTGTTCGGACTCCGGCTGTCATCGGACGGATGCCGACATTAAAAAAAATTGAAAGACCTCCTGTCCCGGGCCAAGAAGGAAATGTCTACCCAAAATAACCACCCTACCGGCGGTGGTCCTCCCCCGAAAACGTCACCTTATAGTGACATTATTGTCACTATTTTTGGGGAGGATTCACCAGCCTTCGTCGGGTTGGACGGGGTGGACAGCGGCTGTTCTCAACCGCCGGAGCCGTTGGAAAAAGGTATGTAGCCTAGCATATTTATTGAGGATGGTTTGTTAGTTGAATAAGCAGGGCTAGCCTTATTGCCCAGAATTAATCAATTCACATTTTGTTTCAGACTTGGCAAGTGCCACCACAAGTACCAGGTCAACACCACCACCAATAGAACCAGCAGTGGCAACCCCTTCCTGTCCGATTTCATCCCCACCCCCGGCAACGAAGCGGAGGAGAATTGAGGACCTACAACAGGTCCTCATGGAGAAGGAAATTATCCGGGTCGAAAAGAGACATTTAAATTAGAGGCAGAGACAAAAAAAATAGAATTAGAGCAAATTAAATTAAGGCTCCAAATACAGTTGCTCCAGCAGAAAATTAGGGCCCCAAACCATTATTTTTGAAGACGAACCGTCCTGTACAAACATTTAAATAAATAGTTAAAGGATAATTGGATAATTGTTTTATTATAGGCCTTTTTTTCTTACTGTGTTTTAATGTTTTACTTTTTACTGATCAAATGAAGATGCTGTCGGACACCGAAATAAATATTCCTTTCATTCATTCTTTCATTTTCATTCATCAATTGTGTTAATGCATAACAATAAAACACTGCAAACGAAAGTAAGTAAAATATGTATTTGTAATGTCTGTTTTACAACGAGCAGGCATTTAGACGGGAATGGTTATTTTTGACAGAAGCAATGCATTGAACATCGTCAAATGAGAAGGAGCTAATTGAGGTGTTTCGATTCTGTAGGAGAGTTATGTTCGAACAAATAGAAGAGCTGTCACCGGATTTACTGTTCGTGTCGGCCTATATAAAACATAGCCTCTATACATAATTAAAACAATATTCACAACTGACTAATGAGTTGAGCACGGACTAATCGGCCAGCGATGTCTTCAATTGCAGGCCGAGTGGCTTGACGCACGTCTTCCTCGGGGACTGCCGGTGGCTGATGGTGTCTGGGGAGAGGGATTCTCTTGGAGATGCAGATGTTGTGCAGAACTGTGCACGCAGCTATTACAGTGCAGACCTGTTCTGGGTGCATCCGCATCTCGCCATGAATTATATCTATATCTAGCCTATATTTTTTTAATGTATTTTTAAGGGATGCATATTACTTATGGTTTACCTGCGTTTGAGAACCCCAATACATCTCTCAACAACTGACCTAGTTGCGGAGTGTATGGTGTTATATCTCCGTTCTTGGTCAGTTGTTGGAGCCATTAGCGGGGTCATCAGCCACCGTTTCAGCGGGTATCCACTGTCCCCGAGGAGCAGCCCGTTGCACCTTTGAAAATAGACTTTAATTAGGTTGCGGTTCATTACTTAAAGTGAAGCTCAAATTGTTTCAGTGTAGCTGATTAGAAAAACACTATAGCCTACCTTCCTTCCTCGAAGTCCTGTAACAACGCACTCTCCCGGAGGATGCGGGAATCGTGGGTGGATCCAGGCCATCTCGCCACCAAATTAATGATTGTATAATTTGCGTCACAAGCTATTTGCACGTTGATGGAATGGTAACCTTTTCGGTTTACGAACAAATACTCATTCTCAGATGGGGCCTTGATCTGCAAATGGGTTCCGTCTATGCAGCCCACGATCCCAGGAATACCGGACGCCTGGCGGAACCGTTGCTTCATCGCCGCCGCCACTTCTTCGTTCGGGAGGTGGACATAACGAGCGATGCGGCGGCTCAACGCCCCGGATAACCCGACAGGCGGTCGATCTATGAACCCTAACCATGTCGCTGACTGTATTTTGAAATGCCCCGTTTGCGAAGAAACAAAGCGCAATGAGCAGTTGTAAAGATGGTGGTAGCGCTGCATTGCGGTCCGACACGAACTGTAAATCCGGTGACAGCTCTTCTATTAATTCAAACAGATCTCTCCTACAGAATCGAAACCTATCAATCAGCTCCTCGTCATTATAAATTTCCAATGGATTGCTTCTGTCCCTAATTACTCTTTCCCGTCTAAATGCCCGCTCGTTGTACAGCCTATGTATTATACGTGCCATGGTAGCTCTGGATGGATTGAATTTAATTGCTATGGAAACAGCAGAAATTTCGACTCTACGCCTCCTCCTGACCAGGCGTATGATTTACGCCTTGGTCAAGGTGCGGCCACACCAGACGCGTATCTCGCGTACTTCGCGTATGAAATCGCCATTTTTTCCATAGGGAACCATTGGTTTACGCGCGTATTACGCGTAATACGCGTATAAGCAACATTTTACGTGCGTATTGCGCGTATGAGGCGCGTATATTTACGCGCTATACGCGCGTAAATCGCGTACATTTCAAGAGTTCAAAAAATTGAACTTTTTACGCTCATACGCATGACGATTAGCCGTGTTGCCCAATCAGCGTTGAGCTTGACCCGACGTCACTGGCAGAGAGTAGTGAGCTTGGACAGAAGCATACGGCCGACATCTTTCTTTATTCTGTGTGGAAATAGTAACATAGTTACGCCATTAAATGCTTTTATGGAAACATTTCTAGCGAGAAATGTGCATTTTACTTTCATAATGTTCGCTCGGTGAATGTGAAGGATGTTTGGTTTGATAGTTATGACGAAGAGGGAACGCTCCGTTCACTTGCATGGACAGAGTCTCTGGTTACTAAGCAACCTCAACGTCTTGGCGGACTATTTCTCTGCTGATCAACACTACAGACACTACACGAACAGAAATGGAGGTGGATCAAAATATCATCGTCGCCGTGTGCGGCCGTCCTGTCCTGTACGACACCACGATGGTGTCGTACAGGGACAGGAACAAAACAGAGAGGGCGTGGGTCGACGTGGCAGAGGATATTGGCGTTCCTGGTAAGATCAGTGAATAATGTGTGTGTGTATTTTGCTTGGCTTCAGCTATCGGTTGTGTTCTACTATGAAAAAAGTTAGCGCCGGTTAGCGGTAGCACCAGTTAGCAGTAATATTAAGTGATACTACTACAACAGACTGTCCCGCTTGTCAGGTTACACAACTTAATATGTATATATGTTCTTGTCAGTGGACGTATGTCGCAGGAGGTGGAAGTCACTCAGGGACAGGTACATGAGACACAAAAAGAATGAAAAGGAGGGAAAAAAGAGCGGGTCAGCGGCAGGGAGAGTGGACACGTGGAAATTTGCTAGGGTCCTGTCCTTCCTCGACCCCTTTGTCACCCCGAGGGAGACCAGCAGCAATTTACCTCTGGGGGCAGAGGAGGTTGAGGGGGACGGGGCTCCAGAGTGACGTAGGCGCGTATAGCGCGTATTGCGCGTATGCGACCATTTTTGACACAAAATGGTCAAGCAACATTTTACGCGCGTATCTCGCGTAAAAAGTATGCGAGATACGCGTTTGGTGTGGCCGCACCTTTAGTGAAAAGAACGCTAAGCCCAGTCGGTGCAACTGGCGTAACGATTAGGTCGGACTTAGAACGCGAAGTTACGACCAGGTGTAGTTAAGACCAGGCTTACGCCCAGTTGGTGCAACCCACCCCAGGACCTTATTTTGGTATTCGGTCGGGGTAACAGGGTGAATGCTATCTGGGGGGAGGAGTTTGAGAGAGCGGCCAGGGCCTTCGGAAGATCAAGTTTTGACCCCTGTGGAAAATTGAATGTGGTGTTTGTAGATGTGGATGGGGTGGCAGAAGGAGCGGTGGATGAGGGGGGAGCCACCAGAGAGTTTTGTACCATCCACCAAATACAGAACAACTGTATTTTTTAGGCTCCTGAGGGCAACAAAACCCTGGCCCTGGACAGTGTTGGTAAGTTTTGAATTAAATTTACGGTATAGGGTGTTGCAATTTAGAGTTTTGAACATGCATTTAAAATGACCAACAAACTTGAATGACCTTGTGCTTTTCCCATTATCTCAGCATTTCAGACAGGGCAGTACAGGCTGGTGGGGAGAATGATTGCCATCTGCCTGGTGCAGGGGAAGGTCTGTCCCCGCTTTTTTTCAGAGCACCTGTACAGAGAGGTTTGTAATCTGTCCCCTCGTCCGGCCACTTTGGAAGAGGTGACAGATAACAACCTCAGGACCAAGCTCCAAAAGGCAAGTAAATGGTTAATGTTGAATCAAACCACTTCTTGGGGCAGTATTTCTGTGTAAAGCTACCGTGTGCTGCGTGCTCTATATTGTACTGATGTTGAATTTCAATATGATTTATGTCATTCATGTATATTAGATTGCAGATGCCACAAATGTGGAAGGCGCCAGGGAAGCTGTGGAGGAGGCCAGAGAGGCGCTCTCCCTCATGGGCTCATTCTTCTTTGTCCGGAGCCTCCCACATAGGGATGAGCTGCTGGGGGCAGCCCTTCAATTTTATACTGAGGGCCGTACTCTGACTGCTCTAAATCAGTAAGTGGAGCTGGGTATTGACTATTTAATGGACTAAGACCTTTGTGTTAGAGTGAAAAGTAATCATTTCAATTAATTCAAAGAATTCTATGTCTAATTTATTTTTATCTTCAAAATATGTACAATGGAGTAGGCTAGAAGCGGCTTCAGAGCAACAGACTTCGATATTTTCTCCCCTTATATTTTCTCTGATTTATTATCCCATTTATTTGACAGATTCAAAGAAGGGTTGGAAACCTTTGGTCTTGTAGACCTATTGAGGATCCACCATGAGGCGCTCGAATGGGTGTTCAGGGATACATTTGAGCCGCTGCTTGCCTCACAGTTGGAAGCAACATTCAAGCCCTCCAACCTGTCTGAGCCGGGCTCCAATCGGAGGAGGAAGGAGGCCAGGACAGTTGGGTTTTGGAGGGACTGGCTAATTGAGGTGGAGGGTAAGAAAAAAAAGAAAGTTGGAACGCTATGTAAAAAATATCTAAAATAGAATTTTGCAATTTGTAAATCCTTTTTGACATATTCAAGTTGGAAACAATACAAAGGAAATATATTTGAGGATTTTCCTATTCTAATTGTTCTTTGTAATTATATGCTTATTATGTGATGCCAGCAAAACAATTCAAAACCGGGGGCAAAAAAAGACTGGGAAAGCTGTAGAATGATCAAAAAACAACAATGTTCAACTGTTTCAGCATTAGTAACTGGTAACAGGTGATATTATCATGAAAGGATATATAAAAGGGGCATCCCGTAGAGGTTCTGTCTTCACAAACAATAATGGGTCACTCACAATACATAAAGGAAAAGACAAGACTGTGTACAGTTCTTCATGAATGGACAAATGCACAAATGAAAAATCTATACAATTTGATTTGTTAACCTAGGCATACCTGTGAATACAGCACTGCATAGGGAATTACAGTGAACCAATGCCAGATTTTTTTTTTAAGAATGACACATTGATTTACTATTTCACACTTATGGTTAAACAAGGACTTATGAACATTTCCCGTGATCTGAGAAATGCAACTAGGGAAGATGAAAGATTGGCGCATGTTTGTGTACAATACCTTAATTAATTACTTAATGTTGACATGCTGTCGTCCTTACAAGTTATCTCTTATGTACCAACAGATGGAGGTACGAGTCTCACTCTGGGGGCGGTTTTGGCGTTTGCCACAGGCCTCGATAGGATTCCTACGGTGGGTTTTCCCACCCAACCCCTGCTGGAATTCCTCCATGAGGACGGACCGGCCCTATTTCCAACAGCAAATACCTGTTCACTGGTCCTCAGGCTACCAGTGTGACCTTTTCACAGAGCAGTCCACCACCGGGGACTGCTCTGTGAAAAGGTCAAGTCTCTCGGTCGATAGGTAGCTGTGTGGGGGGCCGTCATAAAGCCACCCATTCAATTCAATTCAAAGTGTTTATTGTCATATGCACAAATGAGATGCTCTCAGTTGTGCAATGAAATTCTTCCTTTGTTTCCACAGACTGAATGCCAAGATTTTTTACAAGATAGATGGTTAGAAGAAATAATACATTTAAGTTAAAATAAATAAATAAATAAAACGGATTGGTGCAAATCCAAGAAAGCCAAAGTGCGTGAGCAAAATGTAAACAGCTGCGGCAGTCCTGAGGTAGAATACTCAACAACAGACTCCTATCTGTTGTTAAGGAGTCTGAGGGCAGTGGGGAAGAAAGAGTTCTTTAGTCTTGATGTTTTGGACTTCATACTTCTGTACCTCCGTCCTGAGGGTAGAAGTGTAAACAGACCATGCTGGGGGAAGGTGGGGTCCTTGAGTATGGGGGCAGCTCTTCTGTGGACTGCGGTGGTAGATGCTCTGCTGAGGGAAGTGGGGTTCTGATGATCTTCTCTGCAGTCGGAAGTGCTGCCGTACCAGACGGTGATACAGCCGGTCAAGATGCTCTCAACAATGCAACTGTAGAAGTTTCTGAGGATCTCAGGCGACATGCCAAACTTCCTCAGCCTCCTCAGGAAGGACAGCCGCTGTTGGGATTTCTTAACCAGCTTTGTGGTGTTGAGTGTCCAAGTGAGGTCGTTGCTGATGTGGTCGCCAAGGTACTTGAAGCTGCTCACCCTCTCTACTTCAAGCTCCCCAATGAACAGTGGCCGTCTGGCCGATGAGGACTCCTTTTCTTCCTCAAGTCCACTATCATCTCCTTGGTCTTGTCCTTGTTGAGGGTAAGATTATTGTCCTCGAACCATGACACCAGACTGGCCAACTCCCTCCTGTAGGCCGCTTCGTCCCCGCCCGTGATGCGTCCTATCACTGCGGTGTCGTCCGCAAACTTCAGGATGGTGTTGTCTATGTGAGGTGACACAGTCATGAGTGAACAGGGTGTAGAGGATGGGGCTGAGCACGCAGCCCTGTGGCGTGCCAATGTTTGTGATGATGCTGGCTGAAGTCCTATTTCCAATCCTGACAGATCGGGGCCTGCCAGTCAGAAAGTCCTGCAGCCAGTCACAGATGGTGGAGTGCAGACCTAGTGTAGTCTGTTTGTCGGTGAGTTTGTGGGGGATGACTGTATTGAAGGCGGAGCTTTAATCCACAAAGAGAGTCCTGATGTAGGAGTCTATATTTTCCAGATGGGAGAGGGAATAGTGGAGAACAGCAGCGACAGCATCAGAGGTGGACCTGTTGGGCCGGTAGGCATATTGCAGGGGGTCCAGGGTGTCTGGTATGCTGCTCTGAATGTGGGTCAGCACCACTCTCTCAAAGCACTTCATAATGATTGGAGTGAGTGCTATTGGTCTGTAGTCATTCAGGCAGCTTGGTGGGCTCTTCTTTGGAACAGGGATGATGGTTGTGGTCTTGAAACAGGAGGGAACTGTGCAATGGCTAATGGGAAGGTTGATGATGGATATGAGAACATCAGCCAGCTCGTTGGCGCATGCTCTGAGAGCTCGCCCAGGGATGTTATCTGGTCCGGCTGCCTTGCAAGGGTTGATGTTCCTAAGGACTTTGTGTACCTGTCCTGATGAGACGGTTGGTGGGGGGGAGAGGGGGAGGTTGCTCCTGGTGTGTGAGGGCCTCCTCTCTGTGGTGGGGCTGGAGGTCTCGAAGCGGGTGTAGAAGGTGTTGAGCTCATCCGGAAAGCTGTCTGTGGAGCAAATGGTGGTCCTGTAGTCAGTGATGTGCTGCAGGCCTTGCCACATCCGCCCGGAGTAAGCAGTGGAATAGAAGCCATCCAGCTTCACTCTGTACTGCCTTTTGGCTGCTCTGATGGCTTTTTCCAGAGCATACTTCGCAGCTTTGTACTCCGTCTCATTGCCTGATTTAAATGCAATAGAGCGAGCACGCAGCATGTGGCGTACCTGACTGTTAATCCAGGGCTTCTGGTTGGGAAACCTCTTGACTTGTATGGTGGGCACGATGTTGTCAACACAAGTGCTAATATACTCAGTCACATACTCAGCATAGTCTTGTATGCTGACAGAAGAGTCCTCCAGTGTGGCTGCGGCTTTAAACACATCCCAGTCTGTCTGAGCAAAACAGTCCTGCAGGATGCTCTCAGTGTCTGGTGTCCAGAGTTTGACTTGTTTGATCTGATCTTAAATACATTGCACTTTCAATTTTACTTACTAAAAAGCCTTTTTAACTTTCAATTAAATTTTCTATTTTTACCAGAAAGATACATGATCTGATACCAGAGAGAAAGGATAAGGGTTACTAGAATCCGGGTTGGAGTCCCAGAGAAAGTACCAAGTTCCTTTAGGTCGGGTTGGAGTCCCGACGCGGATACCAGAGACTGTTGATCTGATCTTAAATACATTGCACTTTCTATTTTACTCATTTCTTTGCATGTTTTCTTTTACTTATCTATTATTTTTTTGTATGACAATGTTTATATGTGAAGCACTTTGAGTCTGCCTTGTGTATGAAAAGTGCTATATAAATAAAGTTGCCTTGCCTTAGTCACAAGGTTTGTCTGTTTCAGCCTTTGTCTGTATGCAGGATACAGGAGCAAAGAGATGTGGTCTGAGTGCCCGAAGTGCGGGCGGGGTGCGGCCCTGTAGGCACCACGTATGCTGCTGTAAACATGATCCAGTGTGTTCTTATCACGGGTGGGAATATCCAAATGTTGGAAGAATTTGGGGAATGCAGTCTTTAGGTTGCAGTGGTTAAAGTCGCCAGCGACGATGAACGCAGCATCAGGATGAGCTGTCTCGTGCGCGCTGATGACGTCAGTGTTCGCTGAGCGCTGCCGTGGAGTTGGTGCGTGGGGCGATGTAAATAGCAGCCAAAAACACAGCAGTAAATTCCCTTGGTAGATAGAAGGGACGGCATCTCAGCAGTAAAAACTCCACATCTGGCGAACAATGCTTATCCACAGTCCGTACATCTCCACACCACGAGTTGTTGATACACACACACTCCTCCCCCTTTGACTTTACCGGAGGCTGCAGTCCGGTCTGCTCGGTGTACGGAGTAAGTCTGTAGCTGAAAGGCGCAGTCTGACTTTGTCTGAGAGCCAGGTCTCGGTGAAGATTAGAGCGCAACACTCTCTTACTTCCCGATGAGTTGTAATCCTGGCCCTTAGTTCGTCCAGCTTGTTTTCCAGAGACCGCACGTTAGCTAGCAAGAGGCTGGGTAGCGGTGGTCGGCTAGCGTGGGCTTTTAGCCTAGCATGAAGCCCCCCCCTCTTGTGTCGGCGTCTCCGACGCGCTATCCTGGGGTCAGCTAGCTCGCTTGAGCCTGGTGATTCGGGGTCTTCCTGGGATTGATGGTGGTGGTGGTTGCCGCGGTAACGGATGTTTTGTAGCTCCGGTGGTATGGAGCGGTATCAAAATGACAACACATAATAAAGGGCCACAGACCGCCCCCCTGGGGTCCAAGAGGGCCAATATTCAGGGCGGGTACACCTTCCCTTCTCTTAAATGGCCTCTTCTCCCCACATTCTGAGTAGCCCTCATGGGCGACACTTAGCAGCTGACAAAATAGTGGCCCGTACGGGATCGATTTTTCTGAGGGTTACAAGCCCAAACGATTGATATAGAAACTTGTGCTTTTAGGTGTGGAAGCAAATATAGTGTGTGACCACGTTCTCAAGTTTGGGTTCCAAACAGTCAAGTGTCCCGTGCCACGCCCCTATCTATTTCCTACAAATGTATATAGGTTTTAAGCAACAACATGACTTAGGAATAAGATATCGACTGTGGGTATTTTTTCTTTGAATGAAGACCTAATAGACACACATGATCAATTTGGTAGCTCTGGGTTTCTTTTATATGAATCGGGGTATCACTGAAATTTATAATTTGGTGATTCTAGCCCTTCAGGACTATTTTGAGATTGCCACTTGATACACACAACACAAATAAAATGTACTACAAAAGATGGACTCCGGACAGAAAATTAAACCATTGTCATTTGTCTGCTCTGTTAGCCTGCTGCAGTTATCAGTTTCAGTGGTCTGCTGCATGCCGTGGTATGCTGAGGCGGTCTCCTGCCGTGGCCTGATGCAGAGTCTCCTGCGGGGGTCTCCTGCCGTGGTCTCCTACCGTGGCCGTGTCATTCTTTCATAATAACATCATTCCAAAAAGAATATACAAATAAATACATACGGAGCCCCAGAGGGGCTATTTGTGATCATCATTAACCCTAGTACATCCTTTAGTTGTTCCCCATGATCTAATCTACCCAAAAATCGACCCACTTAGTGAGTGCGGATAGTGTACCACGTTTAAGTGTACTCATCGAAATATGGATATTTAAACACAGCACAGGTAGGGCGCAGACCATTAAAGGTCCCATGACATGAAAATCTCAATTTATGAGGTTTTCTAACATAAATATGAGTTCCCCTAGCCTGCCTATGGTCCCCCAGTGGCTAAAACTTGCGTTTGGTGTAAAACGAGCACTAGCTGTTCTGCTCGCCATTGAAAAAACGGAGGCTCAAGCGCGCTGATTTGGAAATCTGTGCTCATGACGTCATGAGGAATCTCAGCTCCTCCCCTTACTCTGCCTGGCCCGCCCAGAGACGTTGGCCCGCCAATGAGACTCGACCGTGCGAGCGCCACATGTGTGTGTGTGTGTGTGAATACACACACTGTAACGCAAGTGTTTCTTGTCGGTTCTTTGACGTGTCTTGTATTTCCACAACGAGACTGTCGTGGGGGTTATCTAAGCCATGGTTGAGAAGGAATTGGGGGAAAGGAACTTTGGTTTGACTCGCTGAAGTACATGAACTGCGACATGCCGCCGGTTGCCGCGAGGCACCATCGCCCGGCAGCGGGCAGCCGGCCGCAGGCAGCGCGCGGTTCAGTCGACTTCAGGTTGATGTGGAAGAACCAGAGACGTCGTAGAACCCGACAAAGTCGTTTGTGATTCATAATATCGTCTGGAGGCGCACACAATATGTTATATGATATAGATATCTATGTATTATATGATATTATTTAGATATAGAGCTCCAGGACTGTAACGCAAGTGTTGTACACTTCCTTGTT
This sequence comes from Gadus macrocephalus, assembly GCF_031168955.1. NCBI lineage: Eukaryota > Metazoa > Chordata > Actinopteri > Gadiformes > Gadidae > Gadus > Gadus macrocephalus. Next base: position 4,279,491 of record NC_082400.1, read on the forward strand.
ATTTGGATAACCGTTCTGCTGTTGGTGTGATGGCGCATAACACGTCTGGTATTTCTACAACGAGACTCGTATTGGGGGTTATCTCAGCCAAGGTTGAGAATGAATTGGGGGGAAGGAACTTTGGCTTTGACTCCCTCAAGAACATGAACCACGACATGGAGGAGAAAGGGATTGTTGGCGGCGAATGTCTCCCGCTTGAGCCCCGCTGAGGGACCACCGCCGGAGGCGGAGGTGCATAAGCGCTGCCCGGCAAAGATCCCTTTCTCCTCCTTGTCGTGGTTCATGTTCTTGAGGGAGTCAAAGCCAAAGTTCCTTCCCCCAATTCATTCTCAACCTTGGCTGAGATAACCCCCAATACGAGTCTCGTTGTAGAAATACCAGATACGAGAGTCCGACGTCACACCAACAGCAGAACGGTTATCCAAATAACAAGGAAGTGTACAACACTTGCGTTACAGTCCTGGAGCTCTATATCTAAATAATATCATATACATAGATATCTATATCATATAACATATTGTGTGCGCCTCCAGACGATATTATGAATCACAAACGACTTTGTCGGGTTCTGCGACGTCTCTGGTTCTTCCACTTTCACATCAACCTGAAGTCGACTGAACCGCGCGCTGCCTGCTGCCGGCTGCCCGCTGCCGGGCGATGGTGCCTCGCGGCAACCGGCGGCATGTCGCAGTTCATTTACTTCAGCGAGTCAAATCAAAGTTCCTTTCCCCCAATTCCTTCTCAACCATGGCTCAGATAACCCCCACGACAGTCTCGTTGTGGAAATACAAGACACGTCAAAGAACCGACAAGAAACACTTGCGTTACAGTGTGTGTATTCACATTGATGTGGACGTTGAAGAACCAGGAACGTCGGAGAACCCAACGCGGTCGTTTGAGATTCATAATATCGGCTCACACAGCTTTTGGCCGTGATAATATATATTATATGATATAGATATCTGTGTAGGCTATATGATAATATTTAGATATAGAGCTCCAGGACTCCCGTGTGTTCTAGAATATTTACAGAACACGGCTAAAGGCTGTGTGCGGCTCGCCATTGCGATACATCCACTGTAAACAGAGCGCATGGTGGCTGCAAGCTGCTCAGGGCCACACCCCCACCCTCCTCCTTGACACGCCCACCGAAACAGCGCATTTGGGGGAAGCTCAATGTGCGACTGGCTCGGAGTGGCTGTAACTCTGCACCACGGCTGAATTTAGGGAACGTCTTTGAATACTGTGTTAGTTGCCCACTAATACCTATATTAAAGAATACATAAAATAGCATGTCATGGGACCTTTAAGGGCCAGTACTGATGGCAGCGCCCGCGGTCGCTTGCTGCATGTCCTCCCCTCTCTCTCCCGTACCTTCCTGTCTCACTCTGTCATTAAGCATAAAAATGCCAAGATAAATGTTTAGGAATAAAGGACACAACTCGTGGCAAACAATGAAAATACATTTTGTTCCAACACACCATGAACACAATAACTAAAACACAAAAAGCATATATGTAACTCCTAAGTCCTTGAGGATGGCCCTCCTAAATCTGTCCAGAAGCTCCGGTGAGAGGCAACGTGAGCCCTTCTGTAACGGGGGCCGGCCGGAGGAGGAGGAGGGTGCGAGGCAGAAGAGGGGGGGGGGGGGGGGGGGTGCAGGCCGGAGGAGGGGGAGGGGGCAGGCAATCCAGTCCAGCTATGTCTGAAAAACAGAGGAATAAAAGACCAGATGTGAGCAGTCGTGTCTGTTGAGGAAGGTTGTGAAGGTGAAACATGGTGTATTGTTATAGGCCATATTGCAAAGCATATGCGGATGAAGTTAGCCTCAAACATGAGAGATAAATTCAAAAATCAGCATAACCATTGATGAGAGCACCGATCAGTGCACGGACGCGCATAACCTCATTATATATATGCGGTAGGGATGGGCGTGAGGAATCGATTACTCGAGTACTCCTCGTTACAAATGAACTTGGTTGGTGGACAGGCAAACTCGAGTTTGCATATACACACACAAACAAAGTTTTCTGAAGCAAATGTATCAATTTTCTGTGCGGGGCCACTAATGTATTTGCTTTGTGGGCTCAAAGCAAATGAAACGTATCAAATTTCTGTGTGGCCGGCAGGCACGCCAGAATTCAAAAAGTTAAGAGATAGCGGTTAGAGCAAAGCGCAGCGAAGAATTGAAATACTTTAAAGAAATAGGAGATCGTAAGGTGAAATGTAAAATAAGCCAAGCGAAATCGAGCTACCAGAGTACTACAAGTATGAGGCAAGCTGGCAACATATGCTCCTGAAACACAACAGTGAGTTCGGGAAAGCAGACCCGCAGCGACCAAGTGTGTCTATTTTCACCGCCGCAAGACGCAGCTTTAATCCCGGCCGTGTAGAGAAGATCACAACGCTGAGTATTTCCATAGTCCATTTGCTGCCGTTTTATTTGCAGCTTTAAATTATTTGCAATGGTTAGGCTACTTGTTTCGTTTTTGTTTTTTTTAAACCGTGATTTTTAGACATTACAGAACTGACACATGGCACAAATGCGGAATCCATTTACAACAGCTTGAGACAGAGTTTGTGCCAAACGGGATTAGATGATGAGTTTGGGGAACAACCTCATCAGCATTGCCACAGATGGTGCTGCAGTTCTCACCGGCAAAACCACTGGACTGATTGCGAAGCTTAAACTTGACTTCCCAAAAATTCTCTCCATACATTGCCTGGCCCACCGCCTTGAATTGGCTGTCCATGACTCTCTCAAAGAGGTTGCTGGATGTAACCATTTCGAGTTTTTCATCTCCAAGCTGTACGCTCCGTATCACCAGTCCGCAAAGAATGCGCGTTTGCTGGAGGAAGAGGCTGCAGATTTCAATATGCAAAACCATCAGGTGGATGGCGAGTAGTTTTAATACCGTAAAAGCAGTCTGGAATAACTACCCTGCATTAGCGCGCCACTTCAAGACAGCAAGCGAGGATACATCTTGCAATGAAACAGAGAGGAAGAAATTCCTGGGGCTACACAAACATCTCACACACTCCGGGTTTTTAATGGATCTGGCTTGCATGAAAGACATACTCCGTGAGCTACAGGGCCTCTCATTGAAACTTCAGCGGAGAGAAATGACACTAGTGGATGCCACTCGCCAGATTCAGCAGACTACTGATGTACTGACAGCTATGAAAGAGAGTGGTGGTAAATCCCCACTGAAGGCTGAATAGCACACATCCCTGGGCCTCTTTAAAGATGTTCAACTTGTTGAGGGCAGGGGGAAAATCAACCGGCGTCTGTTTTATCAGTCTGTGATCGACGGACTTAAAAGGCCTTGAATGCCGGAATCAGACCTTGTCCACATGTTAAAACCCCTGAATAAGCACTTCTAGCCACAGGACCGCAACGCATTGATCTTGTATGGAGAAAATGAAGTACGGACACTAGCTAAAAAACTCGGCGAGTCAGCTAGAGAGGCAGTGGATGAGTTCCGCAAGTGGAAGTTACAAAATAAAGCACCAGGCAAAACATTGGAAAAGCTTTGTAAAGCAATCAGGACATATCTCCCCACCTCATCAGAATGTGAGTGTTAAGGTAGGTGGTGGTGCGAGCAGGCAAGTAGGACCCAAACGCAGACGGTTTCAGGAAACGGCACTTTATTCAGGCCTAAAGGCTAAGGCACAGGAATCAGGGAACTCGGGAGACAACTCGGAACTCGGGAGACTACAGGGAACTCGGGAGACTACAGGGAACACGGAACACGCAGGACTAGCCACCACAAACAACCACAGCAAACCACAACTAACAACCACAGTGACAGCACAAGGAACAAAGGAAAGACGAGGGCTTAAATAACAAACACAACGAGGAACAGCTGAGACACATTAGGGGAGGGAACAGTAATCAACACAGGAGGGAAACACAGGGAGACACCCACACCCTGACAGTACCCCCCCGTTAAGGGTCGACTCCCAGGCGACCCACGACAAGCAAAAACAAAGAAAGTCAAACCCAAAACGGGTGGGTGGAGGGGCGCCAGGAGGGGGGAATCAAAAAAAAAAAAATGGACTGGGGCAGAGCCGAGGGACGTCAGGCGGGCGGCCAGAAAACTGCCCCATGGCATGGCAGGGAGCCTCAGGCGGACGGCCTGAGGGGCAAGCAGAGGCAGAGTGACGGCGGAACCCTTCAGGAGGCCGGCGGCAAGGACGATGAGGGCTCAGTCGCTCAGGAGACCTGCAGTGGCACAGAACCCCCTCAGAAGGCCGGCAGCGGTGAAGGCGGAACCCTTCAGGAGGCCGGCGAAGGCGAGGTAGAGGGCGGGTCCCCTCCAGAGGAAGGCCAGGTAGAGGGCGGGTCCCCTCAGGAGGCAGGCCAGGTAGAGGGCGGGTCCCCTCAGGAGGCAGGCCAGGTAGAGGGCGGGTCCCCTCAGGAGGAGGGCCAGGCAGAGGGCGGGTCCCCTCAGGAGGAGGGCCAGGCAGAGGGCGGGTCCCCTCTGGTGGCAGGCCAGGTAGGGGGCGGGTCCCCTCTGGTGGCAGGCCAGGTAGAGGGCGGGTCCCCTCAGGAGGCAGGCCAGGTAGAGGGCGGGTCCCCTCAGGAGGCAGGCCAGGTAGGGGGCGGGTCCCCTCTGGTGGACAGGGTAGAGGGCGGGTCCCCTCTGGTGGAAGGCCAGGCAGAGGGCGGGTCCCCTCTGGTGGAAGGCCAGGCAGAGGGCGGGTCCCCTCTGGTGGAAGGCCAGGTAGAGGGCGGGGCCCCTCCGGTGGAAGGCCTTGAAGGGGAACCCCCCTCGGGAAGGAGTGGAGGAGGGCCCCCACAGGCAGGAGCGGGGAGCGTGCCTCCCCTGGACGGTCTGGAGGGCGGACCCCCTCCGGCAGGAGCAGAGGCCGGTCCCCCTCTGGAAGGAGCAGGGGGCGGGCCCCCTCAGGCAGGAGCGGAGGGCGGACCACCTCAAGCAGGCGAAGAGGCCGGTCCCCCTCTGGAAGGCCAGGAGTGGGCTCAGGAACCGGACAGGGCTCGGGGACCGGAGTCAAAGCGGGAGCTGGAGTGCCAGGAGGAACCGGGTGGCACCCCAAACTCTCCCAGCGAGCTATCGCCTTCATAAAAAATGAATCCTGCAGCTCACGGCTAACCGGGTGGCACCCCAAACTCTTCCAGCGATCTATTGCCTTCAAAATAAATAAATCCTGCCGCTCACGGCTAACCTGATCGTCCGCTGGGTCCATTCGTGGTGCTGTCATTCTGTTAAGGTAGGTGGTGGTGCGAGCAGGCAAGTAGGACCCAAACGCAGACGGTTTCAGGAAACGGCACTTTATTCAGGCCTAAAGGCTAAGGCACAGGAATCAGGGAACTCGGGAGACAACTAGTGATGTTACGTTTTGCGTCGAGGCATCGAGGCGTGTGTCGAGTATCTCGGCTCCTCCCCCAGCGAAGCTCCGCTTCGAGTAGGATTCACGTTGGCAAAATGACGTAGGGTGTGACGTTCGAGGCTTCGCCTCGGGCTTCTGCTTCGAAATATGGGTTCAGTATTGGCGGGAGATTTCGACTAAAAAGATGTCCCGTATACGATCACAACCTTGTGGTATATTCAATATACCACTAGTCTGTGATCGTAGTAGTTTGAGCATTGCATTTTCTGTAGTATCAATCGAAACATCACACATTGTGTAAACATCACGTAGGGAGCTACGTGAAACATTACCCCCCCTGCACCTCCCTCCAAAGTTACACAAAACACTGTCCCCCACATCTCATCCACATTTCCCCTTTTACAAAATCAGTTCTATCATTCTGCCAAAAAAATTCAATAACCACTGTCCAGAACACTTTAATGGCTATTCAATTAATGAGTCCTTCTCAGTTATCATTCAGTGTGGATCGGCTTAGCTCAGGAGGTAAAGCAGTTGACCTGTAACCAGTAGGTTGCTAGTTCAATCCCCAGCTCCTCCTAGCTCAGTGTTGTCTTCACCCTGTCACTTTGCTCCTGACAGCTGACTGTCGCCTTGCATGGTTGACTCTGCCGTCGGTGTGTCAATGTGTGTATTTACCGATGTAAGTCGCTTTGGATGAAAGCGTCTGTTAAGACACACATTTGCCAAATGATTTATTTTCTAGCATGAGCTCTGTGCCATTTTATGAATGTCACACTCACACACATTTATCACTGAAATGACTTCAATTCTCAAATGATTTAATGTTGTATCGGCACACGAAGCAAAAATCACATTTTGGGTTGGGTTGTCATAATTTCATTCACCACTAGATGTCCCTAGCGTACTCATTTGAAGCTTCGAGCACGAACCACTTTGGTGGTTCATCTGGCTTTGAGGCTTTGACGTTTCATGAGGCATCATCTCGGCACCACTAGAGACAACTCGGAACTCGGGAGACTACAGGGAACTCGGGAGACTACAGGGAACACGGAACACGCAGGACTAGCCACCACAAACAACCACAGCAAACCACAACTAACAACCACAGTGACAGCACAAGGAACAAAGGAAAGACGAGGGCTTAAATAACAAACACAACGAGGAACAGCTGAGACACATTAGGGGAGGGAACAGTAATCAACACAGGAGGGAAACACAGGGAGACACCCACACCCTGACAGTGAGAGGGGGTTTTCTGCCGTCAATGACACTGACAGCAATAGACTGCGTGAAAACAGCCTCTCCTCGCTCCTTTTGGTGGATCTTAATGGACCCACTTTGGAGAGATTCAACCCAGCACCCTTCATCACATCCTGGATTAATTCAGGTCATCGCCTGTCCACATCATGGGCTTCTTGACCAACCGCAAAGGAAGCTAATCCCAGGTCTGTGTGGTCGCTTCTGTTTTAAGGTAAGGGCTAATCTGTATAGCTATAGAGCTAAAATGCTGTATTATTCAGTGTAGTCATGTGAATATTCCTCATAATTTATATTAATATTTCTATGAAAAATACAGCATTTTTTCTCAATAGCGCCCAGGGCATGTGACCTTATGACTCCAAATCAGTGGTGGATCACATGACCAAACAGGCTGATTAAGACCCAGTCAGAATTGCCTTTTAATACTCATTTTAATTTGAAAACCGGAAGCTGGTCTTCTCTGTGCAGTAACCGTAAAGGTCGCAATATGGGCGTACGTAAAATGTAGCGGCTGGCTCGACCGCAGTCAGATTTGATGCGTGTGTGGAGGGTTGGATGTGATATGTGCTTATGTGTGCTGACATAAGGCAGGTAGGCATACATGCTTGTAATAATGGATGTGTTTTGAGTAAGTCCTCACTCTGAGGCACGCGCAAGCCCCCCCCCCCCTCCCAATATAAGTGAGCCCCCCCAAAAGCCGTGGTATAGTTTGCACACTGCCCATAGCCACCCTCCTCCAGACAAGCCGGCCCAGCTGAAAGCTACGGTAGTCAGGCATTGGCAGCAAATGCCTAAGCAAACAAGCCGCTGTCCACCGGAGAACAGGAAACCTGGGCTAGAAGAGAAAAGAAGTATAGACCTGACACGCTAGGGAAAAAACGAGTCTGCTTAATGCCTACAATGTGGCTCGATATGGACTTGCAGAAGAGGGAAGGTCGACCCACCCAGGGCACACTGCCTGCTGAGGTTCCGCCCCCCCAACAAGAAGGGCCGTCTAGCCCGTCCCCCACCAAGGAGTCTCCAGCCCCACCCACCCTAGAAGGAGTGGCCACTGAGAAAGAAGGAAGAGATGTGGAACAGGAAAGATACGGAAGAGGAAGGGAGAAGTCTGAATGGCGGACTGGGACCAGACAGAAGACACATCACACTCAGAGAGGAGCCACCAGACCTCTGTACCTCATGGTGGAGCGCTGTGTAGAGCAGTTCCCTGCAATCCAGGCAGCCTGCCTCGATCAGAGGCTAAGGAGGCCAATGGAGAGAGACAGGTGAGTTGATGGACAAGAGGGTAATTTGTAATAATGTCAATTTACCTTTTGTTTTTAACATTATTGTTTATTTTCTGATTTCGAGACTGATTTCGAGAAGGCAGAGGAATTCATGAAAGCCATGAAAGTGTTGTACACCTCAACAGGGCTCCAGACTAACTTTTTCGTTGGGTGCACTGGTGCGCCTACATTTTTAATTTGGGTGCACCAGCACGTATTTATGGTGCACCCAAGTTTTGAGTTGTTGACGGTGGGGGGGGCGTTGGACCGTGCTTGCCTTGCGCTGAGTTGTTGACGGGGGGGGGGGGGGGCGTTGGACCGTGCCTGCCTTGCGCTGAGTTGTTGACGGGGGGGGCAACCGGGCAGGTTGCACCGTCGATATTTACGCCATTGATTAATAATATTTTGACCATTAAATAAATGCCTTAAATAAATGCCGAATCTGTATCTCTCATAAAGAATATCGTCAGACAATGCCAAGACAAGCCATGCCAAGACAAGCCAAGAAAAGACTCCCAAAGTCTGATCTGACGCAGATCGACGCACCACACCAGGGACGATGAGGAAGAGGGAGGATCCGGAGAAGACAAGGAGGACAGCCACCAGGGAAGCCAGGGGAGAGGGCGACCTTCGGCCTCTCGACCCGGCCCCGGTCGCAACAAACTGCCCCCACCCAAAGAGGTGCCTGCTCCCATGAGGACCAGGTCGAAAGTCCTCGGAGCCCGAACAACACCAGTAGCCCCCAGACCAACCCGAGCGGGTCCTGTTCCCCCCAGCCAAACGTTATGGCACCCCTGCTGACAGACGCAGAGGGTAGAGAAACCTAAACACCGCAGGGCCATCGGGACATGGTCACTCTGGCCAGCCAACTGCCACCACTCACGGAGGGAGCGTCGGCCTGGATCAGGAAGTTCGAGACAGGGACGTCTGGAGATGTCCTGGCCCGAAAGATGTCCTGAAAGAATAATATTTAAGTACAGCAAAATATATAACGAAAGATTTCTCTATTTTCTGTAACAAAATAATACTGTAGAAAAATAAATGGAATTTAACTCAATTGAACAAAGGATTCAAAACACCAATGAAGTTATTCTAATACAAAGTAAATTAAATAGCTAATTTTCCTTCTGAGGTAGTAGACTTCTACGGAAAATAAAATTCTCAAATTAAATAATACATCTAAATATTGGTAGGGACAATCCTTTCTTTCCCAAAGTTGTTCGGGACATGTAGGCTACCTCCATCCCGATGCAAAATAATGCCCTTCTTACAAACAACCGGACCAGTTTATTACTTCACTAAACTGACACGCACGCTACCGCTTGCTCACCTCGCTCGTCCACTCACTCGCTGACGTCTCACACACACACACACACACACACACACACACACACACACACACACACACACACACACACACACACACACACACACACACACACACACACACACACACAGTCAGTGATATGAGTAGGCCTACGATACTTTCTCGTGCGCAGGAGATACTTTCTCGTGCGCACGAGATACTTTCTCGTGCGCACAAGATACTTTCTCATGAGCACCAGATACTTTCTCGTGCTCACGAGAAACGTTTACTTTTTTTTTTTTCTTGTCCCTTTACGGGTTCCGTAGACTTGAACTTGTGCTGTAAACAAATAAACAATAACAGCTTCCTTCACCAAACCTGATTGGTGGATTTAAGAGATTTTTTAATTATTTTTTAAGAACAGCATCATGTCCACATTGCCTGGTGAGAGGCTTGCTCTCTGTGCTGTGACAATGTCCCCAGCAGTGGAGAACACTGTCTCACTGGGGACAGATGTGGCTGGGATTCCTAGAAAACGTTTAGCCAACTTGATTAAGTGAGGAAACCGTTCTTCGTTGTCCTTCCACCACAGGAGTGGATTTGACTCCACTGAGAGGCTCTACACTGATCTGTAATGTTGTACCTCCTCTTCCACCAACTGAGAAAAAAAAAGGCTGGAGGAGGACCGTCTCTGGCACTGACACTGGTACTTCTGCTGGAGGCCACCTCTGATTCCTCATCTGTCTCCTCCCTGGAAGTCTGGGCCTAAGGCAAAAACACAATTGAAATATAATGTTGTTAGATCTAATTAACATCGAAGTAGCATATGAAATCCAGTAATGCAAGATAACATTACAGTATAGCCAGTTTTATAAAATTAAGCATTATCATTTGACCATGTGCATTTCAATTATAGGCCTAGCCTAACTTATTTAAACAGCACTTTATTGAAATTAATTATATCAATATTAAAAGTTAAATACCTAAACAGTCTGTGAACAGTCTTCTGGAATTCTCTCAGTCAGGCTGTTGAAAATTGTGGCTTTGGTGGCCTCATCCAGGAAAGGTAGGGATTTGAACCGAGGGTCAAGTGCAGTGCTCACATGGAGAAACTCAGTTAGTGCCCTATCTGTATCTGGGTAGCGGTCCTCAAAATCAGTTGCAATGGCAGTTTTGATTTATTTAACTATTGCTGAGTCAGAGCCGCTGTGCTTCATTGAGGCCAGGATTCTGTGTTTCAATGGGAGAATCATTGATATCGTCGGCATCTGATCCGTGCTCATTAGGGTAGTGATCGTTTTGAGGGGTTTGAGCACCTGGACGACGTCCTCTGCAAGTTTAATGTAAGCATCAGAGAGAGTGACGATGTCCTTTATAATTTTCTTCACACTTCTGTCTCTGAAGGCTGAGAAAACAGCAGCCTGCTGCTCAAGGTATCGCTCGAGCATATCGTGGCTTGAGTTCCAGCTAGAAGAAACATCCTGGACCAGCTTGTGTGAGGCCAACTTCAGCATCTTCTGCTTGTCCTTTTACAGTCTCCCGAAAAATAAGAACCAATGCCACATTCATACGTACGTCAAAGACGTTATCGGTTATTACGGTTTTACCTCTTCCCCACTATCCTCTCTCTCTGGAGTGAGACCACCATCCGAGGACGCCGCTGCCATAGCCCCAGCTATTGCACCAGGTGACTCCTCCGAAAGCTGTGAGGCAAGAATTCCCCTCTCTACCAATCCTAAAGGACTGCCTTCAGTTTTTTCTGAAGGCAGTCGAAAGGACTGCCTTCAGTTTTTTCTTAATAAGTGATCTTGACACAGATATACCGTAGTACTCGGCCATGGTACACAAATCATCCTTCCTACAACCATCAATCTGACTTCAAGTAGGATGAGCCACAAACTCTTCTATGCTAAATACTGCCATAGCAGCAGAAGGAAGATAAGAAGAGCCACAAGCTAGTCACACAGCTAAGCTTCTAACAAATAGTGCAACAACACCAACATGTATATCCACTGACTTACTTCCTATTTCACTGGTGACAAGTGCAATGAGCGTCAATGCTAGGTGCCCCACACACACACGTCAGGCAAATACCAAGCCCAGCCTTATAAAAAGAAAAAAAAACTTCCTAAATCTACCTGTCTTCTGGAGCTTGCCGGGCTCGAGGCGACTTGAAAGGCTGAACTTCAGCGGCCGGAGCCCTGAAACGCCTACCTCCGTCAGGGAATTAGTCCCCACCCAGGATTCACTCCGAAAACAAAAAAGGAAAAATAACAAATGAGTGCCCGAAGGAAAGACTAATACAGTCCAGCTGGACACTCCCCTACCTAACTGAGGAAGCCGCTTTAACTGTTTAGCTATGTCTTAACACCTGGCCAAACAGACAATGACACTCACCATGCTAGCCATCACTGCTAATGCTACACCTACAAACCTGAGCTTCTCCAATTGAACCAACTATCGAACTACTCCTTGTCGGATCCCGGATGAGCCCTCACTTGTTACGACCCCAAATAGTATCCAGGGGGATCAGGGGAGTAACAAAGAATATTTTAGTTTCCGGGGGACAAGGAGGAGACACAGACAGAGGTAACGGTAAGCAAAAAGGTTTATTGACATGCCAAAGAACTAAGAACCACTTTCCCAAAAGAGGAAAGCACGAAACAAAAGAACTAGCTACAAACCAACCAAAAAATCTACTACTCAGAACAAATAGCTCACTCCCCGATCTACAAGATCACACCAACAACGGCACTCCGTCACTAGTTCCGACACACAACAATCGTCGACCGCTTGCTGGCACAAAAAGGGAGGGCTGTACGCCTGTCTACTCCCAGCTAGGGTTGAGTACCGAAAGTCGGTTCCAGTAGGGAACCGGTTCCGACGTAAACGCTTGTAACGAGATCGAATAAAAACGCACATTTCGGTGCCTCATAACGGTTCCTGACTTTTCTTACCCCTCCCCCGCCCCTGTGGTGTTGCGGCGTCATCTTGCGTGACGTCAGGGCCGCTACTGAGTCTGTGTATGGTTAAAACTAACCATACACGGATTCACGTCCATTGTTTACTTCGGTGTTTTAAAAATGCCGGTCTTCATTGGTCTTCCTGTTTATGAAGGTAAGGATAAACCCGCCCCCAGCCCCCGGCGTAAAAGCAGTTCTATTTCTAGCCCAGCTCAAAAGTGGGGCTGGAGTTGAACCGGTTTTTAGAGGCCGGAGCCGGTTCTCTGGCGGTGTGAAACCCTGGCCCTAGCTCCGAACTAGCCCGGAACGGGTTCCGATTTTGCGGCGGTGTGAAAGGCCCATCTGAGACGGTTTTCTCGTGTGCTGGGCATGCAATAAGTCAGGAAAGATGTTGAATATTACCAGAGAAGGCCAATATGGTGATATTCCTGCAGGAGAATTGTTAGAGAAAGAAATGTTAAGGAATAAGAAATTATTAAGAAATATACTGTAAAGGGTCCTCACCACGTATCTATTTTAATATTTACGGTGTTGCACTGCTCGTGTTCAGTTCAGGTCATTAGGAGGAGAAAATGGATATTAGATTACCCTGGTAGTATCTCTATTAATCTCCAGTATTTATATTGTTTGATACAATATTGTTTTATTTGACGTAAATATGAATTTTTATTTTATATTGCTTTATTTATTATTACCAAATGTTACTTGTATTTATATTGTTTAAAGATTTAAGGTAATATTGTGTTTAATTTGGCCCCGGAAATAAATGGGTATTGTTTTTTGACAAAGTGTGTGCGGTTTCGTTTTTTTAAGTATCGGTTCGAGAACCGTTTTAGCACCGGAACCGTTTAAAAATTACAGAGTAGGCACCGGAATCAGACAAAACCTAAACGATACCCATCCATAATCTTAATCATGTTTTACAGTGTGGACCACCAATGACATGTTTCTCATGTTTTCAGAAACATAAATCCCCCATCCCGCTGGTGGGGGATTTGAACCCTGTCCTGTCAAATATTGAAGGGGATGATGCTACTCGTCCAACAATCACTCAACAGGTACATTCATGTTTATCACTTCAAATGTAATTATAGACTCTCTCATAGCCTTGCTTTTTAATTTTTTGTGTTTAAAGCTAGCCAAAATAGAAAAGGAAGTATATTTTGGTGTTGTTCTGGTTTAAATTAATACAGCAAGTGGCGGGAATTCTGACGACTTTAACGGCAACAACGAAAACACGATACAACCGAGTCTCTGGGGATAGATCAAGGCTTGTTTGAAAGGGCGTTCAAGAAAAGTTTGACAAAGAAAAGCGTTGTCCTGAAAAGAAATCCTGCAGATATTTGGGTGAACCAGTACAACCAAGACATACTCCATGTTTTGCAAGGTAATATAGATATCCAATATGTCACAGATGCATATTCTGTTTTTGTGTATATACTGTCGTACATCACAAAGGCAGAACAAGAAATGGGTTTGCTCTTACAATGCACAAAAAATGAGGCCACAAATGGCAATCTGGATGCAAAGTCAGCGTTCAATCAAGTTGGAAGCGTGTACCTACACAACAGAGAAGTTTCAGCTAAAGAAGCAGTGTATCGCTTAACGCATATGCACATGAAAGAATGCTCTCGCAATGTACAGTTCATTCCCGTTGGCGACAATCGTGTCAGGATGAGTTTACCTTTGTATGTGCTCCAAGCTAAAGCTAAGCGCCAACCGTGTGAAGACGACAGCAGCATTTGGATGACCAACATAATTGAGAGATGCCACAACAGACCTGAGTCAGCAGAATTTCAAGATATGTGCTTGGCCAGTTTTTGCTTAGAATACAGAGTTATTTATGAGTCGCAGGTTTGGGCAGAAAATGCTTCAGACGAGATAATACAGCTCAACAACAAATGCGGTTTTGTGAAACGAAGAACCCGAAGGCAACCCGCTGTCGTGAGGTATGCCAGATTTTCATAAGTGACCCAGAAAAGTACTTCCATTCGTTGCTTCAACTTTTCTTGCCTCACTACCAAGAATATTACCTCAAATCGTCCCAGTTTGACACATGCAAGCATTTCTACAATAATGGTGCGGTTAAACGTGGCGGTGATGTTCAACGAGTGCAGACAATTATGGATTACAACAAAGCTGTATTTGAAATAGAGAGCAATGAGATTGACCAAGCAAAGCAGTTGCTGGAAGACAACATTGATTGCGTGAAGGAGAGAGCTTGACACTGGACGGCTCCTTGCAGTGGATGGGAGGGTAAGGGTAGGTCATTTTCCAAAAGAAGTTGCAAATAATGGTAAAGACGTGCTTATGTGTGGTTCCACAGTGATTTCTAGGGCTCTAACGATCCGCGTATCGATACCGAAATCGCGACACTCAGAGCCACAAACCTGTCTCGCGGTGAGAGAAGGCAGAAGCGCGATACGCCCTTTCTAACTCCCATTATCCTTCCAGTCCAGATCCAGCCAAATGATATGAGCGTTTAGTGCCAGGGTTTCCGTTGTCCGGCAATAAAAAAAGACTGACACACACGCTACCGCTCGCTGATGTCGCTCAAACACACACACACACACACAAACACATACAGCCATTCTCGCGCACACACATACGCTACTCGGAACACCCGTTATTGCGAATCAGATGTTCATGTTTTTTCCCAGCTATTTGAAAGTTAGGCCATTAAATATTTTGCATTATATACGGCCTGATTATGTCATTGTTTAAGCTACATAGCCTAATAAGAAGCGATAATAGGATATTTGACCGGCATGTCATGAAAACAAAACTTATGCAGGTCACTGTGACCTGCAGCATTTCGGCTACCCGGTTGAAAATAAGGATGGCAATCGTGTTGTTGACGAGACCCGTACCATTTGCCGTAAGCGTTTTAAAACGCTTCCTCAAGTGATGGCGAACACACAACATGCAAATGCATATCCAAAGGCACCATCCCGAAATTAGCTTAAGTGGAGCCAAGAAACCCCAGTAACAGCAGTCTACTCAGACAAATTTATTCCATACAAAGTTGCCAATTAATTCGGACCGCGCACAAAAGATAACAAGGGCAATTGGATTATTTATGGCTCTGGATATGCGCCCCTTTTCTGTGGTCGAGAACGAGTGATTCAGAAATTTACTACATCTGCTCGAGCCCCGTTATGAACTGCCAAGCCGGGCACATTTCTCGGAAAATGTGCTTCCGAAACTCCTAAAAGAAGCAAAATCTAGGTTAGAGGAAGAATTGAGGAGCACCGACTCCATCGCAATTACCACCGATGGGTGGACATCCCGTGCCACGGACAGTTATTTAACCATAACTGCACGTTATATCACGGACCAATATCAAATCGCAAACCCTGTCCTTCAAACACGGGCAGTTTTTGAGAGTCACACAAGTGAGCATTTGACCGAAATCCTGAGACAGGCTATGGCAGAGTGGAAAATCAACAGATCAGACGTCCCCGTTCCCGTGAGAACCGACAATGCAATAAATGTGGGAAATGCTGTCGTAGCAGCCGGATTTTCGCCACATATTCGGTGCTTTGCCCACACTGTCAATCTAGGTGCGCAGAGAGGAATGGCCATTAACCAGATGTCCCGACTCCTCAGTAGTCAGAAAAGTTGTCACTTTCTTTCACAAAAGCACAACAGCTGCAGCTGTGTAAAAGGACAAGCAGAAGATGCTGAAGTTCCCCTCACACAAGCCGGTCCAGGATGTTTCTACTAGGTGGAACTCAAGCCACGATATGCTCGAGCGCTTCCTTGAGCAGCAGGATGCTGTTTTCTCAGCCTTCACAGACAGAAGTGTGAAGAAAAATATAAAGGACATCGTCACTCTCTCTGATGCTGACATTAAACTTGCAGAGGACGTCGTCCAGGAGCTCAAACCCCTCAAAACGATCACTACCTTCATGAGCACGGATCAGATGCCGACGATATCAATGATTCTCCCATTGAAACGCAGAATCCTAGCCTCAATGAAGCACAGCGGCTCTGACTCAGCAATAGTAAAAGAAATCAAAACTGCCATTGCAACTGATTTTGAGGACCGCTACCCAGGTACAGATAGGGCACTAACTGAGTTTCTTCATGCGAGCACTGCACTTGACCCTCGGTTCAAATCCCTACCTTTCCTGGATGAGGCAACCAAAGCCACAACTTTTTGCCTGACTGAGAGAATTACGGAAGACTGTTCACAGACTGTTCAGGTATTTAACTTTGAATATTGATATAATTAATTTAATAATAAAGTGCTGTTTAAATCAGTTAGGCTAGGCCTATAATTAAAATGCACATAGTCAAATGATAATGCTTAATTTTATTAAAAAGGCTATACTGTATTCCAGAGGTGGGGGTAAGTCACTCATGTGCAAGTCACAAGCAAGTCTCAAGTCATAACCTTCAAGTCTCAAGCTAGTCCCAAGTCACTGTGGTGAGAATCAAGCAAATCACAAGTCAAGTCATTGCTCAGGTCAAGCAAGTCACAGGTCAAGTCATACAAAAATCTGATGATCTAACCAAGTTTCCACATTTAAAAAGCGGTAAAGAGAGTGGTTCATAAGGGGAGTTTTATTTCAACATTAACAATAACAATGTCTTAACATTAACAATAACTCAAACTATTCAAAACCATTATGTGAATAGTTTGAAAATGTTTTGATGATCATTACCTCCAACCTATGAACAGAATCAAATAGAACCTCTAGGTGGCTGTATACGAGAACAGTTCAAGTGAATCACTCAATCTCCCTACATGTTGTAGAATATTATTTGCAACACATGGCATCAGACATGAAAAAAAAGTTATATCACATACACATACTGTAGGGAGGGAAAATAGTAATACGCAAGCCTGAAAGTTGGTAGCGATCTTGCTGCCTCGCAAAATACATAGACTTACAATGCATTGCATTTGCAAACATTTTAATTTGACAGTACTTCGTCACTGAGTTGTGAATGACGGGGTCACATTATCACCCCACCATGGCTGAACACACGTTCAACTTGATGCATGGACTGCCATAACTCTTACCTCCACCTTGAACAAAGTGGGGAGGGTGCGCCTGTTCATGGCCCAAAACTGAAGGCAGCTCTGTCCATCACAAATGCCCAGGTAGTGGTTCAACTGAATTTGGGGACTGGAACTTGAATCCCTCTTAATATTTTTTGCGGTATGCTGAGAATAGCCCAGTCTGACGCTCTGGCTCTGACGGTGTAATTTTACTTGAAATCCTTATCATAACCCACTTACAGCAACTGAGTTAGAAGTACTGACATGAAAATTAAACAAGTCAATCATCTGTGGAACAGGCAGGGCTCGAAAAACTCCAGCCAATGATTTTCCGAACCACCGAGTGGCATTGGACAGTAAGTACGTGAATCAAACGGTCGTACTGCACTCCCCCTCCCCCGCTCCCCGCGAGTGACCCCTTCGTGCACGTGCACGTACTCAAAACTCGTGACCCAGAGCAAGCTTCTGTTTGTTGTTATCCTGCGGTAGCTACTGGAGCTAGCTAACTAGCTAATCCACATTTGGACCCTAAACTCCAACCCAGCTAGGCTGGCTCACTCTCGCGCATCTGTGTTCGCGCTCGTGCATGATTGCGCGTCCATTTACTTGGAATGGGTGGAGTCAGAGTCAGCGTTGAAGGAGAGGGGGTAGGACCATTTGAGTTGTGTGTTTTCAAAATCTGCAATATCAAATCCCATATCCAACCTTTAATTTAACTTTAAAAAAGTAATTTTGAGTCATCTGGCTCAAGTCTAAATCTCAAGTCATGAAGACCAAGTCAAAGTCAAGTCACGTCTTTTATCAGTGTTAGTCAAGCAAGTCTCAAGTCCTCAAATTTGCGACTCGGCCTGACTCGAGTCAAGTCATGTGACTCGAGTCCCCCATGTCTGCTGTAATCTCGTAATCTTCCGATCGACGCGCGCACCGATCGACGACCCCCCCCCCTAAAAAAAACTCTTCCGATCTGCACCAACCACACAGGTGCCCAAAATGTATGATAAAAAAGGCGACTCGCGCCAAAAAGTGCGCCGTTTGCATGTCTGCAGTTAATCATTTACATATTTATGTCACAAAATTATTGCTTACATATTTACATGTTTACATATTTAACACAGTCAGGATATTCTGTTGAATCTGCCTCTCTGATTCCCTCACGTTTACTTCAGTCTAAATTCTACCTTCTGATTAGTCAGTTCAGTCACGTGATGGGTCCGAACAAGGAAGCGTTTGAAAATAGATTAACAGCAATATTTTTTTAATGCCCGATAAAAGTTTCGCGTTTAAACAGCCGTTAACGCTGATAACTGCCCACCACTAATATATATATATATATACATAAAATATGGATAGATAAAAAATATGTATCGGCCATGAAATTTAATGAGATCGGCCGATCCCAATTTACCTTAAAAACCCAGTATCGGGCCCGATCCGGGGATCGGGACATCCCTATTGCAAAGCACCATTTTAATTGGCTTCACCAGGCCAAAGAGTGCAGGGCATTGAAAGACAGCCTTAGAGATGATGAGATTGTTGTGCATGTTGATTTTGCAGAAAGTTTCGGCTGCAAACTCAACAGGGAAGTGCAGGCTTTCCACTTTGGAGGAAACGGAAGGCACTGTACACTCCTGTGTTGCCTACTCCTCAGATAGAGTGCAATCCTTTGCCACTATCTCTGGGTCCCTCCGGCGTGATGAGAGAGCTGTGTGGGCCCACCTTGAGCCTGTGATTAAAGATGTTATGGACAATCGGAACCCTCGTCCTACTACTCTCCATGTGATGAGCGACGGACCGGTCACCCAGTACCGTAATAAAAATAACTTTTACCTGCTGAGCACCATCCCCTTCCTTTCAGGATTCAAGCAGGTCACTTGGAACTTCTCTGAGAAGTCTCACGTGAAAGGTGCACCAGATGGGGTTGGGGATGCTGTCAAAAGGATAGCTGACTCTTCTGTCAACATGGGAGTAGACATTCAAACCCCAGAGGAGTTCTACCGATTTTTGGAAGGAGAGATGGGCATCAAGTAAAATTAAGTTTTTCTGGGTGTGTGAGGAGGACATCAGGAAGTATGATGAGTCTGTCCCTGAAGTTGTGCCCCTGGTAAAGGGAACTATGGGCATACACCAGATCCTGTCAACTGAACCAGGGACAATTCTGCATCGAGAGCTGTCCTGTTTCTGTAGCAGGCCTGCCAATGCTACAAAATCACCATGATAAGCGTTCGAACGACATGGTTCTTGCACCATTTTTAAAGTCAAATTTAAGACTTTTTAAGACCAACACATACATAAATTAAGACCCAAAAAATGTCTGAAAATTTATTTGATAGAAAAGGTGTGTATAATTGAGTCACTTATACACATCAACCGTAGCCGTAGTACTAGCAGTAGTAGTACTCTTGCAAAGTTATCTCGGTAGCGCGCGGACACGACGATACGCGAACACATTAACCCACCCGTGTCACCCATAGTCACCCATGACCCGTCGCTTAGCAACCGGACACGCTGGGGTTGATATGTTACCTGACTACTGTAACTACTACGGAGTGATAACAAAGACATGAATCAGGCAATAAATCCACCGTCCTTCCGATCGTAATTCGAATTATATTCGAATTACGAAGTTCGGAGTCAAAGCCCTACCCTGCATATCATCAGTGACGGTCCCGTAACACAATACAGGAACAAGGCAAACTTTTACCTGTTAAGTACTTTGCCTTTCATTTATGGGTTCAAAAATACTACATGGAACTACTCCAGAGGGCATTGGCGGTAGGGCTGTGCAATTAATCGAATTTCGATCGCGATATCGATTTTGGGGTCAAACGATCTCCAAACTCATATAATCGAGTTGAAACGATTAATTTGATATTTTCCGTTTTACAGTAGGCCTAGAGAGTTTATGAAAGTTTATGAAAGAGACGCGCATGCGAAAGCATTCAACGCGGCGAGAGGGAGTACAATCTAACAGGCGTGCTGCATCAGGAAGTATGCCGTTGGCAGGAGGCGGGACATGCCAGTGAACCGCCAATCAGCAGCATCGACTGTTGACAGACATGTTGGAGTAGACCTACCGTGTGGAATATTAAAGTTTCAGTAACGTTACAGTTTGATGAACGATAACAAGCTCCTATAGCAGACTTTAACTAAGAGTTCTTTAAGGCAGAACTGTACAGTATATGTATTTCTGTTTAACAACAATATGATTTTTATTAGCCATGTGTTTGTTATGGCTTTGTGACTTTTAACTTTGCTATGGAGAAATGCTGGGACCGTTGTTCTCTAGACATTAAATAGGGAATGTATTATTTCACGTATGTGTAGAACCTATTTAGAATGGCTGAGCCTGACCTTACATAAAAACAGCTGTGAAAGAGACTGGAGGCAAGCACTTCCCCTGCCTCCATGAGGGGGGAGTGTGAGAGCATGTTAGAAGGCCAACTTTATACTTTTTAGCAGCGAGGCTAGCTAGCTAGCTAATATAGGTTTCATGGATTTTTGATGTAAGCGTTTGCAAATTGGTAGGTAAACATGGCGGCGGTAACATGACTCGGCAAGTAATAATTGTCATAATTGATTGTGTCAATAAATGCATGTTTTCAAACTCAAAAATAATCGTTTGAATAATCGTGATATCAATATTGACCAAAATAATCGTGATTATGATTTTTCCCATAATCGAGCAGCCCTAATTGGCGGTGCTGTCAAAAGAGAGGAAAATCTATACGGGCAGCGAGGAGGTGAGCTGCAAACTAATACAACATGCTGTCAAAAAAAGCAGGATGGAACATAAAATACGATTGGATTAACGAGCAGAGTATGCAAAAATTTGATGATTGGCATGAAATTCCACCAAGTTCTGTCTTCACAGGCTGGAATCATTTTTCACAGAGAGGTGTCATGCTTTTGCAAGTATGCAGATCTGACAACATGCATGTGTTACAAGTAGGGGTGTGAACGGTTACTAGGGGTGCAACGGATCATCATTGATCCGTGATCCGTTCGGATCATCTATTTCGGTTCGGCACACGCATGATCCGCGGATTGATTTATGAAAAAAAAAAATTGTGCGCATGTTCAGTCCACACACAGCCGTAACCATTCCTGCTAGTTCCAGGGACAGAGCTACTTAACACGCTCTGGGTAAAAGTCTGCAACAGTTCCCTTTTCAATCAGCAAACAGTCCTATGGCTCGTTGTGATTTATTGTCCTCAGCGTACAACATGAAGAACAGTGGGCATGGAAAATAAAAGTAGGCTAGACTTCGGTGACTACTGTAACGATAACTGCTGCCTCCAGTGCTACGTCTGTTTCCATATACTCGCGCTCCCACACAAACCTGTCGCCTAGGTTACCACACAGACGTAACACGTAGCTGACATAGCGATTGCTAACATAAAGAAAAACCTGCAACACAGCGTGGTCATGGCGAGCGGAGGAACAGAAGAACTAGAACGCCCCACATTTAAATCCCCTGTTTGGGAGCATTTTGGCTTCCCTGTCAAATTGAATTCAGTCCGGTGCTGCAGACACGCCCCCTCTACGAAAGTCACACAGGCAGTCACCTTGCGCAGGTACTGACACAAGCAGTGGAGGAATGGAAGATAAAGAGGCCCACTACTAATATCCCAGTCACAACTGATAATGCCAAAAATCAAATAAATGCAGTGAATGAGGCAGGACTGGGCCCACAGATAGGGTGCTTTGCACATGTAGTAAATTTGGCATCACAGAAGGGAATCTCAGTCAATAGGATGGACCGCCTCCTTGGGAGGATCAGGAAGGTGGTTTCCTACTTCCACAGAAGCACAACAGCTGCTCATGTGCTTAAGACAAGGCAAGAAATGCTAAAGCTGCCTACTCATAAGCTCATACATGATGTCCCAACAAGGTGGAACTCCACTTATGATATGTTAGAGCGTTATCTGGAGCAGCAGGCAGCTATATACTCTGCATTGACCGACAAGACCCTAAAGAAAAATGTCAAAGACATCATAACCCTCTCTGATGATGATGTCAGAGTGGCAGAGGAGGTCCTCCAGGTGCTTAAACCCCTTAAAACTGTTACATCTCTGCTGAGCACTGAAACGTCACCATCTGTGTCAATGATCCTTCCACTGAAAACAAGGATTCAACAATCCATGGCTCCAAGTGTGGAAGACAGCAGGACTACCTCCACAGATCTACTGCCCTGGATCCGAGGTTTAAGTCCCTGTCTCACATAGACCCTGACCTACGCCAGAGGACATACAGTGACCTCACCACTGAGATTGTGAGCAGTCTGGCCACTGAAGACTGTGATGAGGTAAAGGAAAAAAACATTATTTTAAAATGATCAATTTAAATCTTCATACATTTTTTTTTTCAGTAATAATGGCATTCATTTAATGTTATTGCCGCATTTTTCGGCGTTGGCAGAGCTTTTTGGAGAGACCTTTGCCAGCAAAGACATGGACAGCAAAACTCCTGCTGACATCATCAAAGAGGAGGTGGCATTCTACCTGGCAGCAAGCGGCATTGCAGTGGATGGTGATCCACTGACATGGTGGAAAAGCAATGAGTGTAAATACCCTCATATTGCTAAGATGGCAAGATGCTATCTCGCTGTGCCAGGCTCTTCAGTTCCTTCCGAGAGTGTTCTCAACAGCAGGGGACATAGTGACTGCAAAGAGGTCCACACTCTCCCCAGACAATGTAGACACCCTTGTCTTTTTGAAAAAGAATTTGAAATTATAAGCTCATGTATGCTTTGTTTTCTTTCTTTAATTCTTCTTTGATGATAATGCTCTTGTTTCAAGGAAGATGAAGCCTTCTTATGTTGCACTTTAATTTGTTTTTTATTGATGGTCATTGGTCCATGTTTAAAGGAAGATGATGTGCCTTCTTATGTTGCACTTTAATTTGTTTTTTATTGATGGTCATTGGTCCATGTTTAAAGGAAGATGATGTGCCTTCTTATGTTGCACTTTAATTTTTTTTTTATTAATGGTCATTGGTCCATGTTTAAAGGAAGGAGATATGCCTTTTTATGTTGCACTTTAAGTTGTTTTTCATTGATTATGTTGAAAAGAAGATGTTAATTGTACACTTTAAGTTGATTTTATATATTTCAATTGAATAATGTAAAAGTGTTAATAAACAAAAAGACAAAACATGTTTATTTGTCTTGTCTATTTATTTTTTTGCTGATCCGAAAAATGATCCGATCCGCGCGACTGTGCGGATAAGTAGGGGCATTATTTATAGGGGCATTATTTGTTTATCAACACGGCGGAATGCGCAAGCAGAATGATCGCAAAAAGAAAATTGGTTTGACCGGTTGCCATGGTTATCTCTGTGTGGTTCATTTGCAGTTGCAGTGTTAATTATGTTGTTGTCAGCTTACTGTTTCATTAAACCGTAATCAGAAAATGCGGTTATATGCTATAGACCAGGGGTCTCCAACGCGTCGCTCGCGAGCTACCAGTAGCTCGCCGCCCCTTTCCAAGTAGCTCGCCAATCAAAAGTCAGTGGTCCCGCCCCCTCCAACACAAAATGATTATTTGCCAACTACCGTATTGGTCCGAATATAAGATTGCCTTTTATCCCCTCGAAATAGGTCCTAAAAAGTCGGGTCGTCTTATATTCAGGGTCTAGTATTCAGAGCGCAGCTTCTCTTCTTCGCCTCTCCCTTTAAATGTCAATACACATTTGCGGCCCCAGATGGCGCCAAAAATTGGTTCCGGGAAAAAGTAGTCCAGCGTCCTTGACAACCAGCCCATTACCGGTGTTTATTATTATTGTCATTAATATAAATAATTTAATTCACTGTTTTAATATTGTTATTTTAAAATAAAATGAAGTTCTTTGTTCTGCAAATCTGGTCTGCAAATCTTTTTTTCTAAATGTTTGTTTTGAAAAACGGGGGGTCGTCTTATATTCGGACCAATACGGTAGCTGTCCATCAAAAAGTTGCGCCGCTGTCAATCTTGATGAGTCAGTGGTGATGTGAGATGAGCAGGAGTTTACGATGGCGACAGGTGTCCAAACCAACAAGCGGATTAAAACGTACCATTTTCATCGAGAGTGGGAGACGGAATTTTGTTTTACAAATGTAAACGATAAGTGTGTGTGTATGATCTGCGGTGCCAGCGTGTCGGTCGGTTAAAGGTGTAATGTGGAGCGCCATTTCACCAAAGTCCACGACAACTTGGCGCGGGACTTTCCTGCGGGTAGCAGTCTACGGAAAGACAAGATAACGGAGCTGAAGACAACGCTTCAACGGCAACTGTGTCTGTTCACCAAACCGGCGAAGAAGGCAAATTCAGCAACAGAGGCTTCGTTTAAAGTGGCGCACATTTTAGCGAAGTGCAAAAAGCCGTTCACCGATGGCGGGATCGTGAAGGAAGCCATGACCGCGGTGGCTGAAACGTTATTTCGCGACCATAAAAGTAAGACGGAAATTTTGTCTGCTATTGCCGATGTACAGCTTGGTGCCAATACCATGGCAAGGATCTGCGCTGTCTGCGGACGCGGTAAAACAGCTGGAATCGGACATGAACAGGTGTAAATGGTTCTCTATTCAGTGCGATGAGTCTGTGGACCGCAGTGATACAGCCCAGATGGCTGTTTTCATTCGGTGGACTTTTCCACCAAAGAGGAGTTTTTGACCTTACTCCCATTGAAAACTACAACCAGGGGAGTTGACATTTATAATGCAGTAAATGATTACTTTGTGGAAAAAAAGATCCCTATTGAAAAGCTGGTGTCTGTAACAACTGACGGAGCACCTGCAATGACCGGTCGTCACTCCAGATTTATTGCGCACTGCAAAGCGGACCAGGATTTTCCAAAGTTTTTGAACTATCATTGCATTATTCATCAACAGGCTATATGCTCAAAAGTTATAGGATTTGACCATGTCCTGACGCCTGTTATCAGGATCATCAATTCCATTCGAGCAAAGGCAAAGCAACACCGGAGCTTCAAGCTGTTCCTGGAGGAATGCTCTGCGGAGTATGGGGATCTCCTCCTCCACACGAGGTCAGATGGCTAAGTCGGGGGAAGATACTACAGCGCTTTCTTTCCTTGCTGGGTGAAATCAAGGCATTCATGGAAACGAGGGAGGACACCACCCTATTGTCTGATGCAGAGTGGCTCCTTGATCTTGCTTTCCTGACCGATGTAACTGAGAAAATTAACCACCTGAACCTACAGTTACAAGGCAAAGGTCAAATGTATGTGACATGATCAGTGCTGTCAAGGCGTTCAGTGCAAAACTGTCATTGTACATTCACCAAGTGAAAAACAAAAGGTTTCAGCACTTCCCCTCCGTCTCAAAGATGCTGGACAGTCACACAGATGCAGCCAGTGTTTTAAATGTGTCCAAGTATTGTGACCTCTTATCAAGGCTTGGACAGGAGTTTGCTGACAGATTCAGTGACTTTAAGAAACTTGAGCCCTGTGTGACATTTATGGCCAACCCTTTCATGGATGTGGACATAAGTGAGATTTCAGGACAGATGGCTGAACTTTTCTGTGTTGATCCTGTGGAAATAGAGGTTATAAACCTTCAAAATAATGTGCAGTTGAAGTCTCAGCAGCATTCACAGCATTTCTGGAGCTTGGTAGAGCCAGATAACTTTGAAAATCTTCACCAAGCAGCTCTGAAAATGTCTGCTTTGTTTGGGTCTACATACAGTGGCATCCCGCCCCGTAAGCCTCGGCCCGGACCAGCCCGAGGGTTGGTCCTGGACGGCGTGTACCGCCGTCACCCACCAGACGGCGACCGAGAGCAGCCCTTTCGTCTCCCCAATCAGTGTGATTGGGGGACACCTGGCCGGTGGCAGAGGAGCCATGATAAAAGGAGGTCGAAGACAGACAGGAGGACAGCACGGCACGGGAGCAAGGAAGGAGGAAGTGCTCGTGTCCGCGAGAGGCTAGAGGCCCACGGAGGCCCTCGAGACAGCGAGTACTTACTTTGATTTAAGTTGATTGTTAAATAAATGCCTTGGATGGCTTTAACCCTCGCTAAACGTGTCATTTATCCGTGGAACCCGGCCCAATCGAGTACCGGGTTGCCACATATGGTGGAGAATGCCGGCATGAAGATCCCACTACGACCCCCCGGTAAAGTACCCCACCCATTCGGTATGCAGAACCCGGACAGGACTGACACCGCCGCAAGAGACGCTGCCGCCGCCGTAAGGGACGCCGCCGCAGCCGCAAGGTACGCCGCCGCCGCCGCAAGGGACGTCGCCGCCGCCGCAAGAGACGGAAGTGCTCGTGTCCGCGAGAGGCTAGAGGCCCACGGAGGCCCTAGAGACCGCGAGTACTTACTTTGATTTAAGTTGATTGTTAAATAAATGCCTTGGATGGCTTCAACCCTCGCTAAACGTGTCATTTATCCGTGGAACCCGGCCCAATCGAGTACCGGGTTGCCACAATACCTCTGAGTCAGCTTTTTCTGACATGAATGTCCTGAAATCAAAGCTCAGAACGAGACTAACAGATGAACATTTAAATGACTCCATAAGAGTGAACTTAAGTGGATACACTCCAGCATACACTCCTCTCTTGTTGACTCCTTGCAGTGGCAGTCATCTCACTAGCTAAGAGTTCTTAATTTGTTCTTTATGTGGATTTCGCCATTTCACTGATATATTGATGATTAAAATTTTAAAAAGGTTGTGTTTGAAGTTTTTGATTCTTGGTTTGTAGAAATAGTAAGTGATCCATAATAACCAGTGTTTCCCATACATAGACCATTGTGTGGCGCGGCGCCACAGAATCAACATCGAGCGCCACGAATTTATTGTCTTATTTTTCTAATCTAAAAAAATATATATATATCTAAGAATCGGTCCGTTCATTCATCTCCGCATAGCACTCGTTCTCCCTGTCATTCTCGTTCACACACACACACACACACACCACTGCAAAAAATGAAAATCTATACAAGTGTAATAAACTTGAATTTAGCATTTTGGTCTTATTACACTTGTTTTTCAATGTATTTTCTTAGTAAGACTGAATATTGTTAAGATTATTTGACTTGTTTCAAGAAAATTCATCTTTTTCATCCTACCTAGATAATAAAACTAATTCTGAGCAGCTTTTTTCTTAAAATAGCACACATTACGGACTGAGTCGCGTTAACATTTAGACTGAGTACATTTTTACTTGTTTCAAGACAATCCATATTAACCTATTTTAAGAACTGACCCCATCTCATTAAGATATTCCAGCTAATCAACTGATTGCATTCAAATTGATAGGGTCATTAAGATTGTCATTCATGATTTAGCTTTGAGATTCTGAACCTCACCGGTGGCCCGTTCACGTTGCAGAACAAAGTAAACTACAATACATCATAACTACAGTACATCATACATATAAGCTTATTATAATAGAAGCTCTGCCTTAAGGATTAACATACAGTAAATAAAGCAAACTATTTCTTCTGTGCTGATTCACTCATTTATTTTAATACATCATACCTTCTCATACAACAAAACGTCAGTTAGGTCATATTTTCTCAAAACATATGTTTTACTATTGAATGGTACAGGGTGGTATGCAGTGTAATCAGGTAGTTTTTCTAAATCTATAAACTCTGTTGCCTGTGCAGCATTTGGCACAGCAATTTCATATGATTGTAAATCTGTATCCCATTTCAATGTGTCAAACACTTGATATTCACAGCAAAATAAAGATGAATCAATAACATAAATATTACTTATTAGTCCAAAAATAGGGAGCCCATCATTTGAGTCTGTGATTATTAAAGTCTTTCCACTAATGTACTTGTTGCCATTAAGATACATCCATTTCACAGAGATTACATGATGGAAATCTCTAATCTTTGAACCGACATATGCCTCTGAGGCCTCTGATACGGCTGATGTGGGGCCTAATTCTTTTTCATGAGCAAATATATTGTTTGTTTGATAGGTACTTTCGACAATTTTGCTATGATTTACAAGAGATTTGCAGACATTTTTATAATTTAATTTAGAGGACCACTGTTTAAAAAAACAATGCTTAGACTCAAACCTCATGCACATGTGTCTCGTCAAAGGACCCAGTGCTTCAATTTGTGAGGGTAAATGTAGCATATAATGTTGCTTAGGGGTTATGTTGTTGTCTGGGAAAAGTTGCCTAAATTGTTTCAGATGCTGCTCTATCAATACTCTCAGTTTTTGTAAGGTTTCCATCATCACAATAGGAGCAAAAAGAATGTGAGTTATTTGAATTAATTCGATGATAAACTGTACATAGACATTGTCCTTGATGCTATTCATAATAAAAGGGAATATCTTCAGAAATATCAGCATCTGTCCAGAAGACTGTTTTAGTTTGTTATCATCAGAAGCCATTGTACTCACACTGATTGAACATTGCTTGTCTTTTATATCCCTGTTTGAATATGGAAAACCTTGTATAACTGAATTTATAGAGTCTAGATCAATATGCCCTGACAAAATAATGTGTTTTAATGCACATTTTATTTCCTGTTGCACAACACCCTCAAGCATGATGTGCATTAGATCTTGAGGGGTTTGTTGAATGAGATCATAGCCTGGAAAATCTAAAAGTTTACTCCTTCTTTTTATACCATAGGTAGTCATGAGGGCATTTTTAACCCATTTAAGCCGGGAAAGCATTGCCGCTGTTCTACCTTTAAAGCCGGGGGCGCTGTTGCGTCATTCTACCTTTAAGGACGGGAAAGCGTTTGCGTCGTTTTTCTGTATAAGGGGGGTTTTTGCCCAAAGTGTCGGCCTCTGGGCCACTGAAATGCATCATAATAGACACATATAGGTGTCAACTTGTTCCTCGTGAGTTTAGTTCAGAAATTTCTTCAAGCAAGTATGGCGGAATTTGAGACTGAAGACTTTTCTGACGGTAGCGATTTCGAGGAGTTTCTCGGCTTCGAAGATGTTGATGAGGCCGAGTACTTTGATGACGAATACGAACCGATTGACCGGGAATTATGGTTAAGGCACATGTTCGTGAATGACGACGAGGAAGAAGAAGTATGGAATGGGGCTATGGGAATGGGGCTGCTTGTGTTGCCGGTGCGAAGAGATTACTGGCGACAGAGTAAGAATCTCTTTCGGACGCAATTCGCCAGAAATATGTCCCGGGACAGATTTGCGGCCATCTGGAGGCAAGGACAATAGTAATACTTATTGATTGTGATGATGCTGTAATAAGAAATTACGACAGTTTATATGTAAGAGATGTATTACTGTCCCGGAGATGCGCAAAGCACCCGGGTGCGTAAGACCAGATAAGCTTCTCTGGAATGTCACTTATACTTATCAATAGTAATACTTATTGATTGTGATGATGCTGTAATAAGAAATTACGACAGTTTATATGTAAGAGATGTATTACTGTCCCGGAGATGCGTAAAGCACCCGTAAAACCAGATAAGCTTCTCTGGAATGTCACTTATACTTATCAATAGTAATACTTATTGATTGTGATGATGCTGTAATAAGAAATTACGACAGTTTATATGTAAGAGATGTATTACTGTCCCGGAGATGCGTAAAGCACCCGTAAAACCAGATAAGCTTCTCTGGAATGTCACACCTAAGTGCGATCTCCAGACTAGCAATACATCTCTTCCAAAGAATAGAGCTTCTTTGGAATTTCACACCTAACTGCGATCTCCAGAACAATAATGCCTAGGCTACTATACATTCCCAAATTATAGCCTGTATCTTTTAATTACGCTACTTCTTAGGATGGAATGCAATTGTATTTGTATTATGCATAATACTTTTATTCAGTAGTCATCACATACAAGTGCATGTAATTTAAAACGCAGACTGTTTACAGTTTTAGTCCCAGTCTGTTCCCCTTCCCATGTTTGTTATTATATACTTTATTACTTTCTTATATACTTATTTCACTTTATTATACTTTATTTTTTTTACTGTTTTGTGCTGTTCCTGCACTTTTACATATTTTTTTACTTTTTTATTTACTTTTCTACCTGTATGTAAATATTGTAAATATTTGTAAATAAAAACTCAAATTTCCCATGTAAGCCACAGGTGTCAGCTCTCAAATACTTTTTGAATTGTGTTCCTATCTGTTACAGGGGCTGAGAAATCAGTAATTTAGTAGGCGTTGACACAATTGCTGAATTTCTAGAAAAACTTCAGGTTTTGGGGGCTTTTCTGAAATCGCCTATAGGTTTTACAGGCATTTTTTCCAGGCGCTTTAGGCCTAAATGGGTTAAGAGAGTCTGTACTGGCCCTCTCTATTTCTCTGCACTGCCTGATGTGACTTTGTAATGTTCTTGGGGTAAAACTATTTGCATCAAATTGGTTTTGCATTGTCTCAAAGTCACACTCACAATGCCTACACTTACTGAAAGCAAACCCAACTCCAGATTTAAACCCGGCCAGGTCATGCTGAGCAGGGGTATCACCACATATTGATATTACTGCACCATATAATATAGTCTCACTATTTCCAACTTGAATGTTGACACCATTGTACAGTTCCTTCAAATCCTGTTCAATTCTTGTTAATATAACATCAGCACCAGCCTCTGAGATATCCTTAGCTTTTGCAATGGCAAGAAGTCTTATGGCAGCAAGCTTAGACCTAAACTTGGGGTTTATGTTTCCTACAGTATAATAAAACATGAGTAACTTGTTCTTTGAAGCATGGGGTCCAAGAGGGTTGCAAATCTCTATTTCATCGGAATACAAAATTAACTGTAAAGCAGTTGGCTTAACAGAAAACAATGGATGAGTTCTGAAAAGGCTGCCATTCACAATGTCACGGAGATATCCATTTTTGTTACAATTTTCTGGTGGATTACTGACCATGCTAAAAATTCTAGGGTTGGATAGCAGTTGCTGTAGACTCTTGATGAGAGGAACATAGAAAAAAACTTTGTTTCTAATGGTAAGAACCCTTGAAGAGCCTCGCTTAACTCTACACAGTGTTTGTGAAATTATAACCTCCTCTGGTTCCACTGGTTTAAATAGTTCCTCAATGGTTTGGTCCTGCATGTAAGTTGTAGTCAAGTTGGAAAATGGATCTGGAAAACCCTCAAACGTTGCCAAAATCTCATTTCGGAGCTGGTCAATGCTGACTGAAGGGTCATGTCTATCAAAGACATCCATCACTCTGTCCTGCAAGGTTCCTACAACAGCCATTTGTAACTGCTGGGTTTTCCCTATAATCCTGTTGGTATTACCCTGTAGTGAGAAGAGGCAGAAAAGCACACTATTATGGCATTACAAAGACTATGAATGACAGGATATGGGTGAAAACATAAAATGTGTCACTCAGAAGAATTTTAAGTAGTATTCACATCTTTTATTGCAAATACAATTTAAGTAAAAATGTGATCTGTCCTCAGTGAAACCCATAAAATCACAAAAAAGCATATCCTACCCGAGAAAGACAGCAAGTTTCACGAACATCCACGGTAAAGGCGGCTGCATGTCTGGACAATTCCTGTTAAAGTAGCAGATTCAGCTTGTTAAATGACTATGTAAGAAGAACCTACATCGTATTAGTTTGCAAGACTGCTGCGAGGCAAGTTGGTTTAAAAAGAAAGAGCTACAACGCTAACTTGCATGTTGTAGCATAATAACGTGAGAGAATAGGTGCATCTACAGAATAGGTGCGTAACTCTGCAGTGACATAGTTGGGCTTTCCTAATATTCTACGCGGAGATGGAGACACTGGCGTGTGTGTGTATTGCCCGATGCGATAGTCTACGATGCAAACTCAACCGGAACCAAAACATTTTTTTCTAGGCCTTAGCTATCAACACCAATTGATTTGCATTCATTCATTACAAATGGTTGAAGAAATTCGATCAATGTTTGTATGCCTACCTTTTCCTTGTTAGATTGCAGTTGTTCAATCCCCCCGCTCTCCTGGCAAGCGTCATCTTCTCTAAAGTCAACCTGCGTTGTGTTCTGCCTCATATTGGTAGTTGGAGTAGAATCTTGAACTTGGTGGGTAGCTGGAGTGATACAGTTGGAAAAAATAAGTAGGCCCATGTCGAATCGTTCACCCCCATGGCACCTTGAGCTAACTGGAATCAAATCCCTGGGCGGACGACCATTGGCGAGGTACGCTGCATGCCTACGCTTGATGTGATAATAGAATGAATTGAATACCCGGTATTCTTCTTTGCACCCATCGATTCCACAAATCACACGGAAGTTTCGACTACGTCCATGCGCCGTGTTAATGTGGCTTAAAAACACTTTTAAAGTCAGTGCAATAAATGCAAAGCAAATCACACATCGCCAACCCGCCATCTTCACAAAGTGTTCCTAACTATGCATTGATTGATTGAGATCCCGCGTTTTCGCTTTCCCGCTTT
Organism: Gadus macrocephalus; assembly: GCF_031168955.1. Classification (NCBI taxonomy): domain Eukaryota; kingdom Metazoa; phylum Chordata; class Actinopteri; order Gadiformes; family Gadidae; genus Gadus; species Gadus macrocephalus. The sequence continues at coordinate 4,312,006 of NC_082400.1, forward strand.
CTCGCGATGGACAATTCCATACAAAACCGGGGGGTTGGGGTGACTGACCTAATGTGAATTGTGTGATTGCACCCAGCCTCTTTTACCCAAATAGTCAATTTCTTTTTCAAAACTGGAGACGAAACTTTTATTGACTGCTATAGTTGACTACTTCATAACTCGATTTTATTTCACAATTCCATGCACTCCCAATTCGGGCTGACTTGGATTCGCCTAACGACTTTTCAGTTTAAAAATATATGCGCGTTCTTTTTACCCTGGCTGCTGCTGCTGCAAGGACGTGAGAAGAGGAGATATCAGAAGATACAGATACGCTATCAGGTGTGTATGAAACTTTCAGACCATAGAGGGTTGGAGATTATTTCAGTCAAAGATCATTTGAGTACATTTTTAACGGAGTCGAGGTTCCGGTAAATTAAAAAAATAAACCTATTGGAAAAGGGGGCTAAAGCTTCGTGCACCTTGCACAATCTCCAGATGGCTAATGCTAACTATGATACCTTTGGTGCAGTTTGCCTTATGTAGTAACCTCGCATGATATGTAGTAACCTCGCATGATATATTTTACTCGGCTAATTATATGTTATACATTCACACGCTGTCTTTTGTTGGCAATGGTTGGCATGAATGACATCGTGAATCCCCAAGTATAAGGTTTCCCTTTAGTCTGCATGTTAACACGTGGGGGACGCATGAGCATAGCGACATCGTCCTCGCATTGGCCATTTTTGGTCTCAAACATGCTGTTGATTACTTTGACTAATGCGGCTATACTCCGCCGTAAATAATGTGAAGTGTTAATGATTATACTTTACCTAAACAATTCTGCCTGGTTTTAAAGGCTGGCTCTGCACGATTTTCTGTCTAATGTATAGCTTGTTTTGACAGTATTTTGTTTTTATTCACAGTTAACGAGTTTTGTTGTTTCCAGCTGCTTTGCTCACAACGGGCATATGGACGGCAATATGGATAAGTTAGACCGTGTGGCCAAAGACATCTTAATAGGTAATCATGATAACGTGATACAGTGCTCATGTGTGAATGTAAATTAAGTGAATGTGTCGATTTTTTCTCATGTGTGTATCTGCTAATATCATTAGTTCATTACAATAGGCTTGTATGAGCTTGCTGAGTGGGATTTTTAGACAAATGGGACCAAAAATATTTGGATCAACAAATACTGGATCAGATCAGAAGATAATGTTAATGTTGCTGTGAGTAACAAAAGTGAAAGTGACCTTATGGGTCAATCTTGGTGTCAGCTGTGCATTCACTATACAGTTTTGTTCACCCTCCTGTCTAAGGCATTCAGCAAGCTCATACAGCAGACTTGAGCCACAATAAATTCCTGCTAATACTTCCTGAGATACTTTTCACTTACTCTTTAATAGAATCTCCCACACACTAAAATAATGTTAAATGACAGTCACTGGGGCATCAGTGAACCTCATCTGTTGATTAATCTGATTCAGCTGATGTTCTGTACCTTTTGTCTCTCGTTTGTGACACAGCTGCCAATGTCGATATGGAGGCACTGAAGATGCTTTCGAGAGAAGAGCTTCGCGACCTCTTCCCAGGGCCTGACCATTTTTTGCGAAGAAAATCTATATGGGATCTGTGTCACCCTGTGGTAAGCAAAGTTTTTTAAACCTCATTTACAATCAGTGGTTAACTCATTCATGCCAGAATGCTGTGTAGCACAATGCAACACGCTTTTGTGTCATATCCATTGATGGCAGTGGATAGAGGAACACAGTTTGCATACACATAGTAGCCTACATGCACAGAGACTACGGTGGAAAAGTACTTGACTGGACTGGGGTTTTGTTAAATGTCTGTTGGGGTAAATGTCTGTTGGGGAGTTTGAGGCAAAGTTTTGTATTTAGGCGATTGGATTCAGTTTTGTTCATGCTCATATCTAGTGTGCCACCCACTAACCATGTCCCATTATACAAACACACTATAATCCATCTACAATCCTTCGCTTTTGGCCAAAACACTCACCACTTCAGTCTGTCATCAAAACTCTAGTGCATCCTGTCACTCACCTGTCACTAAAATAGTCTGCTATTATTTAGTATCTAGTCCCATGTTTATTTTGTATTTAGTGGTGTTACTGTGATGTCATGTTGGTGGTTTATTGTCTTCGTTTTTGCTAAGAGTTATACTAGGTTTATTATAAGCCTATAAATAGGCTATTCAATATCATGGGGTATGGTATTGTCACTCTTGTCCCATCTCTCTCTCTCTCCTACCAAGTTGCCTTGTCTTATGTGTTCAACCAATTGTCCTCTGTGTTGGTATGTTATGAACTTTTATTTGTTAAATTAATTAATTAAGCATGGGTTTTCTGACTAGTTTTTGCTGATTCCTTTACAGGAGAAGGCCTCATGCAGCTCTTCTGCCGCCTCCAGCAGCAACGGAACAGAGTGTGCGGCCACTGGAACCAATAGTGGGGGAAGTGACAGCAAAGAGGAGGAGAAGAGTTGGGGGACTACATACAGAATACTTACACTGCCAAGCCCCCAATACGTGATATACACTGATAGTGAATTGGAGAATGTGAAATCTTACTTTTTTCAATTGAAAAGACTTGGTAGAGCAGGAGAGTGTGAGCTGTCCAAAGAGCTAACATGTAGACTGATCCGGAATACAATTACCAACATGGTGTCAGCGGTGAGGGCATTGCACTGTGAAGAGAAGCAGTATCCATCGAAGGAGGACCTCGTAGCCATGGCCAAACGCCTGGTGATCTACTATCCCATGCTCTCTGATAAGCTCGACATACAGCGTCCATTGCTTTCAATGTAATTTTTTTTCCTTAGCAAATGTGGATATTTGACAATGTCTTGCTCTTGGTCTTTGTATTTTCTGCCTAGATTGAAGTCTACAAACGACTGCAAAAGAGAATCCACAATGTTCGATCACCGAAGAAAAGCCAGGGTGGCACTCCTGCAAGGGGGGAGAGAAAACGAAAACTGAAATATACGGATGCCGATGACACTGATGATTCCACCACATCTACCATTCTCTATACGGCAAGCCCCAGCAGCACCCCTAGCACCCCTGAGGTCCACACTCCGCCCTCCACTCTCCCTGAGGTCCACACTCTGCCCTCCACTCTCCCTGAGGTCCACACCCCATCAACAAGCACTCCAGTGAAATATGCAGCTGTTGGTAAGTGTATTGGATTTCACATTTTCATTTAGCCTTACACGCAAAATTATATTTACTCTATTTCAGATTAGTAAAACCAGACCCTCTCGAAAAGAATGGGGAAACGTGACTAATAGACTTATAGATAATTATCAGTTGCGAGAAGTTGATCATACTAATGTGTTTATTGTGAGTCAAAATAAAGCTTTTAGAGCCACTTTTCTCATGGCTTATTTTGACACTGCACAGATACAGTACTTCCGTAACGGCACAAGAAGAACAGTGCAGCATGCAATATGTTTGGAATGCATAATGATTCGTCTGTTGTCAGCAGAACAGTCGGGATAACGGCCATACTGCTGTTACGAACTGTCCTCAATTATTTATGTCTTCAGCGCTCTGTCTCCTCCTATACAAATTGTCTCATGATGGCTATGGTTTATAAAAGGGGGACTCTGTTGGTAGGTTGCCCCAATGGGTTATCTTTCTAGCCTACCGTGCAAGAAACACCGAACAAAAACCGATACGTTTCAGTTCTGACAAGTCATTGATTGAGATTGAGATTAAAAATGTAATGATGTGATGTTTTTATCCCTATTTAAACTTAGGACACGACAGTAGGATGTCTCAGGCTAGGCATTACAGACATCTCCAAGAGATGTGCCGGAAGAATAAGCAAAACCAAGACGATGTCTCACAGCTCCTTGAACTTGAATTTGAGGGAAGAAGGCAGTTCATCGATTCGGAGACCCTCAAGGAAGCCGACAGACCTGGCAAAATCCTTGAGGCCTACTCGTGCTTCAAGAACATAGACCATGTAAGTACACTCACTACTCAGAATTAAAGGAAGAATGTACCGGTCAGCCTGTATCCTTGTATTTTAAGAAAAACATGTTGTATTAATCCCCTTTTTTGCAATATAATGCCAAGGTTCTTGAGGAGCTGAGACGAATAGTGGCGAAGGACAACGTGCATTATGTGAAAGAGCTGAAGGAGCGCTGGGCAGACTACAGAACCATACTCTCCTTTTATGGTGTCTATAAGAAGGTCCTGAAGCCACCGATGGGACTACCTGCTGGTAAGGTTTTGCAATCCTTCTGAAATTACAATTGCACTATTTGTTGTTTCACTGAGTAGCTCCAATTACTCTGTCTCTAAGTAACTCAGCTCTCTCTCTCTCTCTCTCTCTCTCTCTCTCTCTCTCTCTCTCTCTCTCTCTCTCTCTCTCTCTCTCTCTCTCTCTCTCTCTCTCTCTCTCTCTCTCTCTCTCTCTCTCTCTCTCTCTCTCTCTCTCTCTCTCTCTCTCTCTCTCTCTCTCTTTCTCTCTCTCTCTCTCTCTCTCTCGATGAGCAAGCCATTGACCTGATCATCTCCCTGCCAGATATGTTCCCTTCTGGTTACCCCGCACCAAAGAAGTTGAAATCTCCATCAGAGGCACTCATTCATGTTCTGCGGGTGAACCAACTTAATTACATAACCTTATGCAAGATAAAATATTTATGTAGCCTATGTATCCATCCTTATTATCATTTAACATTTGACAGGTTTGAGCCTCACTCTGACTTCACCATTAAAGTGTCCTTGAGCATTTGAGCATAAAGTCTTGCTTTATCTTTAGCTTTATCTTTGGGCAGCCATGGTGTAATGGTTAGGGCGTTGGACGGTAGATCACAGAGTTGCCGGTTCAATCCCCATCCTTACTAGTCTCTTCCTCCCTCCATGGCTGAGGTGCCCTTGAGCAAGGCACCAATCCCCACATTGCTCCAGGGACTGTAACCAATACCCTGTAAATAGGCCTAACTGTAAGTCGTACTGTAACTGTACTGTAACTGCAAGTTGGATAGAAAAGCGTCAGCTAAGTGTAATGTAATCTTGTGTTGATGTTCAGCACACAGAGGCCCCAGAAATGTATCTGAGAAGACGGCCACTAGCCACACCGTTCATCCTGGTAGGAGAGGAGGACTGCTTCCTCTGCGCCGGAAATGCCCCTGTTGTGTCCTTTGGTAGGAGCAGTCTTGCTGAGTCGGTCCTGTACGTCATGGCGTACTACTACGCATTTCGCATGACGTATCCAAAATGTGTGTCATCGGTTCTGTTATTCCTTCAGACCGAGGTCTTGGGTGCAGCTTTTAAACGTGCCAAAGCTGACTGGCAGGCCTTTCTTAGGTAGGGTGTATGAGAGATGCACGCTCAGGTTCATGGTTTGAATAGTTCAGGTTGCTCAGGTTCATTGTTTGAATAGGCCCTGTCTCGATCATATCTTCATTGTTAGGCCTGCCAGTCAGCTTTGGCACGTGGTTGTTGTTGTTTTTTTGTTGTTGGCAGCTAAAATCGTAATAAAAAACTTTTTTTTGAAGTTCTTGTCAAGTGTATTTTTCCCATACATTCACTACACCTAAACAAGAAATTAATTCTAGATAAGAAAATAAGTATTCTAGATAAGAAAATCAGACTAGTTTTAAGCCTTTAAATTAGCTAGTATCAAGTACATTTGCCTTGTTTTTAAGCCTGTTGTATGCTTGTTTTGAGCAATAATTGCTTAGAGGACATTTAATTCTAAGCAATAATGGCTAATAATTGAGAATACATTGCTTAAAATAAGAGAAAAAATCTTAACAAGTAAAAGAAAAAATAGATTTTTCTACTTGTTTTAAGTTTTTTTGCATGCTTACTACTTGGATATTATTGTCTTGTTTTAAGAAATCTGACCAAGTCCCATTTGCTTGCTGCACTGGCAGATTATTTTGCTCAAAATAAGCAATTTTTCACCTAAAACGCTGTATTTTTTTCTTATTTTTTAGGGGCATTTTTTGCAGTGCACACACACACAGAGAAGGAGCGAGAGCGACGATACGCGAACACATGAACCCACCGATGTCAACCGTCGCTTAGCAACCGGACACGCTGGGGTTGATAAGTTAACGGACTACTGTAACTACTACGGAGGGATAATAACAAAGACGTGAATCAGGCAATAAATCCACTTTCCTTGACAGCGGTAAAGTTCGGTGTGCATTAAAGTACAGACGGAGTGGACCAATTGCGAACTACTGCAGCTGCTCTAAGTTAAACCCCAAACTAATCGGAATAAGTTTATAGCGGACTACACCACCTCTTCTATTCCGCATAGAATTCTATTCCGAACGGATAATTGTATTCCGATTGAGGCGTATATATATGATACTTTTCTATTCCGATTGAGCTGTTCTTCCACATCTATGCGGATCAGACGTGTCCGCATGTAAACGCGGAGTTACATGCACACTCACTGACGGCTGATTCGCCCGCTCCTCCTGTCCACGCGTAATGCTTGAGGTCAATGGAAAAATATATTTGGCACAGAGAAGACGGTCTGCGACATTTGAAGTTTACCAAAGGTTAGTATGATATACTGTGGTCTAACACACTTGCCCACAATTTTTGTTAACTCAGAAAAGGTAATATTAACTTTATGAACTCAACGTTATTGATATTGAACATCCCGCACCCGTCATCATAGACAACGTCGTTGGTAACGCAGCGAACACTGCGATTAAGATGAAATGCGGTTATAGTTTAGATAGGCCTATACGGTGCCCATATCAAAAATAATATAAACATTCATTACATTCCATTATTATCAGCGAGAGGAGTGCCATAGGGTAGTCACCAAGTTCATTGTTAAAGGTTTGCTGCCCTTTTCAACAGTGGATACCCCATGGTGGAGGTGAGCAAGCTGTAGTTGGCCTGAAAGATACGCTTTAGGCTGGATAATGTTGTTGTCACCGTTATTGTCAGTATAAATAAGAAAGTATGTCACTGGTAATGCTTTATGTTCTAATGTCATCAATTGTAGGGAGATGATAGCAGCCCTGAACCCTAAATATCAGTCCCCCACCAGAGACATGGTATCGAATACTTTCGTGCCTGCATGGTATGCTGTGGAGAAGGAGTTGGAGGCTGTCAAGGATGTGGCTGTGACTGCTGATGGATGGACCAGTGTTGCGCAAGATCACTACCTCACTGTTTGTCCACTATATAATAGAGGGGGCCATGAAGGAGAAAATACTGCACACGCAGGCAGTGTATGTATCAAAGACAGGGGTAGCAAAAGCAGAAGAGATAGGGGACATTTTGGAAGAATTTGGGGTAAAGGAGAAAGTTGTGGCCATCACTGTGGATAATGCTGCAAACATGGATGTGGCAGTGAGAAGGATGAGTGTGAGAAAAATTGGCTGCTTTGCCCACACACTTAACATTGCTGCCCAAAAGATATACACCATACCCTCAGTTGCAAGGTGGGCAGGAAGAGTCAGAGCATTGTTGGTGTGGTTGAAAAGGTGTACCCTGTCAAAACCTGTTATGAAGGAGAAGCAGAAAATACTCTAATACACACTAAACTTGGTTCAAATAGTCATGGTTAAAATATTTTATCATTAAATCATTATTCATAATGGACCATTGGTTTCACACTTTGTGTCCTCTCTGTATCTTTAGGCCTGCCAGAGCACTCAGTCATTCTGGACGTTAAGACCAGATGGAACAGTCAATATTTAATGATGGAGCGTTTTCTGGAAATGTTCCCTGCCATCCAGGCAGCCTGCATGGACCCTCGCCTGAAGAAGTCCATGGAGAAGGAGAGGTTTGGAATTGTCTTATTTTCACCATGAGTGCTGCAGCTTAACATTTTTTTCCCTAAAATGTAATCCTACCAGTAAAACCTATGTGCATATTTTTCAGACTTGAAAGAATTTCAGGTGACGACTTCAGGAAAGCAGAGGAGTTCGTAAAATAGATGAAAATCATGTACCAGTCAACTGTTTGCATCTCTTCCGGAAACAACGCCACACTAGGTCAAATTATTCCAATCATAAAAAAACTTCAAGATCACTTCATGGTCACAGCAGACGACTCTTTCTTCTCTAATGCCAAAAAGGAAAAAGTCTGGGGTGACCTTTCCAAAAGATACCAAGTGAGCATCACTATTTTATTTATTTGTTGATTATTTTCATTTGGTATACAGAAACCTCAACGTATACTATAGTGCGCCGCAGCAGTGGCAGACTTTTCAGTAGCTCATCTGTTACATGTCCCTTGAAGTTCCCTCAGGATTAATGAAGTATCTACCTATATTAATCTATCTATCTATGTTCTTCTCTCACAGGGTGAGGGCATTCAGGAGTTTTTGGAGGAGGGCACGGCTCTGGACCCTAGGTTCAAGGGAAAGGATGCTGTGTGGTACAGACTGGAGGAGGAGGTTAATCGATTGAGCCTCACACCAGGTGTTTAAAACTATCAGTATCATTAAATCTCATTATATTTAGGCTTTCTCGCTGTAAATTAAATCGGTGTACATGACACCTGATTTTCCAATATCAACAGAACAGAGGTGAAACTGCCAAGGCCCAGCAGTAGGTGGACGATGGGGACAGCTCCTGCGATGAAGCCAGTTCAGCTGCAACAGAGGTAAATGTAGTGTCGCTCATTTAATATTTTCCGGTTTACATATGCATCTAAATGTTATGTGGATATTCAAAGTAATGGGAACGAACATCAAAATGTGACTTCTTTAAAATAAATTGATTTGAAAAAAGAAATATCTCACAAGTGCAAAAGTGAATCTATTCTTGCAAAACCCCATAGCAGAAGCCAGAGATTCCATAGGTTTACTTTTACACTTTTCTCAAATCAATGAATTTGATCTATACACAACCTTACTCCTTTTTATTATCTGCTTATAGAAACGGACAAAGCTGTCTGCGCTGGAGGAGTTGTTCATGGATGAGGACATAGAGGTGGGAGAGCGGAATTACCCAATTGCGAGCCAAAGGGATAAGGTGGAAGAAGAAATCCGCCACTACAGAGGTTTGCCATCAACTTTGTCAACTGTTGATCCAGTGACCTGGTGGTGGGACATGCGGGGCACCCTACCAGCACTATCAAGCTTGGCTGCAAGGTGTTCAGGCGTCAGCGACACCATCAGAGCGCACCTTTTCAACGGCTGGCGACACAATCAGCCAGGAGCAGGCCTGTCTGTTGCCAGACAAGGCAGACATGCTGATCTTTCTCAAAAAAAAACTGTTGAGTGACTGTTGTCATGCAGTTTGGACTCTTTGGACATTTGTTTGCATCAGTTTCTCTTTGTTATTATTATTGTTCCATTGTTATTTATTCATCCATTATTAGAACTGAGTGCCCTCGACTAGGCCCCAATGCCTAGGTCTCTGTGTATTTATTTAAATTCTCTCTCTCTCTCTCAAATAAATTCTATCTCTCTCTCTCTCTCTCAAATAAATTCTATAATTCCTAATTTGTTTTTGTTGTGGAAATTGAAAAAACTATTGTATCGAACCGGTATCGAAATTAGCACCGTATCAAAATATTTTGAACGATACCCAGCACTAGATAAGAGCAGTGATGGGCAGTAACGCGTTAGAAGTAAGGCGTTACTGTAATCCAATTACTTTTTTCAAATAACGAGTAAAGAAAGCGATTACAATTGCAAAAATAGTAATTCGATTACTTTTACTTTCCTGCAAGCAGCCTGCATTACTAAACCGTGATTTATTTTTGCCATAGACAATAGAGCTGTAGCGAAAAATGGCATTCGTAATACTCAGGTAATACTGTTTACAACATTAGTCGTGCCAATAAAGTTTTTTGAGTGTAATTGAGACGGGGACATCTGGTGGTTGAATATATTGTTGCATAGTCTATCATAGTCACCTGTCAATCTACCGCCAGTGACGTGCGGTGAGGTCAGTGAGTGGGTAGGCACTGAGTTCTGAAAGCCAGATTTCTCTAAACCTATATATTGTTAAATCAAAAACAATAAACAACAAACAGGCACGCACGGCCGATTTCAAATAAGTTCCTCCCTTTCACACACACACACACACACACACACACACACACACACACACACACACACACACACACACACACACACACACACACACACACACACACAGACACACACACAGACGGGACGTATATGAAATGTCACGACGGTGACTTCAGGTTTGCCCGTAGCCTACTGTAGTTTGGACTAAATTATTAAACATCGCATCCATCGACTTAACGGACCCCTCTCTCACACCGAGGGCCGAAAAAACGTAAGGCAACAAGTCAAACCTTCGCCGATTCAAACTACCGGTACTACTTCTATTCAACTAAAAAATAAAAGACAGCATTCATCATTATGTAGGACTACAGCATAACTGATGGCAACTCCACTCCATAAACTTTATCTTAATAGATAAAGTACCAGTAGCATATGCCCCATGGACCTGTCCAGCATCAGAATGTAACCATTTATCCACATTGCAGAGCTTAGGTTTGTCCGTCAGTAACAATGAAAACACAACTGCTCAATTGAATATAAAATGCAGAATGGAATTGATGCACTCGGTATCAATTCATCCAACTTTATTATTAAATAAACCCCAAAAAAGTTTCTGACTCACCAATCGGACTCCCTGGCTGTAGAAATAAGCAATACGATAGTAATCCAGTGACCTCCAGTCTGAAATATCTGCGGGCACGGACACGGCAGCTGCAATGTTGACTTAAAAATCCGCGGCGGTAACGCAACGTGAATGAGCATAGCCAACGTAATGACGTTGGCCTAAGCTGCGTAAATGTCTAGTAATATCTCGATTTTAATTGGTCCATGAATGATATGTAACGTAAAGGCTTATGTGGCATACCATTTACGTAAAAAAGGCACAAAGAATTATGCTTATTTGCGTACATTTTAAATCATACAGAATCAGGTGCGCATGCGCACCTGATTGCCGTCCACAATGAATAGGTGGTTAATTTGAACGGAATCCGACATCACAAACTGTCATCTTCCACAAACTGTCAATCAACCATCAGCTTGATTTTTCTTAAAAACCGGCTTAAAGCAACAAGGTAAGATCATTATTAACCTTAACTCTCATAAATTCAAGAATACTCTTAAATTCAAGAATAAACTTATCTTTACGTTCGAATTTAAAAAAAAGTTGAAAACATAGGCTACAGTTATTGAAACCGTACCTGTGCACATGGTTTTATCTTGCAATAGGCCAATATAGCCTAGCTCAATGGATGGCAAAAGACAGCCCAAAATTTTGGGCTTCTTTATGCAAAGAAGCAGGCCAACTTCGCCGTCGTCGGCACCACCTCCTCCGCCTCCCCCCCACCCCCGGATCCACAGCAATCCTCTAAAAACAGAGTTAGTGGATGGAACACGGAGTGGGCTATGGACCAAAAATACGTCAGTTGGCTGTATCATACCGAACACGGTGAGTTTTATTTATTTATTATTAATTAATTAATTAATATTTTGATTATAACATTGTAGGGCTTATTAAATCACGAGTCAATGCGTCATTCCTAGGGATGTTCTGCAGAATATGTAGATCTAACCGTCAATCAGCAACACGCGGCCCTACTCAAAGGCCATTCATAGAAATCCCATGCACGAACTATAGACGTGATGCCTTGGATCAGCACATGACGTCCAAGAACCACTCTGCATGTGTGGCTATCACAGCCAAAACAAGCAAAAGTAAGTGTTTCTAAATGATAAATGAATTAACAAACTAAGAATATTTTATTTATTTTATAATAATAATTATTATTATTATTAATAATTTATTATACAACTTATTGAATATTTCTTAATTAGGTCTGTCAATCAGTGAGGCATTTCAACCGATTGTCAACATGGAGCATGAGGCCATAATTGGTGGTTTTAAATGCCTTTACTGGCTTGTCAAGCACGAGATTGCACACCACACCAACTACCCTGCATTGCTTGATCTGGCAGACCTAGGTTGCGAATATTTTTCCAAATTGAGGGTAAGATTTTTCATTATGAATGTATTATGACTGATGACTGAGTATGAATGTAGTTATGACATACTTTTGGTAAAATTAACTGTTAAGGCACAATTTTTTTTCTTCTAGATTGATCAAAGAACAAACTACAGGTCCCACAAAATTGTGGACGACATGCTGCAGATTTTGGCCGAAGTGGTGGACGAGCCCATTTCAGCAGCAATCAAAACCTCAAAGGCTGTAGGCCTGGAAATAGATGAGTCCACAGACATTTCAGTCTTAAAACAACTGGACATTCATGTCAGGTAGAGTAGTTGTCACCTCTTAAGCGCCTTGTGATGTCCTCTCTGTGTAATAAAAACAGGATCAAATTTAATGATGTTATACACATTTCAGGTATACTGACAAAGAAGGGCAGCTCTTCTGCCAGTTCCTGGATCTGGTATCCATACCAGATGGCATGGCAAGAACCATTGCCGAGGCAGTGAAGGAGGTCATTATAGAAAAGGGAATTCCTCAGGATCGGATTTATGGCCTTGGCACGGACGGAGCAGCAGTCATGACCGGTAGAGTGAATGAATGAAGAAAATTTACTTTGAATTTAATGTTGACTGTAATGAACAAGTTTGCCTTAATCTATAACTTTTAATGTTTTTAATTTAGGAAAACATAATGGCACAGCCAAATTACTGGCCGACACCTGGCCAGGATTAGTGACAGTGCATTGTGCTGCTCATCGCCTCGCCCTCGCTTGCAAGGATGCTGCAGATGGAGTACCCTACATGAAGACCTTCAGAAAGCACCTGCAAGATCTTCATCTTTATTTTAGGAATAGTGCAAACCGCACTAGTGCCCTCAAAGCAGCTGCCAGTGTTCTCCAAGTAGCCACCCTCAAAGTGACAGTAAGAGAAACAACTTAACATCGAGTTCCTTATAGCAATATGCATTTAAATGATTCTCCCATTAATCACCTCACATTGCCATCCCCAGGAGGTTAAGGACACTAGGTGGCTGTCTCAAGAAAAGGCCATTTCCAATCTGCAACGGAATCTGCCTGCAGTGCTTGCAACACTTGCGGAGGAGGCAGATCTAAAGAAGGACCCGGTGGCAAGAGGGTTATACACATACTGTGCAACGTACAGATTTGTTGCAGCTGTACATCTCCAGGCTGACATCCTGCCCCACCTGGCCCGGCTCTCCAAATTATTCCAAAAAGAAAATGTGAACTTCATGGCAATTAAGAACCATGTAAGTTGTCATGTTTTTTCAAATGTTAAGCTTGCTGGTAGTTCTACCAGGAGGACTCAAATCACGCGCGGCTGGCCGCCAATCACCAATCACCAGCTACCAATCACCTGCCTACACCTGCTCTATAAAGAGTAGTCTAACATATGTCTTTGCTGCTCAGGTCTTCGTTCGACGCATGCTGCTGCTTTACTGTGCTTCTGATTATCTCGCATATCTCGTCGCTTAGTTGCTACGTCGGTTAATACACACCAAGAGGTCATAACTTCGGATTCGTGCTGGTCGGCCTACTACTTCTGGTCCCGGCAAGCGAGCGCAGAAAGCCGTTCTTTTCGGTCCCCGGTATCCTCAACAACACCACCAACAAGTTCCCAACACGGACATCCGCCTGGTTCTACAAACCCTCGCCGAGTTGGTGCAAAGCATTGGCGCCAGGATGGACGCCGTCGAAACGCCATGCGGAACTCCCGGACGGGTCCAGGCCCCCAACCCGCTGTCGTCGGTCGCCACGGCGCCTTTCTACTTCCAGCAACCATCAGGCTCGGCTTCCTCCGCCTTCACAGGCTACGCACCTGGCACGTGCCCTGCTACCATGGCTACCGCAGTCCCCGCGTTAGCCCCCGCAGCGTATTTTCTCTCACAGCTCTACCAGTCCAGCTTCAGGATGCAGCTCCCTCGGTTGGGTTAGGGGGTTTCTTCCAAGGGCAATGGTTTGCTGAGGGATGGCCAGTCGAAGCTGGTACGTTCGCCCTCGGGTCAGAGTCGTCTGCGCTGTTCGAGCTTTACCCTATCGCAGCAGCTAGCGTTCTGTGGGGCAAAGCATGGCGGCGTTAACGTATAACCATGTTTTGCGATAACAAAGCAGCGTCAAAACGGCTGGGAAGGTGGTCTTCCACAGCATACAGATTTTACATCCGGTTGAATTCGTTGAGTTCGTTGCACACGTCGGTGTGGTACAACACAGAACTCTACGTTCGCAATCAAAGGTTCATAATTATCTTTATACCGTGCACTGTTTGGTTAACTCCTTGTGTCTGAGGTTTTTCCCTTCACTTTAACATGAATGAAGTTGATGGGTTTTAGGCACTGTGGTAACTGATTATTACTAAAAGGTTTTTATTGACGAAGGGCCTTTTAGATTGGTTCAGCTGCTGCTCACTAACTCTCACGTTCCTCTGCTCGCAATGCGATTCACATATCGTTCAATTTATTCAAAAGATCCAAAGACAAAGAACAGGTACATTATGGTATCATTTTATATGATTATTTATAGTCTTATTGTTAATAGCTTCAGTCGCGTTGGTATTTAATTTTTCATTTGCTCGTTTAGCTACGTATGACAGTTAACAATGTTGGTGTAGGCCTATTACAATTATTTACGCGCGTAGGCCACTCCAACTCGCTCGATATTTCAAAAAGATTAGTGTGCTCTCTCAGAGCTGGGAGATTTCATCCTTATTTTAACATATTACTCAAGACGGTGTTTTCTCACAGTTCTACGGGTTAATGCGTTCTCGGGTGCATGCGTTCATGCGTCCACGTCTCCTACTCAGACTTTTTCCCCTACACGGGGTATTTAATTTTTCATTTGCTTGTTTAGCCATGTATGTCAGTTAACAATTTTGGTGTGTTACAATTATTTATGTGTGTTGGCCACTCCAACTCACTCGATATTTTGAATAGATTAGTGTGCTCTCTCTGGGAGTTTTCATCCTTATTTTAACATATTACTCGAGTCAGTGTTTCTCACAGCGTTCTACGGGTTCATGTGTTCTACGGGTTCATGTGTTCTACGGGTTCATGTGTTCTACGGGTCATGCGTTCTACGGGTTCATGCGTTTTACGGGTTTGTGCGTTGGGTTTATGCGTACACGTCTCCTACTCAGACTTTTTCCCCTACACGGGGCCTGACTTTCGCTGATGTCACCTTCTCTGCAAGGCATTTTTTCATCTAAAAGCGATAGCCTAGGAGCAGCTGTTACTATTATCATTTCAAGAATCAACAACTCTCTGTCCTTACACTTCCATGTTCCTTTATCTCAAGCTTCGGCAACGCACGTCCCCGAATCACCTGTTTATTTGCGGCCTGCCAATGACTAAAGGGTGGTTCAGAGTCAATCTCGCGACGGTGGTAGAAGGGTGCGGCCCACCATCTCCCCTCTACATTGGCCACTCCTTCCGGATTGGAGCGGCAACCACAGCCACTGAACAAGGGTTGCCGGTCGCGTCTATCAAACGGCTGGGAAGGCGGTCTTCCACAGCTTACGAATCCTACATCCGGTCGAATTCATGGTTCTTCCTTCAAGCGCACACGATGCTCTAACGTCGGTTAAGGCAGGTTTATCACGTTTGCTACTACAGCTGTTTTTGGCGGCCTGTTTCCATTCTAGTTTTAGTCTTTGTGTCAAGGTGTCACTTTTGTTTTTATTAGTTTAGACACGTTCATACTCTTTCTAGTGATATGTGATAAGTACTTTAAGAAGCTGCATTTCCCTCACATAGCCACAAGGGGAGCAAGACCTTATTGAAGGCTGCTCCACCACAGAAGGAGCCGAAGCCTTTACGTCACCCCGGCCACGCCCACTAGGCCACGCCCACTTGACGTCCTCTCTAGCAGGTGGTTTCGAACTCGAGAGGCCAGAGATCAATAGGTATTAGGTAGACGGCAGAGAGCCACCCCGGGCCTAAGCCCGGGGGCTTGAAGTAGATAACGGTATTTTCCTCTCACACGCGTTAGATACAATTCCCTCCGTTAAGCTTCAGTTACCATACCGAAACATGCCGACTTTATAATAAATGAAGTCAGTTAAAAGCATCCCGGGATTGGACAACTTTCTTCAAGAATATGCAACATATTGAAATTCCGTTTAGGTATTATCAAATATACAAGTGCGTAGATTTGTTAAATAAGGTAAACGGTCGAAAATTGATGTTATGTCTTAAACAGTTGAAGTTCCGTTTGGACAAAACGTTATTACAGTTTATCGCCTAGTTTAGGTCAACGGAAATGAAGACATTTTAGCAGTCTTATTTTGTAGAACACTTTCAGTCTTGTTTGTATTCGCCAACAACATTGCACTACGCATTTAATTATAGTTATCGTCATATGACCAGCATTGTTTTCCTCACGCGATAAAGGTTTGTCGATGACGACATTTAGTCATAATTTTCGGTGTCAAAAGCAACACTATTTGCAACTACTGGTGGTGGTGGTTATCAGGTACTAAACTCATAAAGCAAAATTCGGCTATATAACTCAAGGTTAACCTGCAGCAACCCCGGCAAGTTCGACCACGTCGGTGGATCATCTAGAAAACACTCTTTGAGTTTGGTGTCACGTTGGTGGCATATCATGGAAAAAATAAAACTCAAGGTTCGCAGCGGCGACCCCGGTGAGTGCGTTGACCAAAGCGCAGCGGTAACAACTCAGGCACTCGTGACTATGACCACGTCGGCGGCACGTTATCTATTACTCATGGTTGACTGCAGTAACCCCGGTGAGTGCGTTGACCACGTCAACGCACAACTGGGGCACAACTCAGGCACTAGTCGTGAGTTCGTTGCACACGTCTGTGCGGTACAACACAGAACTCGACGTCCTACATCCGGTCGAATTCAAGGTTCTTTCTTCAAGCGCACACAATGCTCTCTAACGTCGGTTAAGACAGGTTTTACACGTTTGCAACCATAGCTGTTTTTGGTGGCCTGTTTCCTTTCTAGTGTTGGTCTAGTCTTGTGTCAAGCTGTCATTTTAGTTTTTATTAGTTTTAGTTACATTCATACTCTTTCCAGTGTTATCGTAATTCCATTTAGATATTATCGAAGTTACAAGTGCGTAGTTTTGTTAAATAAGGTAAATGGTTGAAAATTGATGTTATGTCTGGAACAGTTGAAGTTCCAGTCGAACAAAATAACGTTATAAGTCTTTATCGCCTAGTTTAGGTCAACGAAAGTGAAGAGACATTTTAGCAGTCTTATTTTCGTAAAACACTTTTTAGTCTTGTTTTATTCGCCAACTATATTGTACTATGCATTTAATCACTGCTATTGTCACATGCCCAGCATCCACGTTGCGTCCAGTCTCGTTTTTCTCACGCGATAAAGGTTTGTTGATGACGACTCTTAGTCATAATTTTTATTGCCAAAAGCAACACTATTTGCAACTACCGGCGGTGGTGGTTATCAGGTACTAAATTCATAAAGCAAAATTCGGTTTCATAACTCAGGTTAACCTGCAGCAACCCCGGCGAGTGTGACCACGTCGGTGGATCATCTAGAAAACACTCTTGAGTTCGCTGTCACGTCAGTGGCGTACATAGGAAAATAAAACTCAAGGTTGCAGCGGCAACCCCGGTGAGTGCGTTGACCATCGGTGGTAACAACTCGGGCACTCGTGAGTATGACCACGTCGGTGGCACGTTATCTAATACTCATGGTTTGACTGCAGTAACCCCGGTGAGTGCGTTGCTCACGTCGGTGGGAACAACTCAAGCACTCGTGAGTTCGTTGCGCACGTCGGTGCGGTACAACTCAGAATTCTACGTTCGTTGCAGCAACCCCGGTGAGTGCGTTGCCCACGTCGGTGGGAACAACTCAAGCACTCGTGAGTTCGTTGCGCACGTCGGTGCGGTACAACACAGAACTCCACGTTCGCTGCAGCAACCCTGGTAGTGCGTTGACCACGTCGGTGGGCACAACTCGGGCACATGCAAATTTAATTACCACGTCGGTGGCATAATATCAAACACTCAAGTGCAGGGCACTCGGAGTTCATTGAACACGTCGGTGTTCAACACGGAAGTACACAATATTTGCTGCAGCAACACCGGTGAGTGCGTGACCACGTCGGTGGCACATCAAGGGCACTCGTGATTTCGTTGACCACGTCGGTGTTCAACATGGAAGTTCACAATACTTGCTGCAACAACACCGGTGAGTGCGTGACCACGTCGGTGGCACATCAAGGGCACTCGTGAGTTTGTTGACCACGTCGGTGGTTCAACGCGAAAGCACTCAGGTCACGCAGCGACCCCGGAGAGTGAATCGACCACGGCAGTTGGTACAGCACGAAAGCACTCGTGGCTCGCTGCGTAACAGCTGCAGAGTGCTCTAAATTTTAATTGATCTCGTTGAGGTATTTCAAGTCAACTGCTTTTACGTGATTCATCGATCTCGCTGACGGTTTTAAGCTTATCGTTTTACGGTATGTATGATTGACTCTTAATATGTGGTATATTGGGTATGCCTTTTATCTTCCAGAAGCAGTATAGATCCTTGTCCACTTCTTCTACGCAGGTATGTATGGTCTCATTACCCCCTTTCGCTATTCTATTTTTGGGGTCGGCTCCGCCCCTGCCAGTCCCGGCAGGACATGCAGAGTTATCACCTATTTCCGGCGTAGGCCTACGTCCTCTCTTTTGGGGAAGGCTCCGCCCCTGCTAGTCCTGGCAGGATACGCCGAGTCCGCACGTCACCCTGGATCAGTGACGGGGCTCATGCCAAAGATTTACCATGCAAAATATTCCCATGTCGTTATTTAAATAAATCCTGTTCATACTTATCAGTGATCGAGTCTTTATGGGAGAACTGATGTTTATTTCAATTTCTTAATAATTGCATGTCAGTTAGTCATTAAAAATAAAATTATGTTTGATTTGCATGTGTTTTTAGGTTCCTGTCACAATTGAGACACTGAGGCAAATAAAGGCAGCAGGTGACAAGCAACCTGAGGGCTCCTTTTTGGCTCAGGTCAATGAAAAGGTCAACAACCTTAACATTGACGCAGAGGAAGAGAGGGTGAGACGTGACAGAGGTCAGCCCACATCCACCGGGAGGTTTTGGACAAAGTTTCAGAACGAGGTAAGCTCAACGATGAATATATAGAATATTTTTTGAAATATATCTATCATTAATGATTATTTTCTCACGTCCACTGTTTAATAGGTCATGGACCCCTACATCGACCGTCTCGTGGAACACCTGGAGCTGAGGTTCCAGCAAGTGAGCATTCTGGGTGCCTTCAACGCTCTGGGACCTTAAGATGTTGGCGAAGCAGTTTCAGGTCATTCAAGAGACGCCACTGAGTGGCAAAGCTTCAAAGTGCTTGTGACTACTGGAATATTAAAAGTGAGTATTTAAAACCTATTAAGTTGTTTGTATATGTTAATGCATATCAGTCAGACATTGACCAATTGTTTTCATCCATCAGGACAAATCCCAACTGGAAATAATGAAGGCAATGACATCTCAGTATGATGAGCTACATCAGCTGTATCCAAACCTGTCCCTCCTGTCAGCGATCGCGCTCACGATACCAGTGGCAAGTGTCAATTGTGAGCGAGATTTTTCTGCCATGAATAGGGTAAGCCCATCATCTTCTCACTATCTTAGTTCAAAATTTAAAATATTAAATATACAACATTGACTTCATTCACTCTATGTGTAGATAAAGACAGACCTGCGAAACAGGCTGCAGGGCTGATGGTGATCAAAAAAAAAAAAAGTAAATACCTGTGCCTAAATAATGTGTTTGCTTATGATAAAACACGCCTTCGTTTTTCTTGTCATGCAGGCTGTAAGACTCTTGTCTTACAGCCTGCATGAAGATCAGCATCAATGGCCCACCAGTGTCTAAGTTCAATTACAGCAGGGCGCTGGAACTGTTCTTTGCACAGCCACGCAGAATTGCATGCACTGATGCCTCTTGTCAGCTGTGCCGCAAATAAGATCCAAAAAAGGAACTGTAAATAGTTGAATTTGCATACAAAAGTTAAGTGTATTGTCCATTATTTGTATTTAATTTGCACTTTTCTTTAATTTTATTTTGTAGTGTCTGCATGTTTGCACAACATTTGTACCTACTGTTGTTTATTTATATGGAAATAAACAGTCGTTTATTTCATTCATGCGTACTGGCATCTTTGAGCAAAATACCCCCAAAATTTTTCGGCCAACAACACCACCGACTGCTTACCACCTTGACTGAGACATTTACTGGGGGAAACACTGAAAGGTATGGAAATACTTAGTAGATAAGTCCTAAACGGAAAGGTGTTGTGATTTGCACTCTTTGCCAAATGGAGTTGGCATATCACAAGAGCACGACAGCAATGTTGGAGCATCTCAAACGAGAAAGTATCTTGTGCGCATGAGAAAGTATCTCGTGCGCATGAGAAAGTATCTCGTGCGCACGAGAAAGTATCTCATGAGCATGGGGAAATATCGTGCGCATATCACTGGCAGTGTGTGTGTGTGTGTGTGTGTGTCGTCAGCGAGTAGGTGGACGAGCGAGGAGAGCGAGCGATAGCGTGCGTGTCAGTCTAGTGAAGTCATGAACGAGTCCGGTTGTGTGTAAGAATAAAGTACCCAGCCTGTCAAGAATCGGTGGCCGCTTCATTCCATCATATTCCGACCTATAAGCAGACTCACTGTTGGTCAAAGTGAAGGGTCATGCCCCCAAGAGAGCATCGGCCCTGGAGGGAACGTATCACCTGTGCTCCTCGGTCTGGGAGCCGACAGCAGGAAAGATGTAACTAACCATCTCGTAGTTGGAGGCGGAGCGCAAGAGAGTATACGCACACATTTTTTTCATGTCCCTTTACGGGTTCCATATTAAATAAAGTATATTATTAAGAATTTTTTGGTATTTATTTGAGATACATTATGGTTTTTATTAATCGAGCAACAGAAAAATAGATAATCGTCCAATCCCAGACAACATGTCCACCTGGGTATCATATGGGCTCAATGTGTGTTACCTGGGTACCAAGTGGGCATGGGCTAGAAGTGGGCAATTGTTCTGGGTTCCATATAGGTTCCATATGGGCTAAGTGGGCATGGGTTAGAACTAGGCAAATTTGGTGGGTTCTATATGGGTTACATATGGGCTAAGTGGGCATGGGCTTGAACTGGTCACCCATGTCTGGCTCCCATATGGGTTACATATGGGCTAAGTGGGCATGGGTTAGAGCTGGTGAACCACATCTGGGTCCGGTAAGAGTTTTATATGGGCTAAGTGGGCATGGGCTGGAACTGGTCACCCATGTCTGGCTCCCATATGGGCTATCTATGGGCTAAGTAGGCATGGGTTTGAACTGGTCAACCATATCTGGGTGCTGTATGGGTTATGTGTGGGCTCAGTGGGCATGGGTTAGAGCTGGTCAACCACATCTGGGTTCTATATGGGTTACATATGGGCTAAGTGGGCATGGGCTTGAACTGGTCACCCATGTCTGGCTCCCATATGGGTTACATATGGGCTAAGTGGGCATGGGTTAGAGCTGGTGAACCACATCTGGGTCCGGTAAGAGTTTTATATGGGCTAAGTGGGCATGGGCTGGAACTGGTCACCCATGTCTGGCTCCCATATGGGCTATCTATGGGCTCAGTGGGCATGGGTTAGAGCTGGTCAACCACATCTGGGTTCGGTAAGAGTTTTATATGGGCTAAGTGGGCATGGGCTGGAACTGGTCACCCATGTCTGGCTCCCATATGGGCTATCTATGGGCTAAGTAGGCATGGGTTTGAACTGGTCAACCATATCTGGGTGCTGTATGGGTTATGTGTGGGCTCAGTGGGCATGGGTTAGAGCTGGTCAACCACATCTGGGTCCGGTAAGAGTTTTATATGGGCTAAGTGGGCATGGGCTGGAACTGGTCTGGAACTGTAGCTATCATGTATTGCCAGGCTTCAAGAAATGTATTAAAGTTTTCACTTTGAGAAACAAGTGCCGGACAGTAACACCATATGAATTTTGTTATGTTTGGTTGAAAATTCTGAAAAAATGAGTGCACTGCCTCTACGACACCAATTAAGCCAAACCAAGCAGTGTGATTTATTCAGCGTGATCAGCGCTTGGAAGCAGCTGCGGGGCCTATTGATCACATAACTTCCTCGACACAGTAACAGGTCGAAGCAAGTTCATAAACTCTGAGATGACCAACAACCAGCTGCCGGAGATGGAGAAGAGTCTGGAGGAGGTGTGTGCCCGCCAGCATTCCGAGCTTGAAACAGTAAGGGCCATGCTGCAAGCGCAAGATAAAAAGATTTCCGAGACGCACCGGGCCATGTCCGAGATGTCCGTCTTTGTGGTCAACATGACGCGCACGCTGAGTGACCTCAAAAGGATCATGTCGGACAAAGCTAGTACCGTGAAACCTGCGAAAGATGTCAGCTGCGGTACCGACAGACCCGCAACGTTGGATGTCGCCTGTGCCACAGATCGCAGCTGCATCGTGCCAGGCTCATGGTCCCCTGGGCCCCGAGTTAAGTTGGACCCGGTGGAGAGGACCTGGGGCCCGTTCCAGAAGGCAGGTTTTCCTGAAACTCTGAGTATGTTAACCCTGAGAAGAGGGATACTCTGAGTTTTCCGTTCCGGAAAGAGAGTGAACTCAACTGTTAGGTCAGTTACCATAGTAACTGACTGTGAACCTAACCTGCTCACTGGCAGGTTTTCTTCAAGAAACCCTGAGTTTCTCCTACATGTCTCCGCATTTTTAACTCTCTCCCGGTTGCCATGGTGAATCGTAGTATCGGAGCTCCATTGATGATGGCGTAGAGTCGGCAGGCATGCGCTTAACTCAGAGTTTACATACTCAAGAGTTGATTGAACTAATTCAGAACAGCTGTTCTGGAATGGAAAACTCAAGAGTTGCCCATCTCAGAGTTGGTTGACTCAGATTTCAGGGTTAGGTTCAGAGTTGGTTGAGCGTGCTTTCTGGAACGGGCCCCAGGAGGAGAAGCTCTGTCTCTATTGTGGCGACCCAAACCACATGGTCGCGAGCTGCCCATGCAGGTTTTAATTTCCGAGAACTTTTTTTTTTTTTTTGCTGAGGCTTTGAAGCGAACAGAGACTGAGCCGCCATGAACACTATTCCTGTACTGTTATGTTAGCGTTCAGGGTTTCATAAAGGAGACTGAGCCGTCCCCATGAACGTGTTATTGTTATTGTTATTATTATATTAAGCCAACTTTTTTTTTTTTGTTGCTGAGGCGGAGTTCAAGGGTTTCATTGAAGCGAATGAGCCGCCATGAACCCTAGTCTATTCCTGCGTGTGTTATTAGCGTTCAGGGTTTCATGAAGGAGACTGAGCCGTCCCCATGAACCTTATTGTTATTATTATTATTATTGATATTTTTTATTGTGTGCGTAGTAAAATTTGTGAAACAACTTTTTGCTTCCAGCTACTCATTATTGTGACTGTGAAATACATGCCTATATTAGTTGCGCATTTGGTAAATTCTAGTAGCCTATATAAAATAAAAAAAATTCAATATTTGCATATTGTAAAAAAAAAAATGTATTTTTCACAAGGTTGATCATTTTGAAATGTAGAATAAACACAGAGAAAGTATATTTAAATTCAAAAAATATTTAATTGCTTAAGGTGCACATAGTCATGGAAAAAAATATTAGACCACCCTTGTTTTCCCCTTGTTCATTTTACAACTAAAGGTACTTTTGTTTGGACAAATAACAACAAAAATAGCTCATAAGAGTTTAATTTAAGAGATTTTCCATGGTTTTCTTGAATAACCCAGCTCTTACATTAAACTCTTAAAATGAACCTTTAACTTTGACAGCACTAGTCTAAAAATAATATATAGTTTTTATACAATGCAGGGAACCGTGTAATTTCGCAGGCACTTCCGAAGTCAGCTAAGTGACGGGTCCTTCAGGCAGTGTGTTCCCGGTTATCACAGGCTCACAGCACTAGTTGCGGAGACCGCGGCATATCCAGAAGAGTAAGTAAAATTTTATAAAAGTGTTCACATAAGGGCAAAAAAAACAATGCTTTATGTTTTAAAGGCGGGATCATGTCCACAGAAACAGTTAATTAATATGTGCGTGCTTTGGAAAGGCTAGCCCCCCCACATCGCGCGCAAACTAGCTTTTGCGCGCGATGCTAGCTAGCTTTTGCGCGCGATGCTAGCTAGCTTTTGCGCGTCCACAGAGTTTATTAATATGTACGCGCAAGTCCCCGCACTTCGCACCAAAAATAGGGTTGCCACCATCGAGGGACGCCCAGCTAGAGGGTGACACGGGAGTGGATTTTCACTCTTGTCTTGTCCCACTCCCGTGAAAATTCTCCCGTCTTGTCCTGCTCACGTGATGAAACTTTTACAACTTATGTATGCTAAATTTAACGTATGTACAAATTTAGCAAACAACAAATTAAATTTGCATTCCAAGTAATAAAAAATGTTCGTTAAGCATATTTGTGGTTTTCACACTAAGAAATAAAAAAAAATCCTACTTGGATTTTATGATTTTTGTGTTTTTAGGTCCACTGTATTAATATGAAATGTTCAAGTGCTGACTGTGCCAGAGGGAGCAGTGTTCCCACTAAACACAGTGGAGGATGTCGAGGCCATGTGCGCCAAGCTGGGCGACGCAGAGTTCAATTCTGCAATTGTAAGTTCAAATATCTTATTCACTTCTAAAAGTAATTGTATTTTCTAAATCTCTTATTCACCTCAATATCTATTTTCTAATCACATTGGTGATTATTTTTTAGTAGAATAGCTTTTGTTAACTAATCTTTGACATATCCAAGGGTCTAATACCACGTGAAAAATCTCTCGCCTCTGATCACTTTTTATATTAAAAATCAGGCGAACACTATAGTTAATTGCCAATAAAAATATTAAAAACAAAAGAAAAAATATAATATTTAGTATTTTTGGAAAGAATAGAAGTTGACTGAAAGATCTGTGATTTTTGTTTTTCTCTGATACATATTTAGAGCAGTTGTTTTGAGTGGACAAAAATGTCCTCAAGGGTCTCAAAGGATGGAGAAAGAGAACCAGAGGGTTAATACAGAATTTCCTTCCTGTGACTTTTATCATACTCAGGTTGCCATGGTTGCAGACATTGGTGGAACTTCATTGGATGACAGTGTCAGAAGGATGATGGCATTCATCATCACCAGTGCTCTGTCTCTCCAATACAATCTCTTTGGACATCGTGGCAAGAAGAAGTTCCGAGACCTGCCTCTTTTTAATGTTATATACGGTAAATTTGAGTTTTTAATAGGCCATTGTAATTCCTTTTGTATTTTTTTATCTTTAAAGATTTTTATGCCTTTATTTATATAGTGGAGAATAACAGGAGAGATGTGGTGGAGATACCTGCAGTAATGTTAGTCAGGAACGGGACTCAAACTCGTAATGCAGCAGACCTTAGCCATTCTTGCTGTCAGGCTATATACATAGTCGTGCAATTTCCTGTTTTCTTATACACATATGCATTATGCATACACATTTCTCAGTGATATAAGACTTTTTGACGGATGTCTTTCTCATAAGGTTTCATGATCAAAGAGTTAAGTTAGCTTTACTAAGTTGGCTTCTTGTCATTTGTTTTTAGGGGCACTCAAAAGGAACACATCCACTAAGGACATTAACCAGAAAGAAGCAGAGGCGGCTCTGTCCAAGTGGTTTACGGGAGCCCGGGATCGAGGTGGGAATAGGGCTGCTAGAGCTCAGAAAGCACTTGGCAACACACCTGGCAACTTACAGGACAATGGGGCACAGCCCCAATAGGCAGAATGTCATCTGCCAACATCTTTGGATCTATCGCGCGCACGCGCACACACACACACACACACACACACACACACACACACACACACACACACACACACACACACACACACACACACACACACACACACACACACACACACACACACACACACACACACTTTGGTATATCTCTCACACGCACACACTTTAGCTGTCCATGTGCAAATCCGGAAATCCTGTTTTATGTGACGCTGTTATTTTTTCTTCATCAGCGTTAAGGTTGAATTGATTTTGTTATAGGGATGGTAAGGACAGTTAAGTTGGTTCTTTTGTGTTGTGAGTTTATATAGTTTTTTTTTTATGAGATTGACAGTAATAGTGTACATATATTTCTTGTTTCTTTTTTGTTCTGATGTGCACTTTGTTCAAAAAATAAAGTGTATTGTTTTTTGTTTTGTTCTTTCACCCTGGTTAAATTAAAATTTGCTAAATTTTAGGCACTTTTTACATCTTGGGGTTTCTGACTGGGTCTTAAATGGGGTCCACATGGGAAATTTTTAATCTGAACCACCTTTGCCACCTGTGTTTGCCTATGAACAAAAATGGGCCTTAAGTGGGTTAAAGCTGGGCAAACTCTATGCTAACACAAGTGTGGCCTACATGGATCGCATATAAATTGCCCAGCTGAAACACACACATGGACCATACAGATCTCAGTTCAAACCCATACAGACAACCACAGGTGGCGCAAAGGTGGTTCAGATATAAAATTGCCCATTTGAAACCCACAAAAGCCCATATGGGCTAACTCAGGTGGGCCCCTGTTGGAACCTAGGAGCAAAACCAGATGGAACCCTAAATGGGCGGACACAGGTGTAGCCTACATGGGTTGCATATAGGTTGCCCAGCTGGAACCCACTTAAGGCCCCTTTAGATCCCAGCTCAAGCCCATATAGGCGCAAACAGGTGGCGCAAAGGTGGTTCAGATATAAGAATTGCCCATTTGGAACCCACCTAAGACCCAGTCAGAACCCCTATAAGCCCATATGGGCTAACACGGGTGGGCCCCGGTTGGAACCCAGGAGCAAAACCAGATGGAACCCATGCCCACATGCCCATGTCAATACCCATATGGGGCCCATGTGGAAATGTTGACTGGGATTAGTCATTAGATTAGTCGACTAATCGATAAAATAATCGCCCGATTAATCGTTTAATAAATAATCGTTTACCCCCAGCCTTAATAGACAGTAAAAGGATTTTGCCGTATTTGCTTTGTGAGACTCTCGTGAGTCGTGACAATGACGTAGCCTATAGCGGCGTGCCCGTGACGTCTAGAAGTAAACAACAGACACGTGTGTGCAAGACATGGCGTGCGGGAGAGAGAGCGAACATGGAGCATTTAATCAATGGAAGTTGAGACATTACTTCAAAACCCATCTCTTTAAAAGAGCATTCAGCTAAACTTTCTTTGAGGTTCCCCCTTTTTTTAATAGTTTTTTGGTATTTTTTTCTCTGAAGCACTTTGAGATTCTTGAATATAAAGTGCAGTATAAATAAAATTTATTATTATTATTATTATTACTTTGAGTTTGACTCGGTAAAAGATGCAAAAAACATTAACGTCCGCTGTACACTCTGCGTGGGAAGAAAGATTTTATCTAAAGCGAAAAATTCCACCTCAAATCTGAGCAAGCACCTAGCAAGCCGGCACAAGAATGTGAAACTCACTGAGACACCCCGAAATCCCGACATGACCGCTGCAGCAACAGAGGGACCCTCTCCTGCTAAACAGGTGAAAATAGACTTAAGAGCGTCAGCGACAGGACTTAGTGCCGCTGAACTGAAGAAGCTTGTCGCTGGCTATATTGTCAAGGACATGTTGCCCATTTCCACTGTAGACTGATTCATTCCAACGCATCGAAGAAAAAATACCAACCAAAAGCGGTGTCAAGCTGCCGCAGAGAAAGTCATTTGCAGGATACCTTGAGAGAGAATACGACATAATGGAAGGTAATTTGAAGGCTGAACTCTGAGATGTAGACTTTGTTTCCACTACTGCTGACATTTGGACGAAGAATAATAAAAGTTTTATGGGAGTGAGGGTTCACTGGATTAATTCCTCTTTACAGCGCAACAAGGCCGGGCTAGCATGTAAGAGAATTAGAGGCAGGCACACCTATGATGTAATTGGAGCAGAGATCGAAGAAATTCATTCATCATATGGACTGCATAGCAAGGTTGTTGCCACTGTAGCGGATAATGCATAACATTTTGCCAAAGCATTCAGAGTATGTCAGCCCTGTAATTTGGATTCTGAATCTGAAAATGATGAAGCAGGTGATGACGAGGAACCGACTTTTACAGATGTCAGAAGTTCTTTCATCTGGTGATGGACAGTTTAGCCTCCCTCCACACTACAGATGTGCATCACACACAATTAATCTGATTTCAACAAGCGATGTTGACAAACATCTAAATTCCTGTGCAGACACACAAGGCTATAAATAGGAGTAGTATTGCAAAATGCACCTCTCTCTGGACTAAAGCTAGTCGATCAACATTGGCCTCTGAACAGGTGGAGGAAGTCAGCCGCAGGAAGCTAATGGTACCCACATCCGTAAGGTGGAATTCCCTGTATGAGGCCATTTCCAGAATCATCACAATTCCAATGAACGAGCTGAATCCCCTGTGTGTATAACTGGGTGTGCCTTTAAGTTAAGTGCCTTAATGAAAGGGAGCACCTATTTTTGCAAGAATACTGCACTGTGATGAAGCCCTTGACAGTAGCACTCGACATCTTACAAGGGGATGAGTGCACCTATGGGACTTTACTACCAACGCTCACAAGCCTGATGTCAAAGACACTTGCCCTGAAAGATGACCTCTCCAGAATGACAGCCAGCCTTCCAGATACCATTGTAAAGGTAAGATTATAATTTGGTTTTGTTAAATTTATTATACCATTCATGGTGGGCAGATGTTAGGCTTTCTTTGTTTTAAGCAGTGAGTACATCGTTGCCCACGTGGGCGTTGAAGTCTCCCAGCAGAACTACGGAGTCCCCTACTGGAGCCCCATACAGGACTCCATTCAGGGTCTCCAAGAAGGCCGAGTACTCTGAGCTGCTGTTTGGTGCATACGCACAAACAACAGTCAGAGTTTTCCCCCCTACAACCCTTAGGCGCAGGGAGGCGACCCTCTCGTCTACCGGGGTAAACTCCAACACCGCGGCGCTCAGCCGGGGATTTATGAGTATCCCCTTTTTTATCCCCTATTACCTTTTAAATGCAATTTATTTCATGTTTATATGTGCTACAGAGGCTTAGATCTTAAGGTTTTCATAGACGTTGACAATCCCTAGTATTTTTCAGAAAACCCTCAGGAGATAGGGAAATTTATATTGATTATATATAGGTTTTTATAGAAGTTTTTTGCAGGCGTTTTAGTAGTAAATGGGTTAAGAACAGTACAAGAGGAGAGGACATCGACCTGGCCATTAAGGAGATGTTAACAAAGTGAGGAATAGAGCCAAAACAAGTGGTTTCAATAACCACAGATGGAGCCCCTGCCATGATGGGGAGAGAGAAAGGAGCGGTGGAAAGAATGAAAGAGGACAAACCTGAGCTCATCTCTTACCATTGCATAATTCATCAATCTGTCCTGTGCTCCACCCTGTCAGATGAGCATGCTGAAGTGATGAACACAATGATGAAGATTACATTTTCTCAGCGAATCCTCTTCCTATCACCATCGCATGCTCAGGGAATTCCTCAGAGAAGTTGATGCAAACGCTGATGATCTGTTGCTGCACAACGTGAGATGGCTTAGCAAAGGCGGGGTGTTAAAGCACATCATTCTGACCGGAGAGGATAAAGCCATCTTTTTGCAGATAACAATGTCAAAGAAACCTAAATACTCTGGCGCCCAGGGGAGGAAAAGAAAAAAAGAAGAGGAAAAACGGGGAAAAGACAGAGGTACAGTAACTTTAATTTGTTTATCTTTAATGTAGGCCTGGCTGGCTACATAGCCAACTGGTCACATTGTCGGGCTCTTGTTCACCTTTCTATCTTTATTTCTCTGGAGCCAACTGTTCTCTATACATAACTCCGCTTAATACATGGCTATTGACTTCATTTGTTCACTTATTGAATCAATATGTGGTTTTGTCGGGGCGTAGCGCGTTGCCAAGCAACGTGTAAACAACTTAACCGGAGTTAACTAGTCATGCAGTGTTTGTTTTTTTAAAAAAGAAACCCCCACGCTTCAATGAAGATCAAACATGTCAGCCATGTATATAGGTGATAGGTCCATAACAGTTTGTAACCCACAGTAAAATGGGGCTATTATCCTTAAATTATCCAATGCATTTTAGTAACCATTGTTGGAGCAGTGTTTATTTTCCAGCTGATTTTGGATGGTAGTTTGTGGTTTGCATATCTTACATTTCCCATATCTTTCATATAATAATATATTATTGTATTTTTTTTACACTTCACTTGAGTGTTTGTTTAATCTCTGGTTAGAACCAAACGAGATAAACCATACTACATTTAATTGTATTTACAATCATTTGAATCTGAACTAGGGTTGCCGCAGTGTGGACATTTTCACACCGAGTAATACGCTCGTGTCAACACCGGTATTACCGGTATAAACGGTATTAACTTTGAAACTATAGGTCAACCGCCATCTTCTCCGTCAACTCTCCTCTCACACTCGGTGACAGCGGCTGGCAGCGCGCCAATTCTCGGCGTCTTATAACGTTCTATAATAGTATAATATAATTTTATATATCATAATATCACGGCCAAAAGCTCTGTGCGCCTCCGGATGGCCGTAGCGTGGGGAGGTCACGTAGGGATTGGGCTTTGCGGGGTTTGTTTACCGGCGTTGCTATGGTTACCGGTCTTGTAAGGAAGCACGTCAATTATCGGCGCGACAATTCTCCCGCACAGAGCAGAACTGTGGCCTATTCTAGACATTTCAATTTTCTTAATTATATTATTCATTTTTACAGAATTTGTTTTTTATTACTGAAAAAAAAAAAGAATAATTGGTGTTGCCGGTGTGCAACACCGAGTAATCGGTGTTGGCCTCAACACCGGTAACACCGGTAATACCGTATACCGCGGCAACCCTAATCTGAACTCATATCTACTATTATGCTTGTGAATGCTTTTAGCAAACATCATGCATTTCTTAATTTTCTTATCTTTTATGGTAATTTTCCCATCTTTTATTTTATTGGAATGTTACACCCAATAGTCACATATACTCTTCTTCTCTTCTCTCTCCAGATGCACTTTTGAATTTTTTTGCGCCACCTACGGACACCTCCTCCACAGCACCACCGGGAGTTGAAGCAGCATCAAGCGCTTCTTCAACCTTCTCCACAGCACCAACCAGAGATGAAGCAGCATCAAGCACTTCTTCAACCTCCACCACAGCACCACCCAGAGATGAAGCAGCATCAAGCGCTCCTTCAACCTCCTCCACAGCACCTCCCATAGATGAAGCAGCATCAAGCGCTCCTTCAACCTCCTCCACAGCACCACCCAGAGATGAATCAGCATCATCAAGTGTTCCTCTCCCATCCAACTGAGCACACAGTGATAAAGAATCAGGAAAGGCTTCACCAATTGACCCTGCTGACAGGCCATCCCTTTTTACTGAGAAGGACAGAACAGAGTTTGTTCACAGTGGACCATATCAGATAAAAAACACTTTCACTTTCAACCAAAACAGAAAGACGGGAGAATGTGTCAGCATGACTATTTCAAAAATCAAAAGAAGTTGGCTAATGTACTCAAAAAAGAATGATAGCTTGCACTATCATTCTTTCGCTTGCTGCAAAATGTTTTCTCGGAAAGACTACAAATTAAATAGTGAAGGACTAAAGGACTGGAAAAACGCAAGCCATTTGCTTAAAGTCCACGAGGACAGCCAGGAGCATACTGCCCACATGGCAACCTGGAAGGATCTGGAGGTGCGTCTTGCAAAGGGGCTAACCATAGATAAGCAAGAGATGGCACTTTCTGAGGCGGAGAGAAAAAGGTGGCGTGATGTTCTCTCTCGATTGGTGGCAATAATTCAGTCACCATAAACAAACCGGACAATGGCAACTTTCTAAAAGAGGTGGAGCTCATGGCAAAATTTGATCCTGTGATGAAGCAGCATGTTGGTAGGGTGGAAAGTGGAGCTGGCAGTCACACACATTATCTGGGCAAAAGAATACAGAATGAACTGATAGACTGCTTCAGCTCAAAAATACTGGAAACAATTGTGGAAGAGGTCAAAGCATCCAAATATTTTTCCATTATTTTAGATTGCACTCCAGATCTGAGTCAAAAAGAGCAACTCTGTCATTCTTAGGATTGTTTCACTGGAAGACACACCACAAGTTAAAGAACATTTCATGGGCTTTCTTATGGCGGAGGCATCAACAGGGGAAAGTTTGTCAACTTTCATCCTCAGAAGGAAGGAGGAGCTTAACATCCCCTTTGAAGACTGCAGAGGACAGTCTTATGACAACGGAGCCAACATGAAAGGAAAGAAAAAGGGGTCCAGGCTAGGTTGCTTCAGCTGAACTCGAGAGCTTTCTTTGTCCCCTGTGGTGCCCACACTTTGAATCTGGTGATAGCTGATGCTGCAAAGAGCTCAACAGATGCAGTTGGCTACTTTGGATATCTAACAAAATTGTTCAAACTTTTCTCAGCCTCCGTCCATAGATGGGCTATCCTCCTGAAACATGTTAACGCCACCCTCAAATCCTGGTCAGACACCAGATGGGAGAGCAGAATAAAGAGGATTGAGGCTGTAAAATACCAGGCTGGACAAATCAGAGACGCTCTCCTGGAGGTGAGGGAAACTACTGCAGACCCTGTGGTGAGAGTGGAAGCCCAGTCCTTGGCTGAAGAGGTTGGATCTTACCTCTTCTGCATTTGCACAGCAGCACAGCCATATGGTATGACATCCTCAACAAGACTCAGCATGTCAGTGCACTGCTGCAGTCACCATCCATGCAGCTAGATGTGGCTGTCGACCTGCTGAGGAAAACGACAGAGTCTCAATTCCTACAGAACAACAGGATTCTCTGATGCACAGACGGCTGCCAAGAAGATGTGCGAGGAGATGAATGTGGAAGCGGTTCTTAAACAGAAGCGCCTGAGAACAACAAAAAGGCACTTTGGATATGAGTCTGCAGAAGAGCCTATCGATGATGCACTAAGAAAATTGGAATCCACCATTTTTTTAATGTGGTGGTGGATACAGCCCTCTCTTCCCTCAATGAGAGATTCCAGAACATTGCAGAGGTGAATGGCAAGTTTGGAGTCCTCCTGGACTTTCCAAACATGACCAAAGTAGAACAGCTACAGCACTGTGAAAACCGAGTGCTGCTCTGACCTATGATGGACAGTCAGATTGATGGGAGGTAACTTGTGGCAGAAATGCAGAATATTCCACATTTCCCTTCTAAAAAGATGTCAAACATGGACCTCTTGACCTTCCTGCATGATGAAAAGCTTACAGAAATATACCCTAATATGTGGGTGGCTCTGCGAATCTCAGCCACTCTTCCTGTCACATGGGCTGCGGCCGAACGAAGCTTCTCCAAGCCCAAACTCATTAAAACATATCTCAGAGCTACCATGGTGCAAGGACGTCTAAGTGGTCTTGCCATCATAAGCATCAATCATGTGGTATCAAAATAGCTGACATATGATGTTTTTGATGAATTTGCTGGAAGAAAGGCAAGAAGAGTGAGGTTTTAGCAAGGTGGGATGAGTTCCAAATATAGACAACTCTCTGTTGGAATAGAGGTAGAATTTCAAAGCAGGTTTCTGTAAATAATTTCTTTGTAATATAGTTTTTCACGTGTTTAATTATTTCAATTTCTACCGTCTGCAGTATTTTTTGAGAAAAGCAAAAAAGCGAAATTTCACTGAGGTTGAAGTGGAGACACTTGCGGGTGAGGTGGAGGCCCGAAAAGTAGTTTTGTTCGGCGGTCACGGGATTGGGATCACTAACAACAAAAAGCAGAGTGGCAACAGGTTGCTGCAGCAGTGAACTTGGTCTGTGGCACGGAGCGCACAGTCCCAGAATGAAAAAAAAAGTGGTCTGACAAAGAGGTACATATGTTTTTGTACCAATAAATCGTTCCCTGAAGACCCTCTCCCTCCGAATCCTGCCATTTGCATGGTCCTCGAGCAGGGCCAGCAGTGCCATGGTGCAGCATTACGCACGGGGCTCACCGCTGCATTTATAGGGTTACGGTAATAAGACTGACCGAGAACACCTTGGATAATCAGTTTGTAATCACCCACGTAAAACATTCTTGAACATAACCCCTTTTTAATGCCTGATTTGTCATGAAAATCATCCAGAGGAACAGACAATAAAATAAGGATTGTGATGAGGAGTATGTGGCTTGGTTTTCCAAAATTAGGGATTTAATTGATATTTGATTATGTGTTTACAGTGTTACAAAAAAATATTATGTTATTGACACATGTTGGACGGATGCTTTATTCCATGCAGTTGCGCCGTCAGTGGACAGTATGGAGTGACGGGATTGAATATAGAGTTTTCATTTCGATTCTAAGGAGAAGTTTCTGGAGTTATAACTGAGAAATAACGCAGTTGACTTAAATTATTCTGATTACATAGATTTAACACATGATACGGGTTGAAATTAAACTTATGAAGGGCGACGATAAAACATAATCTTTCTTCTCACTCTACATTCTACACTCTACACGACTTCAGTTCACCAATTGTCTGTCGCCAATTCTCCTTTTCCTCCAAACCGTGCGTACGCATGGGTCAGAGTTTGCTTAGGGCTGCGCACATTCTCCCGTCAAGTTAGTTTTTTATAGATCACAACCTTGGCGTGGAAAGTCACATACGTCACTTTCAGCCCCGTTTTGTGCGTACGCAACGGTTATAAATGAGACCCCTGGTCTTGAAGACTTGAGTGGCAAGTTTGTGATCATCACCTATGATAAGCTTCCATATGTAGGCCAGGTCCTCAAGGTCGTGGGAGAGGATATCCAGGTTAGCTCCATGCGGCAGTCCGATGAAAAAACATTTTCATGTGGCCACAGATTGCGACATAA
Source organism: Gadus macrocephalus (assembly GCF_031168955.1). Classification (NCBI taxonomy): domain Eukaryota; kingdom Metazoa; phylum Chordata; class Actinopteri; order Gadiformes; family Gadidae; genus Gadus; species Gadus macrocephalus. Next base: position 4,346,857 of record NC_082400.1, read on the forward strand.
TTTTATACAATAAGAAAGACGTCCAGGGTATAATTTCAGAGCCAGAGCCAGCAAACTCACGCTACTCTCAGTTGAGCATCCAAGATTGGGCAACGTTCCGAACTGCCTGGGGTTAAATGTGGGGCGAATCGGAGGAAAGAAGAGGAGATGATGAGAGAGGAGTGAAGGAGAGGAGTGGAGGAGAGATGAGAGGAGGAGAGGAGAGAGGAGGAGAGAGTAGTGGAGGAGAGATAAGAAGAGCACTGGAGTAAAGGAGTGGAGTAGAGGAGTGGAGGAGAGATGAGAGAGGAGGATAGGAGAGAGGAGTGGAGAGAAGTGGAGGATAGGAGTGGAGAGAGGAGCGAGAGATGAGAAGATGAGAGCTGAGGATGAAAGCGACATCAGAAACATGATGATTGCCAAGTTCAATTAAGTGTTTGTTCACTGCACTTAAATGCTTCTTTTGTTTGAGATCTTTATAAAACAAAATGTCTTTATGAAATGTTTGTTCATGAATTTGTAATGCACTTAAAGGAGCATTTCACCGGTGGAGGCATGAATATGTATTGAAATTGGGTCCTATATGCAGTCGAAAAAAAAAATAATCTAATTTGGTGCCATCTTGACCGAGAAAAGGCAGAAAGTGACTTTATGGCGCTTGTGGATTGAAGACAACAACTCCCACCATGCACCACGATGCACAGCTTCGCTGGCCACTCCCGCTGATCTAGATCTCCGCCTATCGGACACCTCGCTGTTCCGTCTACCAAGCTGATACCGCAAGACTGCTTGAAAATCATTTCACACAACATTTCTAGTGAAGAGTATTAGTTGATGAAAACGATCTGATTTCGTTTTATGCGGTTCAGGGATATCTCCGTAAAGACGGAGTCATTTAGAAACCGCATCGAGCTGTAGTAACGCTGTAGTAAATATTCAAGGTGCTGGTTCTCCACAGAAAAAAGTGGCGTGCATCAAGCCTGCAACATTCGTATGCAAACATTCAGTCACGAGGAGATTCGACATTTTAAATTGAGCAGCAATACTTTTTAATGTACTGTTAGTATTTACATTTATTAAGGGGCTTTATTTAAAGCTACAAAAAGAATACAAATAAAATAATGAATAAAAAATTCGACGTCCCCCAGCTGGTGGGGGGCTAATGCCATCAAGCGTTTCAGACGTCCACACAAATCCTAACACGAAACCGCATAGGTCCGGATAGATTTGAAACCATCTCCGAGGGTGGTTTCAGAAATGTGCGGTTTCAGGCACCGGATTCGCCGGCTCCGTCGGTGACCGACGGTCGGCCGAATACGGTTTCACCAAAAAAATCATCTTCATGTGGACGGGGCCTTAGAAGGCGAACACACGTTCACCAAGACGGGGAGACAGCGCCGGGCGACTTACGCCACTATCTGCCAATGGATGCCTTGGCTGATATCAGTGCCAGGCAACAGCAGCGACACCGACTCGGATAATGACGAGAGGGAGCCGGGCATGTTGGATGCCGTACTCGCCCAACTGTTCAATTCGGACACTGAAGAAGAAGAATTCAAGGGATTCGTGGACGGGGAATGAACTGAAAAAGTGAGCTTTACGTTAGGGCTGGGCGATATATCGAATATATGCGATGTATCGCGAGATGTTCTCCAGGGGATGTATAAAATGCCCCTATCGCGAACATCGAATATAAATTGGCACGCAATGTTTCTTTTTGCCGCCGCCGGCATACTCGTTGTGCTTTCACGCGACGGGGCGACAAGATCTCATACAAAGTGAACGTAGAGACGCGTATCTGCCAATCAGCGTTCAACAGCGTGGCCACTGAGTGACATGTGTAACGTAACAGCCAACCAGCGTTCAACCGTCAAACTCGGTGCAGTGCAGTCCGGGGTGAACTGCAGCACGGAGGAGAAAGTGATTGTTGCCGTTTGCGACTCCCGGAGCTCTATATATAATAATATATAATATAATATAATTGTTTATATAATATCACGGCCAAAAGCTCTGTGTGCCTCCTGATGGCCGTAGCGTGGGGAGCTCTCATAGGGATTGGGCTTCTCGGGGTTTGTTTAACGCACAGCGTTCCCTTCTCTCGCTATTTCCGGTGGCTCTCTAAACACTCACTCCCCCCGCCCATTGCGAGTCCACGAGATTCTCATGGACGCGCGTGTGTGACGTAGTCTGGAAGGCGCGCTGCTGTATATGTGTGTACCTCCGACCGGTGAGTGAGAACAGCCAGAGAGAGAAAAAAGGATGGAAACTGAGGATTTGGTTTCGAAAAAGAATAGCACTGGATCCTTCGTCTGGCAGTGTATATATAATAATTATTATTCAAACTGTTAATAAATAATTAACGGTTTGAATAAATGCTGTGTTGGTAAATCTAACTTGCTGTGATTTTCCTTTTCTTATGTGCAAGTTCTAAATTGTTCCAATAGAAAGCACTGATGAGTTTAAACAATATGTTGTTTCATGTAATCTACATGCAGACTTATGTTTCAGTAATACTAGAATTATTACTGACGTAACATTATACCAGACATGGTTGAATCGAGCATTTATGATGTGCTCTAGAGGAGATTCAAAATATATCGAGATATATATCGTGTATCGAGATATAGTAAAAAAATATCGAGATATTCATTTTGGCCCATATCGCCCAGCCCTACTTTACGTGTTATACGTAACTGTACAATGTTGAGTTATGCACTAACGTTTGAATTAGCGGTATCAGACTGTTTATTCTACGTGTTTACAACTGAACAAGGCTGGGAGATATTGTTAACATGCACATTAACGTTTGAACATCGTTATCATTAGAGTGAACGGAGTTGTCAGAACGCTTAATAAAGTTTGACTTTATCTGACTGTTTTGTTGACATTCCCTTTAGCACAGCTCCATCTAGTCGATGCATAACAACTAGAGGTCGACCGATATATCGGTCGGCCGATGTATCGGGCCGATATTTGTCATTTTTTAATCTATCGGCATCGGCCGATATCTGTGTTTAGTAGCGCCGATTTATAGTCAGGCATGTCCGCGGGCAGCCCCGTGTTATTGGTACCGGCAGAACGCATGTGAAGGACCCCAACCCAAAACTTGTAATCCTGGGAGATAAGGTAAGGCTTAAATTCTGCTATTTCAAAGTTGTATGGTGGTAACATATTTACTAGGTTATATATGTTACAAGTAAACTATGAAGTGTTGCTTCACTTAGTGAAAGAAAAAAAAAAAAAAAAAACGAAAAGCATTGAACCGTCGAGAGCTGTAACCTAAGGCTACAGCTGATTGAGTTCACAGGCTCACAGTTAACTTGTCCTTGCTGTTAGCTTGAAGGACTTTACTCGAAATCTAGTAGCAGCTTGCTTGCTTACAGTAATATGTTGGCCCAAATGTTATGAGTTCTGCTTACATTTTCCTGTATTGGAGTCGAAAAATGTCCCTCTGTTCGTGGGGTGGAGGAGGCGGCATTATGTTGCGCTACGTTATGCTATTCCGCCCCTCTCACAGACAGCTCCGTGCTTGGAGACACAGAGCAGCCATGGAGCAGCTCAGAACGGTGTATGACATTTGTTCAGAAGCGTGGTTTAGGTGACGCAGACACCGTTAGCCTGATGAAGTGACGTGTTCAGACCAATGTCTGTATATAGCCTACGTCCACAGTAAAGTAGTATAACGTTAATAGTCAAGAATGTGAGAAATCACAAAGGGTTTAGCATTGCCCTTGCAAGTCTGTGCATCATGACAGTTATTTTGTTATTTATGTATTTGTGTGATTACTGCTAGATTATGGTAATTTGGTTTTAAAAGCAAAAGGTTAAAAACAAAAACAACACATAAGGGAAGGTTTTGTTTCTTTTACGCATTTTTCTAAATTAGTGTGTAATTGTTTTAATGTGAATAGAATATTGGAGTTGTACACTGACTTGAGGATGTCTGTTTCTTTTGTGTAGAAATTGCTGTCTGATGGCAGAACAAAAATCAAATCCAGTGTGGCAGCATTTCACAGAGCCAACACCAGGGAAAGGCAAGTGCAATATCTGCAATGGACTGGTGAGCTTGGGGTCTGAAAAAGGTAAAAAGAAAAACACCACAAATTTGTGGAGTCACCTGAGGTGCCACCACCTCCAAGCTTACAAAGATGCACAAAAGGAAAAAGAAGAAGCAGCTGCCTCTACAGCCAACGTATCTCAGCCAACTGTAATGGACATGTTTGATGCCCAACGTAAATGGCAGAATTCAGATCCAGAGGTTTTCAGAGGCTGGTGGCTGCAATGGAGCCCAGATACAAACTAAAAACTGAGAAGCACTACCGCACTGATGTTCTAGATGGTATCATTACGAAAGTGGAGAAGAAAATAAAAACACTCATTGCAGAGGATGCTGGCCCTTTTTTGTCTTTCACAACAGACTGTTGGTCAGGGGACACTGAAGCACTGATGAGTCTAACATGTCATTTCATTGATGACAACTGGGAAAGGAAACAAGTCATCCTAAATGCCAAGGCAATGTCTGGCTCCCACACTGGGGAGCAGCAACATGTTCATCAGCATGCTGAAGCACTGGGACATCAGCCATGACAGAGTTGTGCTAGTGCTCCGTGACAGTGGTGCTAACATGGTAAAAGGCCTCAGACTGACAGACGTACCTGATCTCAGCTGCAGTGCACACACTATACAGCTTGTGGTGAACGATGGGATCAACAGTCAGCGAGTGGTGCTGGACGTTAATGCCAAGTTAAAGACCATAGCCAAACATTTCAACCACTCCGTGCTGGCAAAGCAGCATCTGAAAGATATTCAAAAAGAACTTGGACTTCCCCAGCACAGTCTCATTCAGTCTGAACCCACTCGCTGGAACTCAACACTCCACATGATGCAGAGGATGCTGGAGCAGAAACGCGCTGTGAACATCTATGCTGGAGAATATGGAAAATTTGCTACTCCAACAGCAGATCAATGGGACATCATTGCCAATTTGATTGACACACTGGAACCAGTTGAGGAAGTTACCCTCGAGATCAGCAGGTCAGAGGCTTCCATCTCCAGTGTCATCCCAAGGATTGCAGTGCTGAAAATGTTGCTTCAGTCAGAGGGTCCTAACACATGGGGCATAAAAACTCTGAGGGAGACGATGCTGCATATTTTCCAAGTTAATTTATTTTATTTATAAAATATTTATTTAATTTTTCTTTAAATTAATATTTCAGTTAACACTTGCGCCCAAACAAAACTGGTATGTATGACTCAAGGTTCAAGTCAGAGTTCAATAAATGTTAAAACAAATTGTGTGCATCTACTTATTATTAGTGTGACGCTTTAGCATGCAAACTAATGGGAAAACTTTTCGATATCGGCCCTAAAAATCGGCCCAAAAAAATCGGCAGCCCATATCGGCTATCGGTTAACCCTGACCTCTAATTATCGGCATCGGTTATAGAAAAACCCATATCGGTCGACCTCTAATAACAACATCCCGCTTTGAACAGTGAACTCTTTACGCCTAGCAGCTATAAAAAGCTATAAAAACTACAAAATGACCATTAATGCAGGCTATGTGGAAATGCGCCGACTATGGCTCAGCCTGGCTCCGCCCTCTTCCGATACGTAGCTAAGATGGCTGCCGTTGAGTACGAAAAGTGTACTTCGCGATTTGACCGTTTTGAGTACACCATTAGGGTCCTTTCAGTACACCTATTTTCGCCCGATCTGAATCGGAACGCCCTACGTACTCAAACTTAGGATAGTAAGTACGGATAGTATGGATATTGGAACAAGGCACAGGTCCCGCACAAGTGAGAGAGGAAGAGGAATCTGATGCTGGCACCTCGCCCAAGAAGAAGAAAAGCTCGCTTGGCAGCCTTCTTGGGAAAACACCAGCAACAGCCGCCACTCTCACACCAAATCAGAAAGCCACAGCAGAGATTGCACTGTACCTGCAGGAAATGGCTGTTGATGGTGAAGAAAACCCTCTAACTTGGTGGAAAAATAACCAGGGACGGTTTCCGCTCATGGCCAGGCTTGCACGTAAATAATTATGTATTTGGGCTACCAGCGCTCCAGCTGAACGTGTGTTCAGCACTGCCGGTAGTGTTGCTACCCCACTCCGCAGTTGGTTAATCCAGAAAAAGTGAACATGTTGGTGTTACTGGCCAGAAACCTTGACATTTAAATGTGTTTGATTTCTTGACACTGTAATTTTGCACTTGTACTTTAGTTTATCCAGGGCATGTAAATAGTTTTTAACTTTGTTCCTTATTATTGGTTGGAGTGTTAGATTAGCCTAATTATAATTTAATTAATTTTGCATTTTATTGTTTTTAGTATTATTCGTTTCGTTCGTTAATAGATAATTGTAGATAATTTGCTTTGCATTTCTCACGCAGTATTTAACTACAGTGTAACTTTGTTTTGAATGTCTTTGAATGTTTTTTCCAATAAAGTGTGCTCTTGTACCGAGTTATCTATTCATTCTAATTATTATTATTTATTTTTTTGATCAATATTAATCTCACGATTATTTACGATGATCACTTATTGAAAAAAATTCTTTCGAATATCTACCGTCGCCCCCCCCCCCCCCCCCCCTTTTCAGGCTTTGCGCCACTTTGTGTAGGATGGACTCACGCAGTCGCAGACAGGTGTACAGGGAGTGCTTGGTTTGCTTTGCAGCGGAGGTAGAGCCAGGGCTCCAGAGTGCGCCTAGAATTCGGGGGAGTGCGACCAAATATTTTATTTGGGCTCACCGGTGCGACTGAAAATTTATCTGGTATAATTTTTTTTTTATTTTTTTATTTTTAACAGAGCAGTATATTCATAATATTGTAATGGCCACGGAAGAGGCAGTGAATGAAGTATTGATTAGACAGCGATTTATTAGATACCGTTGGAACACGCAAGACTGGTAACCATAGCAACGTAAACAAACCCGCAAAGCCCAATCCAGGTCTCTTACTGAAGGCATTTAATGGTCAAAATATTGTTAATAGGCCTACACATTCGAATTATAAATATTCAAACTGATAATATTAATAAACAAACGAACTTCGAATATGGCAGGGCTCCAGAGTGCGCCTAATTTGGGAGCACATGCGCCTAGAATTCCGGGCATGTGCGACTGAACCGGTGCGACTGAAAATGTATGGTATAAATATTTTTTTTCTTTTCTTTTAACAACGATGTGTTTGCCCAAAATTATTATTATTATTTGACGGCCTGTGGCGGTATTTTTATGTACCAATTCAGACAGGCATGCTTATTGGAGCTTATGCGCTTAGAGTAGGGGTGTAAATCTCTGGTTTCATCACGATACGATATTATATCGATTCATTGGACAACGATACGATATTTGCCGATATCAAAAGTCTGCCGCGATACGATTTCGATTCAGGGGCATGCGATCGATATGAGACGATATCAAATGCCCATTTAACACAACCTCTTACAATCACATCAACTTACATCAACTTAATTATAATTTCATCATTTTATTTCTTTGCTCTTCCGGATATTTAAAACAAAAAAATCATTTTTTAATACAAATAATAAAGTGCCACATAATTGCAATTAAGTGCAAAAGGTTTTTTATGGCTTAAATTAAAGAGCCTGTAATGATCTTTCATTTTGAACGTAGACCATTCCCAACCTATCTGTGTGGATATTTTTCTTCTAAAAACAAAACATCCCTCGGAATCATCTTGGCTGTTAAAATAAGCCGTCCGTGTTGCCAGATTGGGCACATTTTTCAGCCCGATTTGGCTACTTTTAATCACGTTAGGCTGGAAAAACGGAACGAAACTAGACATCCTCGCGCTCACACATGTGCTCGCTGTTGCCTCGTTTAACCGGTGAATGGATACGAGCGGCTTGGCGCTTTGCGCAGAAATAGTTTCACAAACACCTGCGAAAGGAGATATATAATAATAAAAGGGTGTAATACTGCGATATGCATCGATGTTTGGCCGTTGCATCGATGCAGTTGGATCGTTCGCCAATCAATCGATGTATCGATCTACATCGATGTATCGTTACACCTCTAGCTTAGAGCACTGCAGATGGGAGACCACGCGCTGTAGCCTATACCTACACCACGTTTCTTCACACAAGCATACAAACAAACAACGAGAGGATAGCCTAAATAAGCTATAGCTTGCACGATGAGGAGAACCATTGATTATTTTTTCTTGAAAAAAAATGCTGCGGTTCCCCTTTCACCTGTCCTCGAGGTTGAAATGACCAGCGAAGACCCCACAACATCGGCATCAGTAGCTACACCTGCCTCCGCTCCTAATCCGCATGTAAACCTAGCATCTTCCGTGGACATGATATCTTCAGAGTCAGAGGCAGACCCAAAAAAAAGAAAACCTATGCGTTCAGGAAGGAATGACTCGGGCTCTTTGCATGGCTCCGCTATGACAAGGATAACAAATCCATGCATTGCATTTATTGCAGGGAGTGCAGCAAAAGCATGCCTGGGTCTGGCTCAAGTGATTTTGCTGTTTCGTCGACCACATTCAGGATTGAAACATTAAAAAAGCATAACAAGTCAAGGAAACATATCTTGTGCCGTGACAGGTGTGTCGCTGGCAAGGCAGCTCCTCTCCCCGCAGCTTTTCAGCGTCAGGCAGTCGCAAATAAAACAAGTGAGAATTCAGAACTGGTGATCAAGTTTAACACTGCCTATAACATCGCAAAGGAAGAGTTACCGTTCACCAAATTTAAATCACTGATCACCTTAATGAAAAAGAACGGTATGATGTAAACCCGACATACGCCAACGACACTGCCTGTGCGCAGTTCATCGGAGTGATCGCTGACACATTAAAAAAACAAACATCCAAACAAATAGCGGAATCCGTCTACATGTCATTCATGATTGATGGAGACACTGATATCTCTACAAAAGAGTGTGAGATAGTCTACTGCCGCATCTTGCGCAATGGGAGACCTGTCAACATCTTAATTGGACACACGGAGGTGGAGCATGCCAATGCAAAAGGTAGGCCTACGTTCCTCAGTAAGCAATAAGTAAGAAATGCATTACATTTATTGAATTTTCTGTTTTAAAGCTTTAGTTTCCCCTGGATTTTTTATTTCCATTAAATCTGTAAATCAAATGGCCATTAACATGTCAGAGAAATAGGTGAAGTTTAAAACTTTGCAATTTCAGTTAATAATGATTTAATAGCTTATTAAGTAGCCAAATATTTTATTTAAAATGAGGACTTTGCAAACAAACATGAACATATTTGTTATTTACAGGAGTCTATGCTGCCACAAAAAAAGCGTTTGCTGCTCTGGGTGAACCAAGTGCAGACTGGCTTAACAAAACTGTGGCTATGGGGGCAGATGGTGCTGCTGTGAATCTTGGCCATAAAGGGGGAGTCATCGCCCTATTGCAGCAAGAAGCAGGGGACTTCATTGTCCCTTTTCATTGCATGCCTCACAGGTAAGGCTTGCATGCATCACCTATTAATAAAACATAAATATCGGGTTTATGTCATTATAATGTGCCTTTACAGATTGGAACTGGCCATGTTGTCTGTCCAGCGGGACAATGCCATGATTGGTCAGGTATATGACATGCTTAACATGGTTTGGAAGACCTATCACTTCAGTCCCAAATCGATGAGGGAGCTCAAGGCCCTTGGAGAAGACCTTGGGGTGAATGTGCTCGTCCCCAGTGGGGTTAGAGCAGCGGTTCCCAAACTGGGGGTCGCGACCCCCCGGGGGGTCGCGGAGCACCGTCAGGGGGGTCGCGGAGAGATGGGCCAGTTTGCATATTAAAAAAAAAATATATATATATATATATATACGAATAATTATAATGAAACATTATATTAAAATACTGGCGTCAGAATAGGCTTTTAATGCACAGCCACTTTTGCACTTTGGTTTTGGGGTGGGCCAGGGAGGAGGTATTGATTTAAAAAAAAATAATAATAATAATATACCGGTATATGGGTGATTCTCGCGAGATCAGACATATGGGGTGTCATGAAGCATTTTGATGACCAAAGTAGATGCAATCAAAATAACAATGACACATCTGTAAACATCTTTCCATGGTCCACTTAGCACATGTTGTCACCTGAACATCACAAATATATATATATTTTTTTTTTTCACATTTAAGGGTACATTTCTCATTACCGCAACATGTCATCACTGAATTTTTATTCTTTAAGATGTAAATATTATTAATTAAAATGCATATAAAAGATTTTTTTTCAGTGAATGTTATACTCCAATCATATACAGTGAAGAGGTATTTGAAATTTGCTAAAATTTGATAAAAGTAGTGAAAATAATAAAGAAAATAAATGTGTCCAACACCGTTTTTCCCATCCTCCGCAACAATTTTCAATCATTGTCCAAGTCCACTAGGAACTAACATTTTTCAAGGAATTTTGTTGGAGAGACCGTATTGACTGTGACACTCAAGATGCCTACCAGGTAAGCAGTTGTTACTTTATCTCTCCAGACAAAAAGTAAAAAGTTTGTCTGTCATAGTACCTACACAACGTTTTAGTTCTCATTACCGATATATAAAGTTTTGAGCTATAAAATGTTTATTTTTTTTATTTTTTTTGATCATTATATACCTTCTTATGGTCTTAATAAATATAGTGAGGTCAAGTTAAGCTAGCCCTCATGGTGCTTCCACAGTTAGCAAAAAGGGTCAAGGTCACTCATCCTCCGAAACACCATTATCACCCACCGCAACAAATAATGGCCTGTTGCGGTGGAGAGACTCAGTGTTTCGGTAATGAGAAACAGACTAATGAAGTAAGAACATTCCCACAAGTCTTGTTCATTTCCTAATATAACCTGATATTTGCAATAAACACTGCCATAAACAACATAGCTACATAGTGTAAACAACTAATTTTCCATTTTTATCTAGCGCTTGCATAGTTTCTAACTCAAGTAAATGCAGTAAAGGCCACCTAATATATTCTGTCCATTTAATATTTTGTAGTAATTATGTATTTCTATATATTTTTATGAAATGTTACTTTCATGTATGATTTAAAATATAATATTTTGTTACAGGCAAACTTCAGTGGAAAGGAAAAGGGCATCAGCAAAAGACAGGCTGGCAAAGCATAGGGAAAAAATATACAGCAATCCAGAATTACTTGAGGAGTACAGAAGAAAGGAGAGAGAGAGGTTAGGGGACAGGGTGATCATAGGAAAGAATCATAACTTTGACAAACATACCATACGCACACACACAAACACACACACACACACACACACACACACACACACACAAGTGTTCATAAATGGAGAAACGACAATTGTTCAGAGTTCAAGTTTCATTCACTATTTGTATGAAGTCCATGCTTAATGCAGTTCACCTTTCATTCTTATTTAAAATGTATTCATTTTTTTTCCAGGTATCACAAACGCAAGGAAAATGGCAAAATAAGAACAACACAAGATCTGTCAAATAAACAGCGTGAGAGGCAAAAAATGCAATGGAGAAAGAATTCGGCCAAATATTATAGGACAAAAAAACAAGAACAAGTAGTTCTCAATCTAACCCCAGAATCCTCAGTAAGTGAGGCTGACAATTCAATACAATTAAATGAAACACCACCACCAGCAGAGGTAAGTTTAGACCTGACAGGGCCAATGGAGTCATCTACCCCTCAGAAACCCAAGCAAGTACTGAAAAAAAGAGAGCGGTCATCAAATTCTGTATTAAAATTACGAGCAAAATTGAGATTCGCTGAAGAGAAAGTTGCAGCAAAGGCCAAAGAACTGCTGAAACTCAGCCGGAAAATTAAAAGGCTGGAGGCTAGAAGGCCACAAAGAGCAATGGCCAGGCTACCAGTAGAAAGTCAGAGAGTCAGGAAGGCTAAAATGGGACTGCCGAGCACCAGCAAGAGGAGGCAACTGGGCAAGGTTGTGAGCATTTTCCTACATCAGGATGATGTCTCAACAGTTTTGAATGGCAAGTTTGGAGAGATACGCCGTAAGGGACAAATCTTCAGAAAAAGAGCCCTGACAGACACCCTAGCCAATCTCCATCAAAGGTTCTGTGCTGAACACCCTGGAAAGATTTTGTCTAAAGCTCAGTTTTTTAGATTGAGACCATTTTGGATTGTGAGGCCTAAACTGAAGGACAGAGAAACTTGTGCTTGCAAAATGCATGAAAATATAGCCCTGAAAATAAGCAAGTTGCAACAACTGGGGATCATTTTAACATCAAGCCCAGAAAACCTTGTGCAATCCTGTGTATGTGACATAAACAACATGTCCTGCATGTATGGCATATGTCCAACGTGCATGGACAAGATGTTTCCCACCACCTTGGATCCTCTCACTCAGGGAAACATTGTCACCTGGCAAGAGTGGGTCACGAGGTCAGTCAATGTCTCCAAGACCAGCAAGGATGGGGCTATGGTAGAGAAGGAGGTGAAGAACACCTTCCTTGAGAAAAGGAACACATCGATTGAGAAGTTGATGACTCTATCCACGGAACATCTGCCACGATTCCAAATTCATTTATTTAACATCAGGCACCAATATTTGGCCCTTAAATCAATGAAAGAATCACTCACAGATAATGCTGTAGCTGTGCACGTTGACTACTCTGAGAACTACAGCTGCAAATACTCAAAAGAAATAAAGGAAACACTTTGGAAAGGGCAATGAACAAGTGACTCTCCACACTGGGGTGACTTATCTAAGTAGGGGCAGGGTGGAAGCCTTTGCTTCCCTGTCTGCCTGCCTACAACATGATGCTGTGGCAACATGGGCCCATCTTGATCCCGTGCTCAGAAACATCAGGGAGAAATATCCGGATGCAAAACACACCCACTTCATTTCAGATGGCCCAACATCACAGTACAGAAACCGTACCTTTTTCTATTTAGCCTCCACTGTGCCCTTCATCCATGGTTTCCAATGGGTGACCTGGAACTACACTGAGGCCTCACATGGCAAAGGTGCACCGGATGGAGTAGGTGGGGCCCTAAAAAACCTTGCCGACCGAATAGTTTCCTATGGGACCAGCATACCTGATGCGGATGCACTGTATGAGCAGCTGGAGAGAAATTCTTCCGTGACCCTGTACAAGGTGTCAGAGGAGAAAATCAAGGAAAGCTCTGAATTGGTGCCCCCACACCTGAAAGCTGTTCCCGGGACAATGAAAATACACCAAGTGAGTCAGCTTAATAAGTTAATGCAGTTAAATAAGTTGAATTTCCCAGGCTTTTGCCTTGGAAAGCAGTCTATACACACCATTATCCAAAATAATCCCACAAAATTGTCATCAACTAAGTATGAGACACTTCAATGTTCAATTCAATGAGTAAAGTGAAAATGTAATGTTTTGAATTTTGAATTTCACCCAACAGCTGACATCCACAAAACCTGGAGTCATAAACACAAGGCCAGTGTCCTGCTTTTGTGACAAAGATTGTCAGTGCTTTCAACCAACTTGCCACGCTTTCTCTGAGGGAGGGGAGGAGGGCCCTGACAGCATCGAGGAACCTGACAGCACCGAGGCCACCATAGAGGTTGGACAGTGGGTCCTTGTCGAATATGACGGCGATTTGTTTCCTGGCACAGTCAAACAGGTGAACTTGATTTCAAAATGTTTTCATCTCTAAAAAAAGTGTAATGACATTCATATTAGACTAGGATAGAACTTTGTCCAGTTACATTATAGCAATGTGCTGTTCAGCCAAAATTTTGGGGAGACTAAAATGTTTTCTTTCTTTTAAAAAAACAAAAACAGATTGCTGATGACCAGTATGAAGTGGACACCATGACGCGTGTAGGGGAAAACCGCTTCTATGTCCCAAGCATCAGATTTCCTGGAGAAATGGTCTGGTATTACCGCCAGGACATACGGGACATAATCCCAGAACCACTTCCTGCCACCTCCTCTGCCAGACATTTTTGCATTTTGCCTGATTTATGGGAAAAACACAAAATCCGCACATGATTCACTTTATCACATTATTCTCAAAAATGATTCTGATAAAAGGTTGCATGATTGAAGGTCAGGACCAAATGCTTTTATATTAAACTAAAATAATTGTAAGATCATATGATTGTATGTTAAATTGAAATGTTTCTCAGGATGACATGATAGGTGTATGATTGGTAAATGTATTTGTTTTAGTTGTTTACATAGATGGCAAATGTTTTTTTAAGTTTTGTTTAACACAAGACATGGTACTGTTATGACCACTTTCAATGAGCAAATCAAGCTCTATTCATGAAATAAATATTATTTTAAAGATTATATGTGTTACATGTGTAAAATATGAAGGTAAGGCATCAGGACTCTTGGTGAACAATGAATCTGAACTGAATCTCATTTCCGAAATATTGAACCTCATTACCGAAACAGCATTCTCATTACCGCAATATGTGCTTTTTGTACAAACTGCATAATTATGAGTTAATCATACTTTGTTGAAAAATATATATACACATTATATAAAACAATACTTATTTCAGGTATGCTTCATAAAAATGGTAAATGTAATCGTTTCAGCAAAATATTGAAAAAGTACGTTGCAAATCAAATTGTGTGTTTCGGTAATGAGAAATATTAAGTCAATTATGAAAAAATATAGTTATACATAGCTCTGAGCATTCATTTTAATAATCTACTTTAAAAATAGCCAAAAGTACACATTTTAAACCATAATTTTAATGTAATGTTGTGTTGTGGTAATGAGAATTTTTTATGGACTTCGTCTCTAAAATGTAAATTAATATATAATAAATATTTAAAAAATCTCCTGAAAATAATGTTTTTAGTAAATTTAAACCTTAATCTGATGTGTGCAAAAGGAAAATTTGCTTCAAATGCATTTTAAAAATTCTGATGTTGGACACCTTTTAAATCTGCATTTCGTGAGAATCACCCATATGCTAGGGCTGTCACTTTTTATTCGAAGTTCGAATATTCGTTCGAAGGTGGGGTGAAAAGTTCGAATTCGAAGTGTAATTCTCCATTCGAACTGTAAAAATGCGCTATAAAGAAGAGAGCGGCGAGTGGCTTTTCCTCAATAAAGCGGCCCTCCTGGATCCCCGCTTCTCCCGGTTAGTCCACCTTTCCCCTGCACAGAAACATCTCGTGACTGAAAGCCTCTCACACGAGCTCATTGAAACGGAGACCGACACTGATCGCACACGACAGGGAGAAAAGTCCGCTGCTGCGCTGGGCGCGATGGGCAGCCTGTAGCGGCTGCAGCTGCAGCGGTAACGGAGAGCTGCGAGACTACTTGTAATTTTCTTTACAAGTACAAAAGAGCAGCATGCCGTGTTGGAGGTCGGCCTCACAGATTGTTCGTTTATATAGGCTGTGTGTGCCATGGACGACATGCGCTCCGCATATCGCGCTCCGAGCAGTTATTGTTAATGCGTAAAAGACAGCCGCACTTGTGTGTCGGAGCTTCCTCTTGTTGTGTTTACAAATGTGTTATCAAAGATGTGTTTTTATCCTGTGCTGTTATGAATTCAGTAGGTATACGTGATTTCCACAAGAAATAAAAAGAAACACGACAACAGTCGTTGTCGTGTTTCTTTTTTTTTTTTTTTTTAATAGTTCTATGGGGGGGGGGGGGTCGAATGTATTCGAATTAATTATGGACATTCGAAATTCGTTCGAATTTCATTTTTGGAAAAAGTGACAGCCCTAGTAAATACATATATTGCTACAAGGTGAAAAATATTATATGTTCTGGGATGGGTTGTGGGGGTACTGTTTATCATTGACTGTCATGAATAATTTTTTTATTGTTTTATAATAAAACTTAAGCCAAAAGGCTATATTTGCATATTTACATGGCTGTCTCTGAAGATTTATATTACATAGTAATAATAACATTATTAAAAATAACAATAATGGTGATGATTACTACTGCATAATAATAATGATAATAATAACAATAATAATAATAATGATTTTGAACATTATTATTATGCATAGTAACATTAATGCACTAAGTTGGGGGGGGGGGGGGTGCTGTCGCGCGGGGCGGGGGGCCGCGAAAACAGTCTCAAATCCAAAAGGGGGTCCCCTGAAAAAAAGTTTGGGAACCACTGGGTTAGAGGGACGCGATGGCTTTCTCATGTCTCTAGGGCCCTGGAGACCCTCCTCAGACCTGGGAAGGACAACCATGGGCAGTTCACTGCAGTTTACTGCCATATGGACCACTTGGCAGGGTCTTCTGCCAATGCAGATATTGCAGGGCGAGCCAGAAAGGTCTGTTTTGGATAAGGAATTTCTTACATATGTGTCATTGTGCTTTCATTATCAATTTGATATTTTTAACTGAGTTTGTGTATTTATTGTGCTTAATATGGTTAATCTGGGTTTAGATCAAGAAAACTATGGAGGATGGCACATTTGTTGCATTCTGCCACTTCCTTGCTGATGTGTTTTCTGGGCTCACAAAGTTCAGTCTCCTCCTCCAGAAAAATGAAATAATACTTCCTCAATGTGTGTGTATGTGATACATTAAAATAAATAACATTTTCAATTTAATTCCGTGTTTGGCTAAGTCATGTATGTAAAATGGCTACATATATCCGTCTAAATAGGCAGTTTGTGGGCTTCAAAATCTTCTGGCGACCACAGAGGTCATGGAAGCAAGACCCAAACCAGGGGGCAGACTGTCACAGCTCCAGGACGCACTTCGGCAACAGAAGAGACAACAAGAAGAACAGGGGGAAATCCCAAATTACAAGTTTCAGGTAAAATATTAATTTCTCTGTTTTGTTGGTTTAAATGTAAAACATAATATATCATAATCTCATCATTTGTTTTTATACCGGTACACAGACAGTCACCCTCAAAGGTGACTTTTCAAATCTGGCAGAAGCTGAGGCTTCGCGCAAGAGGGCCCCTAAACTTCAAAATGCGATAGAGGCAACAGTAAGGTCCACAGTGAAGCATCTGAAGGCCAGATTCTGTAGCCTCCTAGGCAAGTGAAGTTACATCAGCTTTAAACCTTTCATAAAAATAATAACAACAATAAGCTCTAATAATGTTGACCTAATAACTTCTTAATAATGTATGGAGATTTTTAATTGTTCTCATAGGAGAGGGCCCTACAGAATCTGCCACTGCAAAGGCAGTCAGATGCTTCAACATTTTCAACCATGACTCCTGGCCAGAGAGCCAAGAGAAGTTGGTGGACCATGGTGCAGATGATCTTGAGTTCCTCTTGGAACATTTCTCCCCCATCATCTCAAGGTGACTGATTGGAACACACCAACAATATTATGCTATTTGTAATAATATTACTGTTTCCAAAAAGTGTATTGCCATTTCATTCCATTTCTTGTGGTAATTTCAGAAATGGTGTCAACAGTGAGCTGGCTAGTTTGTGGCCTTGAAAATGCTGATATCTAGGATGTTTAAGGACAAGAGCTACACAAGCCTGTGGGAGATGATGTTGAACAGAGAGCCATACTGCTCGGAGTTCAAGGTTTTTATACTGTTTTTATTTCAAAGCTTTTATGTTAAAACATTGGCTTGTACATCTCAAGTTTATATGTTTGTTTGTTTCTTTTAGAACATCCTGCACCTGGTCCATATAATGCTGGTCCTCCCAGTGTCTTCTGCAGTGCGTGAGAGGGGATTCTCTTCACAGAAGAGGATAAAGTCTGACGTGAGAGCATCTCTTCATTCAGACACAGTGGAAGACCTGATTAGAATCAGCGTTGAGGGTCCAACTTTGGAGGACTTTGACCCAACAGAGTGTGGCAATCTGGTTGACCCAAGGAAAGAGGGCATGGCCAAATTACAAATGTTGGCCGTCTGATCATGGGTCAGCTGATGCTCAGTAATCTAGCCAAGGAACACCACACACTTGTGTTCAAGGTACTTTTTGTTTGGTGTATATTATTTGGTTTTCAAGCACTTTTTTATTTTGTTTTATTATCCTGTGTTGTTGTTGTTGTTGATGTTGATTTGAATAAACATTTCTACACCTTTACTCCTGTTTACCTATGTCTACAGGGCTTGAGAGTGCGCCGTAGGGTGACGACAGCTGTCAATGTCGTCACCGTCACACCCCCCCCGGTCAACAACTCACAACTTGGGTGCACCATAAATACGTGCTGGTGCACCCAAATTAAAAATGTAGGCGCACCAGTGCACCCAAGGAAAAAGTTAGTCTGGAGCCCTGGGTAGAGCATATACTGCATGGGCGGGGCTTGTTTCTTTTTTGGTTAATTCTTTTGCGGATTAATATTTTTTTTTTATATCATCATCGTGATAAAAATTAGATGGATTGTGTAGCCCTAAGCCCATATACCAATATTTATGTTAGGCCTGTATTCATTTTTGTTTGCCGCTACAAAACAAAGTTCTACTGTTAAAGACTATTGTCATGGTTGGTTTTAATATTTTTCAAAACAAACCAAAAAAGTGTTTTCTATTTACCTTTTTATATTTATACATTCATATTTTATATTTTGTTGCATGCATAATTTGCACAAAGGTTCTAAATAAAATGAGAAAATAATTTTTAATGAGTAAATTGTCTTTATTTGTAGAGAGTATAATTCTAAAAGTAATACGAAATAGGCCTTTCCATGTGGTCATTTTATATAAACTATTTATTCATTGAATTTACAGAAAATGTGCTATATCGTGATATATATCGTTATCGGGATATGAATGACCTATATCGGGATAGGATATTTTGGTCATATTGCCCAGCCCTATGTGCAGGTTCAATTACCCACGACCACCATCAAGCCGTACTTTCATCACAGGAGGCGGGAACTCTGAGGACTTTAACGGCAACAACAAAAACACAAGCTAGTGGAGTTTTAAAGACGGTCATGTCTGCGCCGACAGCCCCTGACATGAATTTGCCATTGGCATCCGAAGACTGCCATCACGTAGAGATTTCTGGCGTCAGAAAAAGTGGCTAGGGTTAGCCATTTCAAGAGACAGATTTGACATCATCTGGAGGTAGGCTAATAATACTATCAATATCAATGACAAAAATAATTTATTATACTGATTGTGGAGCTGACTAGCCTACTAGCTTTTTGTAATGATGATGGGAATGTCACATGATATGATTGCAACGATGATGGCAATGGTAATAATGATTTGTTGCCGATACTAATGCCAATAAATAAATGTCTAAAGGTGATGATTGATAATTGATGATTATGGATAACAATAAAAATGTAATATGATGCAATAGACAATGCTAGCTAATGATGGATGACAGTAATAATTATGATGTCTGTTGATAGATAATACATACAACATACATAAATAAATACAAATGAAAAAAATACCTCATGATTGATGACCGTAATAATTATGATGTTTGATGAACTGATAAAGTGTAATTATTAGTGCTGTCAAGCGATAAAAATAGTTAATAGCGATTAATCGCATTAACGTCATAGTTAACTCGCGAGTAATCGCGATTAATTGCAAAAAAAATTCTATGCTAAATATCCCTTGACAGAGATCGGACAAAGTCACTGTTTGGCAAGTCCCAAGTAAGTCCCAAGTCTTAGCAGTCAAGTCTGAGTCGAGTCCCAAGTCAAGACAGGCAAAGGCAAGTCGAGTCCAAGTCACACCAAAGCCAAGTCGAGTCCAAGTCCAAGTCCCAAACTTTTCAAGTCCTTAACAAGTCACCATGTACTTTTTACTTAAAGGTTGGGTACGGAATTTGCTTTTTTGGCCATTTTTGCAAAATTACTTGAAATCCTTATCATAACCCGCTTACAGCCACTGAGTTAGAAGTACTGACATGAAAATTAAACAAGTCAATCATCTGTGGAACGGGCAGGGCTCGAAAAACTCCAGCCAATCATTTGGATTGCCACCTCGTTGCATTGGACAGTAAGTACGTCAATCAAACGGTCGTACTGCACTCCCCCTCCCCCGCGCCCCACGCGCGACCCCTTCGTGCAGTACTCGTGACCCAGAGCAAGCTCCTGTTTGTTGTTATCCTGCGGTAGCTACTGGAACTAGTTAATCCATATTTGGACCTAGCAGTAGAAGACAATTTCCATGGCAGACAAGACGCCACCATCCCCACCACCACCACCACCACCACCAGCAAAACTCTTTTTCAGAGAGTAATTGATAATAAAAACGCTGAAAGAGAAAAACTGAAATCAAGAATAATCCTAGGCGCTGCTTTCGAACGTTGGCGGCAACTGAAGGACGAGAAGGGTCTAAAAACCGATGCTTGTGTGGCGGTTGACATAGTTTCAAAGTTTATACCGTTTATACTCGGTAATACCGGTGTTGAGACGAGTGTATTACTCGTTGTGAAAATGTCCACACCGCAGCAACCCTAGTGAAAACCAGGACTTCCAATACAATTATATGAAACAAACATACATTTTCTAAAAATAGTAATGATTTATGTGACCGTTTAATGTTTATAACATCTGGTGCAACCATAGCCGCGAGAACGTATTCTCAGCAGGGGGTGCTGGAAAAAAAAAACTCAGCCTGCACTAGACTCGCAACTCGTTACATTGATAAAAAAGATATATAGCAGCGCAGCTCAATTACACCAGTGCATGCGCGCACAGTTGAAAATCGATCGTTGTGTTCACTTTCTTCACACCATGGTTCACATCCAGCTGCTCACAGAACAAGTTTAGCGCACCACCACTACCATCACACTTTTTCATATAACCTTTTTTCAGCACTAGGTCATATGAGCATTAAATAAATGCTGCGTCTCAAAATGCCTTGGACAGCAGCGAGGATGACTCGCTTTGCCACGGGCCGAAACAGTTCCGAGCGACCACAGCCAGAGCGAACACAGCGGGGCAGAGGAGTGTCAGGAATAGTCTTTGGTGTACACATCAGTACGGCCTATTTGCACTACTGTTTAGTGGCAATGCAGTGTTTTATTCTATGCCTTTTTATTTTTGTAATTATTTCAATGAATACAATTTATTTATTCATAAAAACAAGATCTGGTCTTCAAATCTTTTTTCCAAATATAGGTCGTCTTACAATGGGGTTTGTGTTTATATTCGGACCAATACGGTACAGCGGGCGCTCACATGACGTTAAGCATTTCCTGGTGCATAATGTGACGCTTCAGAACCTAAAATCCCGTTTCTCCCCGTTGACACGACAACACATAACCGGCGTTTTCAGAAATCTCCACTTTGGCCGGAGTTTTTAGAAATGATCGTTTTCTGTGATAAGACAGGGCCTCGGACAGGGGGTGTTGCAGCACCCCCAGCACCCCTACTTCCCGCGGTACTGGGTGCAACTTACAGCTGAATGTAGTGCCATGTTGTTAAACGAAAACCTACGCTAGCCTGGCTCGCTCTCGCGCATCTCTGTTCGCGCTCGTGCATGATTGCGCGTCCAGGTACTTGGAATGGGTGGAGTCAGAGTCAGCGTTGAAGGAGAGGGGGTAGGACCATTTGAGTTGTGTGTTTTCAAAATCTGCTGGCGTTTTCGCAAATCGCATACCCAATCTTTAATGTCATTATTAGGCTATTGATCATAATTTCAACATATCACTCATAATGTACAGTGTAATTTCTTATCAATACAGGTATAATATGTTCAATGTTTCTGTCTTCAAATTTTTTATGATATGCGCATGCGCCGAAATCCTATGTTGTCTCTGAGGAGAAGTGAGAGTGGACGCTGGGTTTGAATTGCTACGGAAGGCACCACTGTGACCCTAAAGTTGGTAAAGCCACGCCTGACTAGTGCGGCATATGAGCTATGTATGGATGTCTGATAGGACTGCTTGAGTATATGCCAGTTACAGTATGCCACAATTTTCCTTTCAACACATTGTTTTATTTAAATATAAAATCTCAATGTTTAATCTGCATTGAAAAACTCTTAATACATTTTAAAGGCTTCAGCAAAACTAGAAGACCTGTTCAAACAACAGTCAGCAGGGTTGGTAAAAAAAATAAATGAATATGAACAAAGAATGAACAAAGTTACATTTGATTTGGTTTCAACATAGTCAAATAAAGATTTGAGAATTGGTGAACTGAACAAGAAACATGAATGCTTGAGTAAGAGAGGTAGAACGGTCATTTGCCACTGTAGTGTACTGTGCATGTGACAAGAAGGAGATGTTGGATTAGCTCAAGATAAATTACATTTGCAAAAGATCAGTTTGGACAACAGTAGCCGCGTTTACATGGCACATCTGATCCGCATAGATTTCTATGCGGCATAGATCTGTTCCTAAAATGTGATCCGAATGTACTGTGTATGTATGCTCGGAGTTCAAGTTTTTTTTTTTTTACTGTATGTCTAGCTGGTCTGAACTTTGAACTTTGGGGTCTTATGTGGGATCATTGGAAAGGAAAAACAATGGGTATGTATTGAAACCATTGATGACAGTTATTAAGAATGTATTTACATAACTGAAACTTAAGTTATTATGTATTATGGCTCCATTTAGTATTGGAGTGGTAATTGTTTTGCTTGAGCACTAACAATTAGAGGCCAGGATGTAGGAGCCATGTTTGTGGTTTCATGGTTTCTGATTTCTGATTTAGTTTTCATTTAAGTTATGACCACAGTTTGCAAGCCAGGAAAAGAAAAAGTTTTTTTTGACACCTACCTGCTTACGTCATTTATCAGGTGGCACGTAACCCCTCCCCCTTGACTTGCCGGCGTACCGGCTAATTGAATAAATAGTGGGTTTAGTTTGAGGGTAGCGTGATAGCGAGGCGGAAAAGTTTCCGACCACATACTCCCGTATTCTCGTAAAGGTATATCACTCATTATCATTTCTCATCCTTTGGACTGTAACAGAAAGTAAACCGGAATTGTTCTGATTAAAACACCATTCACATGAACTTTCTGCGAGTGCTTTTTCTGGAACAAGTGCGTCGGGACCCTCGCCATTCACCTCGCGTGGCAATATCCAGAGCAAAGAATTGCCACTTCATTGTGGCAGTAACAAAAGTGTCCGTTATGTCTCTCGCGCACACCTGACACATCTCTGGACCGGCGGCGACATAATGGACTGATTTTAATGAAAGCACAGCAGGAGAGAGCTTTTCTCTGCCTGCTCCTTCAATTAAGAAGGAGGAGGACAGCGCAGCAACGTCAATTTCTCGTCATATTTTTATATTTACCCCCAGCTCCGCCGCAAACAAGAGGAATTTGGATGCGAGTCCGCAGCCAAGACTGGTGGGAGAGAGTGGTCTTACGGGAATTTAGTGACCAGGAATCCTCGAAGGTCCAATTGCGAACTACTGCAGCTGCCATCTCTCCAAGTTAAGAAGTATTTAAGTTAAACCCCAATCATATCTAGCAGATAGAACCAAGTAACCTGTTTTTCAGCACAGCTTTTTGCAGTGTGATGGCTGAGAGCTCCACCGGATATGTATCAAACTTCCAAGCCTACACCGGACGTGAGAGAGGGAGTAGTGAAAAGGGCCTCGCACACCGCATAGTGATGGATCTGGCTGGACCATACTTCGGGTCCCATCTCTCCATTTTTATGGATAACTTTTATTCTGGGGTGAATGCTCATGGTCTGAATGCGTGTGGCACTGTTCGATCAAACAGAAAGGGAATCCCCCCAAAACCGCCTGCAATGGATAAGCATCGGTACTGAGTGTCTCAGAAGGATGAGCTGACCTTCTGTGCTTGACAGGATACAAAGGTTGTTTTGGTACGGTCAAACTACCATGAGCCCATGGTAGAAGGACAGGAGAAGACGGGGTGAAGACATCCAGAGAGAGGTCAGAGTGCCAGCGTGCGTCTCTGATTATCAGAAGCACATGAAGGGGGTCGATCTACTGGAGCAGATGGTAAGCTATTATCAGTTCCAGCACCGGTCCAAGAAATGGTGGCGGAGGCTTTTTTTTTTTTTTCTGTCAGCCAGCTGCTACAATTCTTACATTGCTGCAAGGAGTGCTGGAGCCTACAAGGGTGGCTACAAAGAGTGGCAGGCGGACCTTGCACATAAACTTGTCACCCCTGTGACAGCGAAGAGTGCTCCTCAGTGCGCTGCAGCACCTGTGACAGCCTCAGCCGAGCACGACTTCGAGAAGAGAAAGATCTGCGGGGAATGTTCACTGTCGAAGAGTGGCACTGAGGCCCGTCCTGGTGCAACAGTGTATGGCTGCAGACAGTGCAATGTGCCACTGCACATTGAGTGCTTTGGAAAGCATTACCGCAGCACTCGATAGTAAATTATGAGTTGTGTTTAGACTTCAGACTGTACTGTTCTGTTAATCTGTACACTCACCAACAAGTTATGATTGTATGGTTTCTGAAATTATTAGGTAAAGAAGAAGTAAACCCCTGTTTTGTTTTGGTTTTGTTCTATATCTGTGTTTCAGTGTCTATCACTTGTCACTTTGGTACCTCAAAAGTATGAAATAAAAGCAGATCTGTATTGATTTTCAAAATGTTCTTGATGTTTATTGATTTCGGCCATACCACCTTGAACACGCCCGATCTCGTCTGATCTCGGAAGCTAAGCAGGGTCGGGCCTGGTTAGTACCTGGATGGGAGACCGCCTGGGAATACCAGGTGCTGTAAGTGGTGTCGGGTGGTGGCCTATAGGTGGCACTCTTCCCTCTGGCCCCCTTACTCATCAATCCCGATGCCCCAGTGCAGTGACGGGGACACTGTGCTGTGGAAGGTGCCGTCCTTCGGAGGAGACGTAAAACCGAGGTCCTGACTCACTTTGGTCATAAAAGATCCCATGGCACTGATCGTAAAGAGTAGGGGTTTCCCCGGTGTCCTGGCCCAACCAGGCTCATTTCAATCTGGCCCCCTAATCATCCTCCTGTATAATTGGCTGACTCATTAATTCCCTCACTCTCCACCTCAAGCTGGTGTGTGGTGAGCGTTCTGGCGCAGATTGGCTGCCGTGCTTCGCCCGTGTTGGTGCTACACACTGGTGGTGGTTAGTGAGGTTCCCCCTTCCCTGTAAACAGCGTCTTTGAGTGTCTAGAAAAGCGCTATATAAATTCAATGCATTATTATTTATTATTATTATTTATTAAAAATATGCAGTTCAAGTTTATGGCCAAGCAAGTCAGTCAAGTTGACAGCCAAAGAATTAATCGCTCAAATGCCTTTTACATCATGTTTTTATCTGAGCCTGAGAAATTAAGGTTTTAGTAGGCGTTGACAAATTTTGAATATTGTTCTGAAAACCCTCAGGTTTTGAGAGGGGGTTTACAGAAAAGTTCTTAGGCATAAAAAGGCCTTTTTTAGCAGGCGTTTTAGGCCTAAATGGGTTAATATAGGCTAGGCAACATTTATTACAGCGTAGGCCTACACACAAACTTATAATTGAGTCACAGGCTACATGTTGTCACAGGCTACATGTTGTAGGCATCTGCACATTGCCACTAGTTTACTGCATTTATTTGAATGATAGTATTAACCCCCTCCCCCAACCTGATGTGACCCATCTTGGAAGTTATTATAAAGTTATTTATTTCAGGGTTTCAATAAGTAAATGTATGTTTTTGAACTTCTCAAAGGATGAGGCAGAAGAGGAGGAGGAAAGGCTGAGGAGGAAAAGGGTCATCAGGCAAGCAGTTTGAGTCAGAAAGAGCAAGCGAATCCAGAGTCAGAGGAGGTGGAGGGAGACCAAGAAGGAGAGACAATAGGAGAGCAAACAAGCAGAGAGCAGGAAAACAACCAAGCAGCTGAAGCACCTCCTCTGTGTAGTGTGCATGATTTAGGTCATAAAGACACAGGGCCCAAGCAAGTAAAGCTGAAAAGCTACCCACATGACAGCTTTGGTACACAGAAGAGGGCATTTCACCGCAGCTGGTTTGTGAAGCATACATGGTTGGAGCAGAGGTTGCGTTAACCGACAAATGTCCGTCATTGACGGATATTTTTTAACTATGACGGAAAAATCTGAAGGCAGTCCGTCATTTTGACGGATTTTACAATGACCATTACCAATAATAAACATAAGAATAAAAATCACAATTGAAGTAACAGGCAAGTTGTGACAGTTTTCTTACTCTACATAAGCTTCATTGCCGACACCAACTTTCAAACTGAGCCGAAGTTACGGCAGTTCTGGTGTTCAGTGGGTCGATACATTGTAGCCAGCTGAGCAAGTGTTCAGCTCCATCGCGCTCAAAGCCATGCTCCGATTTAAAACCATTAGCACAGTCTGAGATGTAGCCTAGGCTGCAGTAGGCTAGGCTATCTACCTATGTAGCTATGTTTCAGTAGGCTGTTTCCCCTTCTCAATCATCTGCAGAAAACATGTAATTTTGCAGAGATGCATTGAGCCGTTTGTGTCACTTCGCTGTCACCTGTACGTGATCAGTGCTGTTATTGTTAAGGACGCTTAGGATCACGGCTGCTCGAATATCTGCGATCATTTTAATGAAAGTACAGGCAAACCAACATTTAGGCTTACATAGTGCAGGGGGTGGTTAAACTTAAAATTATCACACACATCTAATTATCCTACGGCAGAATCCGATGGCCGTCCGTTACTTTGACAGATAGACTGATGAATGAATCGCTACCGGTAGCCTTCACGCCCGACCTGTTGGTGGCGTGCTCGTGCATATTAATTAGCTATTTATTAGCTGTCATCTCTTTCATCGCTCGTGAATTCGTTGTCTATCCGGATAGAGCATACGGTCACACACATCTCGACACCGTGCTCAACGCCTCGCGCTATCCTACAGCTGACAGCGCGTTGAAGACCCACGGACTAGAGGCATTGGAGCACATCTGTGCCCACTACGGGTCACCGCGGGGTGCAGCTGCACCACTGGTTGAGAATGACCGCATGCAGAGGGATTTTCTCCCGATGAAGAGAGTGCTGGCAGGGTCGGGAAATCCCTCGTTCAGGGGCTCCTGTCGGCTGCTCATCACTTCGCTAGGGGAAATTCTTCCCGATTTTAGAGCGCTGGCTGAAGTGGCGCTGGTTATCCCAGTGTCAAGTGTTGCAGCTGAGCGCGGATTCAGCCTTCAAAATAACATAAAAACCGCCACGAGAAGTCGTCTGTCGGAGGTAAAGACGCAGCATCTAATGACAATCGCCTCGGCAGCAGTATCCATCGATACGTTTGATTTCAAGCAAGCAAGCACACTTTTCATATCCATGCGGGCAAGAAGGAAAGTTTGAGCTGCCTACAGAAGATTACCAACTGTTGGTAACTGTTCATTTTCACTATAATTGTCTTCGTTCAGCTAAAAATAGCCCATTACAGCCCATACATCGTTCTATGTTAAGGCACAACAGCCGCAATGTTTTAAAAGCGAAAAAATCGAGTTCTCACCGTCAGAAAGAAATGCATAAATAAATTATTAATTATTATTGAAACACGCTTGTTCTGTGAATTATTTTTTTAATGAAAATAAGTCAATAAAAACAAGTGAGGCTATTGAATATAAGCATTATAGCTTAGGCCTAGGCCTATATTACCATTTAAAAGTTAAAATAAAATGACAGATAATAATGGACAATGACGGATTTTTTACGACCCTGTCCGTCAAAATGACGGACAATGAAAAAGCCTAGCGCAACCTCTGGGTTGGAGTCAACCTGAATGCAGCTTTCTGCTTTCCATGTAGATTGTTCGGTAAAAACATCAAATATGATGCTTTGGGCAGTAGTGGTTGCCATAACTGGAAGAAAGTACTGTCCATTTTCAGTAAGCATGCGATGGCACATAAAGAAAGTATTATTGCATGGCAAAACTACAAGTTAATCAGCCAAGTAGGAGATGTCGCTCAGATGATGCCGACTGGTAATGCCCGGGAGATATCAGATAGGAGAGACTATCTAAAGCGAATTGTGGCAGTCGCCTCCGTTAGGTAGTCAGGGACTTCGCTTTCGTGGCAATGATGCATTAACAAGGGCAACTTTCTTGCCTGTATGGGCCTGTTGAAGGAGTTCGATCCATTTCTCTAGAAACGTAACCCTGCTTCCAATGCGACCTATACTTCACCAACATCTCAAATTGAGATTGTAGAGTGCTTAGGGCTGCAGGATATATCGGCTATGTACGATATATCGATAAAATTTCCAAGGGGATACAAGATTTGACAATATCGTTTATATCGATATGCGTTAAAATGGTCAGTTTCCCACTCAAGCGTCTACAGCGCTTGCCTTGGAGACTGTGAGCGCGACCCCTCCCCCTCTCACTCTGTCTTTCCGAACGTGCCGTGTGCAAAGACGCCTCATTCCCGCCCCCGCCGCCCCCTCACCACACAACAAGCATGAATGATACCCGTAAAGAAAACGAGACGGCGGCGGGAGACGAAATTGTTTCGAAGAGGAGAAACAACGGCTCCATAATGTGGAAATAGTTTGGGTTTAAAAAAAACAGATGAGCAGCAGCTGCAGGTCATCTGTAGAGTGTAACAAAACCGTTGCGACTAAAAGTGGAAGCACGACAAATCTATTCCACCATTTACAGCAGCGGCACAAAGTGCAGTATGAGGAATGCGTAAAACTCTGTGGCTGTGCTGCTGCATCACCGCCCGCGACAGTTTCTTCTGCCCCGAAACCAGGGCCGGCGATCGGCAAATGTGTTGGGGGCGCCCTCTGGTGACGCTCTTAATTAATTAATTAAAATATACGAAACAAGCGAAATGAAACCAAACATGTTCCCAAATGGAACGGAGAAGGGAGGGGGCGGGGGATTAAAGTTACGGCGCACTGAAACCCTCACCGTAGTACGCAGGACAATGCGACGAAGCCAATGCTCTTAATGGTAGCTAATGTGTGTAACCTACAGCTTTATATTGTTTTGCATAGGTGATTATTTTGTGAAGAAGGTGAAAAACGTCCCTTTTTTTTTTTAAAGATCCCATGCCATGCTATTTTATGGATGCTTTAATATAGGTATTAGTGGGCCACAAACACAGTATTCAAAGACGTCCCCGAAATTCAGCCGTGGTGCAGTTACAGCCACTCCGAACCAGTCGCACATTGAGCTTCCCCCAAACGCGCTGTTTCGGTGGGCGTGTCAAGGCAGGTCAAGGAGGGGGGTGGGGCCCTGAGCAGCTTGTAGCCACAGTACCATGCGCTCCGTTTACGGTGGGCGTGTCAAGGCAGGTCAAGGAGGGGGGTGGGGGTGTGGCCCTGAGCAGCTTGTAGCCACAGTACCATGCGCTCTGTTTACGGTGGATGTATTGCAATGGCTCGTAGAAACCCATATTATACATAGATATCTATATCATATAATATATATTATCACCTGGCCCAGAGGAGCTTGTAGCCACGGTACCATGCGCTCTGTTTACGGTGGATGTATCGCAATGGCTCTTAGAAACCCATATTATGCATAGATATCTATATCATATAATATATAATATATATTATCACGGCCAAAAGCTGTGTGAGCCTCCAGACGATAGGCTATTATTAGGGCTGTAACGATACGCGTATCAAACCGAAAATCGCGATACTCAAAGCCACGAACCTGTCTCGCGGTGTGAGAAGGCAGAAGCGCGATATGCCCTTTCTAACTCTTCGGTCAAATTGTCAGATTGAAATTTGCTAATAATTTGTCTAAATAATAGTCTGCTGACAGCGCCCCCTCCTATCGATGCCGTAAATATGTGACGAGATGCCCTCTCAGTGATCACAGCTCTCCGTGGCTACGGAGGATTGCATTTCTCCACAGCCGTCGAAGTCCTCATATGCGATATGAACGACATTTATCTAGAGTGGGCCAAGCGTGAAAAAAATTGCCTGTGTGATCCTGTCTCTATTGTTTTGTGTGATTTGACTGGCAGTTTGTCTGCTTATAGGTCGGAATGAAGCGGCCACCGATTATTGACAGGATGGGTACTTTATTCTACCGGACTCGTTCGCTTCTTCACTAGACACACGCGCTACCGCTCGCTCTCCTCGCTCGTCCACTCACTCGCTGACGTCACTCACACACGCATACGCACACTGCCATTCTCCCGCACACACATATGCTACTCGTAACACTATGCCTCGTTATTGCGACGTTCATGTTTTTCCTCATCTATTGGAAGTTAGGCTATTAAACATGTTGCATTCTATACGGCCTGATTATGTCATTATTTAAGCTACATAGCCTAATAAGAAGCGCTAATAAGGATATTTGAATAAACCAACCAAACAGTTAAAGGGGCCCTATTATGCCTACCAGCAAAAAGCATCCTCCAACTGCAATCTTTGGTGATTTCTTTATGAATTTAGCTATACTTTAATAGTATTCTTTCGGTTCAAATCTGTTCAGTGTTCCAAATTATTTGTTATTAAATGTTACATTAAGATAATTGGTATTTAAGTGTTGTTTAAATAAAATGCTTTTTAAATTTAAAAGAATCGTGGGATGTATCGAACCGTGGGTCAAAAATCGTGATACAAACCGAATCGTGAATTTGTGTATCGTTACAGCCCTAGCTATTATGAATCTCAAACGACCGCGTCTACTTCAGATTGATGTGGAAGTGGAAGAACCAGAGACGTCGGAGAACCAGACGAAGTCCAATTGTGATTCATTATATCGTCTGGACGTGCACACAGCTTTTGGCCGTGATAATAATATGTATTATTTGATATAGATATCTATGTATTATATGATATTATTTAGATGTAGAGCTCCAGGACTGTAACGCAAGTGTTGTACACTTCCTTGTTATTTGGATAACCGTTCTAATGTTGGTGTGATGGCGCATAACACGTCGGACTCTCGTCTCTGGTATTTCTACAACGAGACTCGTAGTGGGGGTTATCTCAGCCATGGTTGAGAATGAATTGGGAGAAAGGAACTTTGACTTTGACTCCTTGAAGTACATGAACCACGACATGGAGGAGAAAGGGATGGTTGGCCGCGAATGTATCCCGCTTGAGCCCTGCTTCCCGCCGCCTCGGCAGCGGTCAGCGCTAATCACCGCCTCCTGAAGCCGAGGCGGTGGTCCATCGGCAGCGAGGCTCCGGCGGGAGACGACCGCGGTCAACAATCCCTTTCTCCTCCATGTCGTGGTTCATGCCTACTTCAGGGAGTCAAAGCCAAAGTTCCTTTCCCCCCAATTCATTCTCAACCATGGCTGAGATAACCCCCACTACGAGTCTCGTTGTGGAAATACCAGAGACGAGAGTCCGACGTATAACAAGGAAGTGTACAACACTTGCGTTACAGTCCTGGAGCTCTACATCTAAATAATATCATATAATACATAGATATCTATATCAAATAATACATATTATCACGGCCAAAAGCTGTGTGCACGTCCAGACGATATAATGAATCACAAAGGACTTCGTCGGGTTCTCCGACGTCTCTGGTTCTTCCACTTCCATCAATCTGTAGTAGACAGAACCGCGCGCTGCCTGCTGCCTGCTGCCGGCGCGAGGCACCACCGCCCGGCTGCCCGCTGCCGGGCGGTGGTGGTTCGCGGCGGTGGTGCCTCGCGGCAACCGGCGGCAGGCAGCATGTTGCAGTTCATGTACTTCGATGTCGTTCTGCCATTGCATTCAAAATTCTGTAACTAGCCTGTTACTACGAACCTAGCAACTACCGTACACGTATTAGCATTTAGCACTAGCTCAATCACGACTCCTTCAGAATTTCTGTGGGTGGTTACGAACCAACCAAGTGGGCAGGGCCATGAATAATAATTTGACAACGCTACGTCACAGTGTCACCTTATCCAGATCGGCTCATTTCTTCTGCCTTTTTCCTTTCATTGGCTATTGCATACAGCAGACAAACTGCATAGATTTCAAACTTACCACAGGTCACAAACTTATTCTGACCTATGTTATTTAACAAACAATAGGAAAAATGTGATTTTAATGGCATGGGCTCTTTAACATGTTCTGTTGAAAATAACAATACAAAATCACATGTTGCAGTCATATGGACCTATGTTTTAATAAAAGTGCTTGCAACATCTCACATGTGGCTTTTGACTTGCATAAAAAACATCTAACCCACTCTATAGAAAATATCGAGATAAATATCGTATATCGCCATTCAGCCAAAAAATATCGGGATATCATATTTTGCCCATATCGTGCAGCCCTAAGAATGCTATTCTCAGGAAGTGACAAGTGTGATAATAGCTGGGATGAAGAATTCCAAAATCTATGCAATTATGGCGGATGAAGCAAGGGATGTAAGTGCAGAGCAACCGTCTGTTTGTGTTAGGTATGTGTGTGAGGGGGCAGTGAAGGAACGTTTTTTTATCACTTTCAGAGATAATGAAGTTTGATGCCAAGTCCATCACAAACAAGCAGCAGGAGCAGCTCGAGAAAAATGGCCTTGCTGACCTCAAGTGTGTAGCACAAACATATGATGGTGATGCATTCATGAGTGGGCCCACGGGAGGTGAACAAGCGCATTTCAGGAGACTCCACCCTGAAGCCATCTATGACCACTGCTATGCTCATGAACTCAATTTAGTGCTGTGCAACACTTGTAGGGTTATTTCAGAGGCTGTGGAGATTTTTTGACTTTTTGGAGGGTGTGTATTCTTTTTTCCACCTCCCTGGTGAAGCACCACATGTTTAAACACACTCAATCCAAGCTTGGGGTGACAGCAGTTGAGCTTGTACAGCTTTCACAGACTCGTTGGGCATGCCGGCTGCGTTCAATCAATGCAGTTGTTGCAACATTACCTGCTAATCTTGAGTGTCTGTCTGCCATTAAATCTCCCTTAGCTATTGGCATTATAGCAAAGCTCTCCAAGTTCTCAACAGTCTATAGCCTCCTGATGTTTCAGTCAGTTCTGTCTATAACTGAATCATTCCACAAGGCCCTTCAGGAGACTTTATACCTGGCAGAAGCTTTAATTGGGAAAGATGCTCTCTGCGACACTCTGAAGGATAGACGCACAGATGCATTTGCCATAGAAGTGTATGAAAGAACTAAGGCTCTCTGCCTAACACATAGTGTCACTGTGACACTGAGTTGGGCAGCTCACAGACCTTCAAAACAGGGTTGCTTTTCCCTTGTGTGGACAGGATGGTTAGTGAGCTTACACTAAGATTTACTAGTGTAGATGCTCAGTGGCAGGCAGAAATAGGCCGTAATATAATATATATTTCTTTATTTGCATTCATGGATATATTTTCTAACCTATTTTCCTCACCCCAATATGTAGACTTAAAATCATACCAACTCTTACATTTGTTTAGCATATTTATATTTTTTAAAAGATGACATTCTGAAGACTCAGGAGAGGGAAGCAGGAGGTCTTAAGGCAAGTAAAGAAAAGAGTGAGCCAGAAAACCGGCCCTGATAGATGCTCTGCTGTACTCTCTACTGTAATATGCATTAAAGAACCACTTTAAATATGCGATGAAAAAATTTCACATGCACTTCGGTTATTCCTAGGGGCTAAGCCCCCCAAGCCTCTAAATCCTAGTGACGTCCCTGCATGGGTCTATACCATGTTTGGTTATGATTCGTCAAAGGGCAGTTGAGATATTGGCTTACTTCCCGTTTGGCGACTTTGCGGTCCAATTTGATTGGCTGTAGCAGCCAAACGGTATCGAATTTGAAAAATCGGTTCAATGTTTTTTGTCAAACATGGCCTGAAGATCATCTGTGCCAAGTTTAGAGAAGATTGGACAACATTTGTGATGGTAGATACATTTTGAAGGTTTTTTACATAAACCAAGATGGCCGAAAAACCAGCATAGGGTGCGTTGAACTTGGCTTGGCCCAAGGAATCCAATGATACCTTGCTTGTGAATATTGGATGAATGTGTCAAAAGTTAAAAACATGAATGCATGTCCAACTTTGACCGGTTGGTGGCCTTAGAGCTTATGAGCTAGTGACCACAAATTTGGGTCATGGGAGAATGGGACTGTCTTGAATCAGTGTGCCAAATTTCACAACTTTTCACCATGGCGTTCGCTACCATAGACTCCCATTGAAGGATAATAGGAAAACGTACGAAAATAGGTTGTCTCGCAGCTTCGCTGCTGACCCCCAATTGTCTACATTTTTATTATTGTTAATAAAAATGGTTGCCCAGATGAAAAGGAGGAGTGTAATATAAAGATCACATATAGAGAATCATCGGGGTGGTAAGTAACTTATACTTCCATGGTCGGTAAACAATGCGACTGTGGTCGCTCAGACCACTGCTTATGATGCTACAATGCTAACCATGCTAGAAAACGAGAATATTTCTGCATCCGGTACGTCACGAACTAGGGCATGTGTCACGGCATCCAAAGTCAACTGATGCTTCCGGGGCATTAACTGTGGTTTTTGAGAAACACACTCCAAAACGTAGTTTTCTTCCATCAAAGAAGTATTTATTTTCGAACAAAGGGCTTCCAAAAATGAGTAAAAAGGGTTTCAAAATAACAAATAAACTCTTAACTTAACGAAAAGCTTAAAGGGAAACTTCACCCATTTCCATTAAAGGTTGGGTATGGAATTCGCTTTTTTGGCCATTTTTGCAAAATTATTTGAAATCCTTATCATAACCCGCTTACAGCCACTGAGTTAGAAGTACTGACATGACAATTAAACAAGTCAATCATCTGTGGAACGGGCAGGGCTCGAAAAACTCCAGCCAATCATTTCCAGCGCCACCGAGTTGCATTGGACAGTAAGGACGTCAATCAAACGGTCGTACTGCACTCCCCCTCCCCCGCGCGCGATCCCTTCGTGCAGTACTCGTAACCCAGAGCAAGCTCCTGTTTGTTGTTATCCTGCGGTAGCTACTGGAACTAGTTAATCCACATTTGGACCTAGCAGCAGAAGACAATTTCCATGGCAGACAAGACGCCACCATCCCCACCACCACCAGCAAAGAGAAGGAAAACTCTTTTTCAGAGAGTAATTGATAATAAAAACACTGAAAGAGAAAAACTGAAATCAAGAATAATCCTAGGCGCTGCTTTCGAACATTGGCGGCAACTGAAGGACGAGAAGGGTCTAAAAACCGATGCTTGGGTGGCAGTTGACCTAGTTTCAAAGTTTATACCGTTTATACTCGGTAATACCGGTGTTGAGACGAGTGTATTACTCGGTGTGAAAATGTCCACACCGCGGCAACCCTAGTGAAAACCAGGACTTCCAATACAATTATATGAAACAAACATACATTTTCTAAAAATAGTAATGATTTATGTGACCGTTTAATGTTTATAACATCTGGTGCAACCATAGCCGCGGGAACGTATTCTCAGCAGGGGGTGCTGGAAAAAAAAAACCTGCACTACTCGCAACTCGTTACATTGATAAAAAAGATACATAGCAGCGCAGCTCAATTACACCAGTGCATGCGCGCACAGTTGAAAATCGATCGTTGTGTTCATTTCCTTCACACCATGGTTCACATCCAGCTGCTCACAGAACAAGTTTAGCGCACCACCGCTACCCTCACACTTTTTCATATAACCTTTTTTCAGCACTAGGTCATATGAGCATTCAATAAATGCTGCGTCTCAAAATGCCTTGGACAGCAGCGAGGATGACTCGCGTTGACACGGGCCGAAACAGTTCGGAGCGACCACAGCCAGACCGAACACAGCGGGGCAGAGGAGTGTCAGGAATAGTCTTTGGTGTACACATCAGTACGGCCTATTTGCACTACTGTTTCGTGGCAATGCAGTGTTTTATTCTATGCCTTTTTATTTTCGTATATTATTTCAATGAATACAATTTATTTATTCATAAAAACAAGATCTGGTCTTCAAATATTTTTTCCAAATATAGGTCGTCTTACAATGGGGTTTGTGTTGATATTCTGTAGGGGTGTGTTCAAAATATCGATACGGGGATACATCGTCGCGGGCCTCTTTACGATGCGTGTATCGATACGGAGGCGTCAGTATCGATACTTCACGTGCAACAAATCCCTACCGCTAATCAAATTCATGAAACTGCATGACATTTGCTCCTTGCTATGCGCATTTCGGCCACACAAGGCGGTAGCGCTGTAGAACTAGGCGGCAGCGCTGCTGACAATAGAATAAGTGTGACCTCCAGCCGCTTCAGACAAAACTAACATGGAGGAAGGCAGTAGGGAAAAAATATTTTCGCCCCCAGTAAAGTTGAAAGCTCGCGTTTGGGAGCATTTTGGATTCCACAAAAATGAAAAAAAAGAGCTGGACATGACACACGCCGTCTGCAAACACTGCGGGCAAAAAGTTAAGTACTCTGGCAACACAACAAACCTCCATCTGCACATGACGAGGCATCACGTTGGCATCTCGGAAACCCCGGTAAATGCTACAGCCACAGGGACACAAGCTAGTCTGACGGCGGGGTTGCAAGCTAAATTCCCTACAACTTCACCAAAGGCGAAGAAAATCACCGACGCTCTTGTGTCATACATATGTAAGGACTTGCGTCCGTACAGCTCGGTTGAGAATGAAGGCTTCCGGGCGCTAATCGCTGAATGTGAACCTCGCTACACCATTCCGACTCGTCGCTTCATCACTGAAACCGCTGTGCCTCGCCTGTATGATGAGGTAAAACGACACGTTATCGATTCCATTTCAGAAGCAAGCAGAGTAGCCATTACGTGTGACGGGTGGACGTCGAGGGCAACCCAGTCTTATGTTACGCTGACATGTCACTTCATTTCTGAAAATTGGGAAATGCTTTCCTACGTTCTGCAAACCAGAGTGCTGTTCGGGAGCCACAGCGGCCATAATGTGGGTGAGTTGCTGCTCGAAGTCTTTGAGGAGTGGGGCCTTACAGCTTAAGAGCCAGTAGGGCTGTCACTTTTTCCAAAAATGAAATTCGAACGAATTTCGAATGTCCATAATTAATTCGAATACATTCGAATACATTCGAGAGACACACCCCCCCCCCCCCCCCCATAGAACACGACACGATTTATTGTGGAAATCACGTATACCTACTGAATTCATAACAGCACAGGATAAAAACACATCTTTGATAACACATTTGTAAACACAACAAGAGGAAGCTCCGACACACAAGTGCGGCTGTCTTTTACACATTAACAATAACTGCTCGGAGCGCGATATGCGGAGCGCATGTCGTCCATGGCACGCAGCGTCGCAGCCTATATAAACGAACAATCTGTGAGGCCGACCTCCAACACGGCATGCTGCTCGTTTTATTCCTTACGGAAAGAAAATTACAAGTAGTCTCGCAGCTCTCCGTTACCGTTGCAGCTGCTTCTGTCAGCCGTGCTGTATAAGTCCCCAAACAGGCTGCCCATCGCGCCCAGCGCAGTAGCGGACTTTTCTCCCTGTCGTGTGCGACGATCAGTGTCGGTCTCCGTTTCAGTGAGCTCGTGTGAGAGGCTTTCAGTCACGAGATGTTTCTGTGCAGGGGAAAGGTGGACTAACCGGGAGAAGCGGGGATCCAGGAGGGCCGCTTTATTGAGGAGAAGCCACTCGCCGCTCTCTTCTTTATAGCGCATTTTTACAGTTCGAATGGAGAATTACACTTCGAATTCGAAATTTTCACCCCACCTTCGAACGAATATTCGAACTTCGAATAAAAAGTGACAGCCCTAAGAGCCAGTGTTGGTTACTGACAACGCCTCAAATATGGTCATTGCAGCAGAGCATGCCAAACTGCTTCATGTACGATGCTTCGCGCATACATTGAATTTGGCTGCCCAACGTGCCCTTAAGACCACAGCAGTTGGGAGGCTGTTAGGAAAGATTCGCCACATAGTGACGTTTTTCAGGAAGAGTGCGCTGGCCAGCCAGGTCTTACAGGAAAAACAAAAGCTCCTCAACCTTCCCAAGCACAAACTCATGAATGACGTCCCAACCAGGTGGAACAGTGCGTTCGACATGGTCGAGCGCTTCCTGGAGCAGCAGCCCGCTATCTGTGCCACATTGCTGTCAGCTGAAGTGCGCAAGAATGCCAAGGAGCTGTGGACTATGTCAGATACCGACCTCACCAATGCCGAAGATGTAGCTAAAACCCTGCGGCCTCTCAAAGTGGCAACACTCGTGATGTCAGAAGAAAGAACACCCACCGTCTCAATAATTGCCCCGTTACAGGCACAGCTGTGTCAGGGCAGTGCTGAGCAACCTGATGACTCTGGGATCGTTAAAGAAGTCAAAAGAGCACTGGCACAAGACCTGGGGAAGGGGTATTCCAACAAATCCTTCCTTCAGATGGCTTCAGCTCTGGACCCCCGCTTCAAAGCACTGCCCTTCCTCACAGAGGGTGGAAGAGATGACATCTTTGCAGCAGTGGGACGAGAGGCAGCTGAATTATCAGAGGTTCGTCTTTTCTTTTTACATAATAATAATAATGATAAAATTAAATAATAACATTTATAATACTAATAACACTATAATTACTTCATTATGATTAAGTATAATGACAATTATACTAACAGTGACAAGATTTTTTTTTTTTTTCTGCTGCTTTTGAAATGGAGTATACTGTTTAACTACTATCACTACTGCTAACACACCAATCTATTGAAATACAGTATTGACAAAAGTGATATAGATCCAAACCACATCTTAGTAATGTTTGTTGAATGTTTATTTTGTATTTCAGAAAAAGGCTACTGAGGAGGAGGGTGACCATGAGCCTGCTGCTGAAGGAGAGCATGAAGAGCATGAAGGAGAGCATGAAGGTCAAACACAACCTCCACCCTGTAAAAAGAGCTGTGCTCTGTCTGATTTATTTGGAGAGACATTCTCAACAAGGCAAGGCAAGGCACAATTTTTTATATAGCACATTTTCGTACCAGGGTAATTCAAAGTGCTTCACATGCAAAAATGAATAAAATAGGAAAGCGCATTTATACTCTAAAAGTGTACGTTAAAAAAAAAAAGTTTAATAATAAGACCATGAAAACCATGAGTTAGAAAAAAACAGAGTTAGAACAGGCTAGTCAACCCAGTCCCATCACACAGGCAATGATTGAGGTAAACGCATACAGAGCCACTGAACCATTAGAGCTTTCAGCTGACCCACTGAATTGGTGGAGAAAACACAAAGGTGTGTTTCCACTTCTGTCCAATCTGGCTAGAAACACTCTGTGTGCCTGGAACAAGCGTAGCAGCAGAGCGAATATTCTCAACTGCTGGTGACATAGTTACAGCTGAGAGAAGTGTTATCAAACCAGCCCATGTAGACCAGCTTTTGTTTTTGAACAAAAACCTGAAAATGTACCAGAGGAAGTAGGTGGGTATTAACCCATTTAAGCCGGGAAAGCATTGCCGCTGTTCTACCTTTAAAGCCGGGGGCGCTGTTATTCTACCTTTAAGGACGGGAAAGCGTTTGCGTCGTTTTTCTGTATAAGGGGGGTTTTTGCCCAAAGTGTCGGCCTCTGGGCCACTGAAATGCATCATAATAGACACATATAGGTGTCAACTTGTTCCTCGTGAGTTTAGTTCAGAAATTTCTTCAAGCAAGTATGGCGGAATTTGAGACTGAAGACTTTTCTGACGGTAGCGATTTCGAGGAGTTTCTCGGCTTCGAAGATGTTGATGAGGCCGAGTACTTTGATGACGAATACGAACCGATTGACCGGGAATTATGGTTAAGGCACATGTTCGTGAATGACGACGAGGAAGAAGAAGTATGGAATGGGGCTATGGGAATGGGGCTGCTTGTGTTGCCGGTGCGAAGAGATTACTGGCGACAGAGTAAGAATCTCTTTCGGACGCAATT
Source organism: Gadus macrocephalus (assembly GCF_031168955.1). Lineage (NCBI taxonomy): Eukaryota > Metazoa > Chordata > Actinopteri > Gadiformes > Gadidae > Gadus > Gadus macrocephalus. The sequence continues at coordinate 4,386,407 of NC_082400.1, forward strand.
CGCCAGAAATATGTCCCGGGACAGATTTGCGGCCATCTGGAGGCAAGGACAATAGTAATACTTATTGATTGTGATGATGCTGTAATAAGAAATTACGACAATTTATATGTAAGAGATGTATTACTGTCCCGGAGATGCGCAAAGCACCCGGGTGCGTAAGACCAGATAAGCTTCTCTGGAATGTCACTTATACTTATCAATAGTAATACTTATTGATTGTGATGATGCTGTAATAAGAAATTACGACAGTTTATATGTAAGAGATGTATTACTGTCCCGGAGATGCGTAAAGCACCCGTAAAACCAGATAAGCTTCTCTGGAATGTCACTTATACTTATCAATAGTAATACTTATTGATTGTGATGATGCTGTAATAAGAAATTACGACAGTTTATATGTAAGAGATGTATTACTGTCCCGGAGATGCGTAAAGCACCCGTAAAACCAGATAAGCTTCTCTGGAATGTCACACCTAAGTGCGATCTCCAGACTAGCAATACATCTCTTCCAAAGAATAGAGCTTCTTTGGAATTTCACACCTAACTGCGATCTCCAGAACAATAATGCCTAGGCTACTATACATTCCCAAATTATAGCCTGTATCTTTTAATTACGCTACTTCTTAGGATGGAATGCAATTGTATTTGTATTATGCATAATACTTTTATTCAGTAGTCATCACATACAAGTGCATGTAATTTAAAACGCAGACTGTTTACAGTTTTAGTCCCAGTCTGTTCCCCTTCCCATGTTTGTTATTATATACTTTATTACTTTCTTATATACTTATTTCACTTTATTATACTTTATTTTTTTTACTGTTTTGTGCTGTTCCTGCACTTTTACATATTTTTTTACTTTATTTACTTTTCTACCTGTATGTAAATATTGTAAATATTTGTAAATAAAAACTCACATTTCCCATGTAAGCCACAGGTGTCAGCTCTCAAATACTTTTTGAATTGTGTTCCTATCTGTTACAGGGGCTGAGAAATCAGTAATTTAGTAGGCGTTGACACAATTGCTGAATTTCTAGAAAAACTTCAGGTTTTGGGGGCTTTTCTGAAATCGCCTATAGGTTTTACAGGCATTTTTTCCAGGCGCTTTAGGCCTAAATGGGTTAATATGTGGAGTACGGCCTTGTTCTTGTGAAGGCTATGTTTTCTGTCTTTAAGTTTTATGTTTCTCAAAACTTGAAAGATGTTTTGCACTACAGTTTTGTTACAGCCATGTTTCAAGTCAACAATTTTCAAAGGCAGCTGTATTTTTACACAACAGCCCTGTTTTTTAAGTTCATGTTTTAAGTTTATCACAAGCAATCATTATTTTGCCCTAGTCTTGTTAAGGCTAGGTTTTAAGTTTACTTTTACCAAAGGCAGCTTTATTTTGTACTTCATGCTTGTTAAAATCAATCTCTTTTTGCACTATGGCCATGTCTTAAGTTTGCTTATTTCAAATGCAGCTTTAATTTGTACCACAGGCCTGTTAAGGCCATTTTAAGCCGTGCAAGGTTTAATGTTTTAAAATGTTTTACTTGTATCAGAGCAATCTCTTTTCACACTACGGCCTTGTTGTAAAGGCTATGTTTTAAGTTTACTTATTTTTAAAGGCAGCTTTATTTCTGCACCACTTCCTTGTGAATGTGTTTACATGCACTACTAGAGAGTACTTGTTGGTCTACTGCAAAATAAAAAAAAACTATATTTGGTTACATATGTCTGTTTCTTTGTACAGCGTCTACTTGGTTCCTGTGCCTGCCTGCATACTTTGACCCATCATCCAGTTGATGGTATAATTTGAAAGCAGAGTCTCTGTAGAATCCACATGGTGACAAATATTTTATGATGTACTGTCAAGGAGTTACAGGCAAAAATGTTGTGTTATAAGCCTAAAATATCGGGATACGTATCGTATACGTACGTATCGCATGTATCGCGATACATATCGTATCGCGACCCCTGTATCGGGATGCGTATCGTATCGCGAGGTGGTTGGCGATACCCACCCCTAATATTCTGACCAATACGGTACAGCGGGCGCTCACATGACGTTAAGCATTTCCTGGTGCATAATGTGACGCTTCAGAACCTAAAATCCCGTTTCTCCCCGTTGACACGACGACACATAACCGGCGTTTTCAGAAATCTCCACTTTGGCCGGAGTTTTTAGAAATGATCGTTTTCTGTGATAAGACGGGGCCTCGGACAGGGGGTGTTGCAGCACCCCCAGCACCCCTACTTCCCGCGGTACTGGGTGCAATTTACAGCTGAATGTAGTGCCGTGTTGTTAAACGAAAACCTACGCTAGCCTGGCTCGCTCTCGCGCATCTCTGTTCGCGCTCGTGCATGATTGCGCGTCCAGGTACTTGGAATGGGTGGAGTCAGAGTCAGCGTTGAAGGAGAGGGGGTAGGACCATTTGAGTTGTGTATTTTCAAAATCTGCTGGCGTTTCGCAAATCCCATACCCAACCTTTAAGCTTTGCATCGTTAAAAACCCACTCATATTTTTGAATGGTTGTGCATCATTCCCTTATTTTCTGGAGAGACTGGAGAGATCCGTATCGATCTCCAACACTTCCTGTTTAAGATGACGCAATATGACGATTTTTGCGTAGAAGTAAATAGAAATTGTAAGAGGGGAGGATTCTCGCAAGACTACAAGCACAAGGGGGTGGGACCCGCTGATCTAGATCAGAGGGAGTGGCCAGCGAAGCTGTGCATTGTGGTGCATGGTGGGAGTTGTTGTCTTCAATCCACAAGCGCCAAAAAGTCACTTTCTGCCTTTTCTCGGACAAGAAGGCACCAAATTAGAATTTTATTTTATTATTCGACTACATATAGGACCCAATTTCAATACATATTCATGCCTCCAACTAGGAATGCGCGATATAAACGATATACGATATAAACGATAAAAAATGGCCTACGATAGAGATTTTAGTTATATTGCTCTATCGCGATAATGTATGTTTGACGCGATCTATCCATGACTCGCGAAATATAAAGAGCCACGAGCTGCAACCGTCTGCAACGCATCGTCCGCAACCCGCGAATTTTAAAAAGAGCCACGAACTGCAACCAGCTGCATCGCATCATCCGCGACACGCGAAATTTAAAGAGCCACGAGCTGCAACCGTCTGCAACGCATCGTCCGCGACCCGCGAATTTTAAAAAGAGCCACGAGCTGCAACCAGCTGCATCGCATCATCCGCGACACGCGAAATTTAAAGAGCCACGAGCTGCAACCGGCTGCAACGCATCGTCCGCGACCCGCGGAATTTAAAGAGCCATGAGCTCCAACCGGCTTCAACGCATCATCGTCATCTAAGTAAATATGGCTGAAAGCGAAACGGAGGAGCTGGTGATTGCTCTCATTTCATGTTCATTTCAAAATTATATGCATTCATTTTGCACTTATTGTTTTATCTTCTAATAGCAAGTATCTGTGCACACACTTGGAAGATTTTTCTTTATTTAAAATAGCCATGCCTAATACTGGACGTATTTCCCTAATTCACAGTATCAGTTTCTTTATTAACAAGACACCACCAATTTTTATTTCATTAAGAGAAGTATACGTCATTACACAGAAGATTTTTTTCTTTTTTAAAGTCTCTGCAGCTACAACATCATGTTGTATGATTAGTTTTGCACAATAAATGTTCTCAAAACGACATACATTTAGCAGTTTAGCTTTCCTTAGTCTATGTAACCTGTTCTGAAATGGTTCTATTATGATTTATATATCGTGTATATATATATCGTTATCGCAATAGGTTGCATGTATATCGCAATATGGATTTTAGGCCATATCGCCCATCCCTACCTCCAACGGTGAAATGCTCCTTTAAGGTACTTGAAAACTAACACTTAGATTAGAGTGGTCAAAATTATATATTTCCACAGTGTCTGCACCAGGTTGTGACTTTGCCGGACTGACACGGGCTGCCATTCTCGAGTGCATTTACAGGTGGCACAAACCACGCCCCCTTCCATCTAATCACTCAATTAACATTTAACATTATCAATAATCAATACACACATATTTAACTTAAGGTAAAGGATGGCTGTAACATTCCGGCCCCTAATTATTGCTAAACAACTAATTACAAAAACCAAAAAGGGAAAAGTATATAGCCATAACACAAGAATCTACTGACATCAGTTACTTCATGCATTTTTTTTTCTTTTTTCAAACATTTTCTTCTTAAAATGTCTTTTGATCAGTCCATAAGCCATTAAAAAAGACAAAATAAGGTCTTTGATCTTCAAAAATATGAAAAAAGGGAACTGTGTATTAGAGCCCGACCGTTATAGGATTTTTAAGGCCGATACCGATACGAATATTTTGTGATTTAAAAATCCGATATGCCGATATATCGGCCGATATATACTTAAAAAAAAAATCCAGAAACGCGCAACAAAACAAACAGATTTCCCTAACATTGGTTATTTGTAGTTATCCTTTAAATCCTTTTCACTCTCAGCTAACACATAACAACAGCAAAACTGGTAGTCATGAATTAAAGGTCCCATGACATGAAAATCTCAATTTATGAGGTTTTCTAACATAAATATGAGTTCCCCTAGCCTGCCTATGGTCCCCCAGTGGCTAAAACTTGCGTTTGGTGTAAAACGAGCACTAGCTGTTCTGCTCGCCTTTGAAAAAACGGAGGCTCAAGCGCGCTGATTTGGAAATCTGTGCTCATGACGTCATGAGGAATCTCAGCTCCTCCCCTTACTCTGCCTGGCCCGCCCAGAGACGTTGGCCCGCCAATGAGACTCGACCGTGCGAGCGCCACATGTGTGTGTGTGAATACACACACTGTAACGCAAGTGTTTCTTGTCGGTTCTTTGACGTGTCTTGTATTTCCACAACGAGACTGTCGTGGGGGTTATCTAAGCCATGGTTGAGAAGGAATTGGGGGAAAGGAACTTTGGTTTGACTCGCTGAAGTACATGAACTGCGACATGCCGCTGGTTGCCGCGAGGCACCATCGCCCGGCAGCGGGCAGCCGGCCGCAGGCAGCGCGCGGTTCAGTCGACTTCAGGTTGATGTGAAAGTGGAAGAACCAGAGACGTCGCAGAACCCGACAAAGTCGTTTGTGATTCAGAATATCGTCTGGAGGTATTCAGAATATCGTCTGAATATCTATGTATCATATGATATTATTTAGATATAGAGCTCCAGGACTGTAACGCAAGTGTTGTACACTTCCTTGTTATTTGGATAACCGTTCTGCTGTTGGTGTGATGGCACATAACACGTCGCACTCTCGTATCTGGTATTTCTACAACGAGACTCGTATTGGGGGTTATCTCAGCCAAGGTTGAGAATGAATTGGGGGGAAGGAACTTTGGCTTTGACTCCCTCAAGAACATGAACCACGACAAGGAGGAGAAAGGGATCTTTGCCGGGCAGCGCTTATGCACCTCCGCCTCCGGCGGTGGTCCCTCAGCGGGGCTCAAGCGGGAGACATTCGCCGCCAACAATCCCTTTCTCCTCCATGTCGTGGTTCATGTTCTTGATGGAGTCAAAGCCAAAGTTCCTTCCCCCCAATTCATTCTCAACCTTGGCTGAGATAACCCCCAATACGAGTCTCGTTGTAGAAATACCAGATACGAGAGTGCGACGTGTTATGTGCCATCACACCAACAGCAGAACGGTTATCCAAATAACAAGGAAGTGTACAACACTTGCGTTACAGTCCTGGAGCTCTATATAAATAATATCATATAATACATAGATATTCAGACGATATTCTGAATACCTCCAGACGATATTCTGAATCACAAACGACTTTGTCGGGTTCTGCGACGTCTCTGGTTCTTCCACTTTCACATCAACCTGCAGTCGACTGAACCGCGCGCTGCCGGCTGCCCGCTGCCGGGCGATGGTGCCTCGCGGCAACCGGCGGCATGTCGCAGTTCATGTACTTCGGCGAGTCAAATCAAAGTTCCTTTCCCCCAATTCCTTCTCAACCATGGCTCAGATAATCCCCACGACAGTCTCGTTGTGGAAATACAAGACACGTCAAAGAACCGACAAGAAACACTTGCGTTACAGTGTGTGTATTCACATTGATGTGGACGTTGAAGAACCAGGAACGTCGGAGAACCCAACGCGGTCGTTTGAGATTCATAATATCAGCTCACACAGCTTTTGGCCGTGATAATATATATTATATGATATAGATATCTGTGTAGGCTATATGATAATATTTAGATATAGAGCTCCTGCTCCAGGACTCCCGTGTGTTCTAGAATATTTACAGAACACGGCTAAAGGCTGTGTGCGGCTCGCCATTGCGATACATCCACTGTAAACAGAGCGCATGGTGGCTGCAAGCTGCTCAGGGCCACACCCCCACCCTCCTCCTTGACACGCCCACCGAAACAGCGCATTTGGGGGAAGCTCAATGTGCGACTGGCTCGGTGTGGCTGTAACTCTGCACCACGGCTGAATTTAGGGAACGTCTTTGAATACTGTGTTAGTTGCCCACTAATACCTATATTAAAGAATACATAAAATAGCATGTCATGGGACCTTTAAGTCATGCTTATCGACTTTAGAGAATTGATGGGGATGTTCTTTTAATTGTTATTCAAGCAATGTATGTCTCGTGACAGTTGCCAACTTACCATGAACACACTTGCACACATGAGCTGTGTTCGAAATCATTCCCTATTCACTCCCTCACTATTCCCTATATAGTGTTTATGATATAGTGCACTATATAGGGAACGAACAAACGAGAATTCAGACACTACGCTGAACATTTCTAAGCGTCATTTGCGTCAGTAAATGCGCCGGGTATTTGTGTGACGCAGACAGATGCTCCCACATCATGAAAACAAACCGGGCACTCCCGAGGAAAGCTGGAGCTTGTATTGATGTTGAATGCTACATTTCCTTGATCAAGTTTTTTTTATTAATTTTGAATGTTACATTTTCTATGTTAACTCCCAATTAAATTGGGAGTTAACTCCCAATTAAATTGGGAGTTAACTCCATCATTAAATCATTAAATGTATTCGTTTTTGCGGTTATTCAGCTTCTTCTTCTCCTCCGGAAGAACACTACCGCATTGCATTGTGGTATACGGAGTAACATGTAGGGAACATCGTATGTACACTCAAATTTTAGGGAATTTAAGTGCATGAAATTAACCACTGAGAATTCGAACACCACTACAAAATGGCGAGCACCCTATATAGTGCACTATATCCGTGATAGGGAATTATTTCGAACACAGCTATGAACAACACCGATGATCTCCGTCGATCTCCGTCATTCACTCTGCCTGAATCAGCGGGTTTGGGCCGTTAGAGCGCCCTCTGGTGGAAAATATATATATTTTTTTTTCTAATATTCATTTATCGGCCATTATAAATGCCGATACCGAATAGTTTGAAAAATGCCTAATATCGGCCGATAATATCGGCCTGCCGATATATCGGTCGGGCTCTACTGTGTATGCAAGGGGTCAAACTTCAAAAAAGGGGAAAAGGTGTAATGCAAGGGGATATGTGCGTTATGAGAAATGTAGTGTGCCAGCGTCCTTCAGTGTATCAGTTTAAGTGTCGATGTTTAAGCTGTAGCCCCCTCCAAAAGAAGGCACAGCTTGGTGATGGGTCGTTCCAGCTCCGCGGTTTGAGTCTTCAGCCGGACATGACGAACAAATCCCTTGGAGTCGGCCATGGTTTCCATGATTCGCCCCAATGGCCACGAATTTCTGGGTGCTGATTCGTCCATGACAAGCACAAGATCTCTAACTGCAAAGCTTTTTTTGCTCTGTTCCATTTTTGACGTGCTTGCATTAGTGGGAGGTATTCTTTCACCCACCTTTTCCAGAACAGGTCAGCAATGTACTGGACCTGCCTCCAACATCTGCGAGCATATTGATCGTTTTTGGTAAACAAGCCAGGTGGTAGAAGTGGCTTTGCTTTGAGCTGCAAGAGGTGGTTTGGGGTTAGGGCCTCACGATCATTTAGGTCACCACTAGATGGGGTGATTGACGGTCATTTAACACAGCGTCCACTTCGCACAATGCAGTATATGTAGGGCCTCGTCGTCCAGCACTTGCTGCCTTACCACTGTGCAAAGCACCCTTTTAACTTGCTGTATCAGCCGCTCCCAGACTCCTCCATGATGAGCTCCATACGGTGGGTTAAAGATCCACTTTATTCCATCCTGTGACAGAGAATGGTGCAGCTTGTTTTGGTTTAAGTCTCTGACGGCACTCTTTAACTCCCGGTTAGAACTGACAAAGTTGGTGCCATTATCAGACCTCATTTCTCTTATTTGACCTCTGCGGCAGACAAATCTCCTGATGGCGTTTATGCACGAATCTGTGTCGAGTGTATGGGCCACTTCTAGATGGACTGCACGTGATGTTAAAGTGCGTATTGGAAGTTAATGTTTTTAAAAATATTTATACATAACATTCTCTGAAAATTGCTCTTTGAAATTAAAATGCAGGATTTTATCAGTTTAAAAAAGTATATCGGCAAAAAAATCCAGTTTTAAAGTGACTATTTTGAGCAAGGCTTCAAAAACCGTTGTTTTTTTATGTGATACGTCAAACACGTCATATTACGTAGGAATTGGTAGACGCGGTCGCTGCCTCAGCTCTATGCGTAGTTGTGAGTAGTTAACGCGGTGAGGGGTCTTGCATTCCCCCCCCCCCTGTGGTTTTTGGGTTTTTCTAATCGACGAGATGAGGTTTTGTATCTGTGGGGGTTGTTCCAACTCCGACCTCTTGTCCAACCATCTCCGATTTCACAGTTTCCCCGATCGGGGAAAGGATGGAGCAGGCTTTCGAGCCTGCAAACCCTCACGTTAGTTGTACTCACTCGTTCTCCAGTAGGGGCATACACACAACCTCTTTGACGCCAGGGTTGTTGGCCTTTTCACTGGAGCAGCGCTGAAGGTCCCAGGTGGCCAGGCGCACCGCGGCCCGGCCGTCCCGCGGGCCCGGGGCCGGTGCCACGCGGGGCTGCAGGGACACCATCTGCGTGGGTCCTCCCGGCGGGAGGTCGAGGTCGTCGCTCCGGAGGCTGAACGAGGTTGGGCTCGGATGGGACCGACCGGTGTAGGTCAGCCCGCCGTTGGTATTGGTGGACGGAGTTCTTGAGCGCTCCACAAACACCTGGAAACGGATCTTGTCCAGTAGGGAGCAGTTTATGTGATCGACCCGAACCAGGTCCTCGATGCTCTTGAACGGACCGTGTTGGGTCCGATAGGCGACAATGTTCCGGGCGATTTTCTCCGTGATGCCGCGGATGCTCATGAGCTGCGGCGGGGTGGCGGTGTTGATGTTCATGCCGCTGCAGGAGGACATTTTTTTCCTATATGATTCTTCACTGCAGTATCTAACTTCCAATACGCACTTTAAGCAGCTGAATATGACGCCATATCGCTTCACAGTGTTTCGTCCTCTTTTCACCTCCATTGGGCCGAAGTAATCTATCCCAACGTCTGTGAATGGAGGCAGATCTGCAATAATTCTGTCCGCAGGAAGGTGTGACATCTTTTGCTCACCAGGTTGCTGTCGTTGTCTTTTGCAGGTCATACAATCACCAATGACTGTTCTGGCGGCAGAGTTGGCATATGGTATCCAGAAGCGGCGCCGGAGAGTTGATGGCATGTGATTTCTGCCCCCATGACCAACTTTATGATGGATGTGACGCAGAAATAGCGTGGCGATTTGGCTGCTTTTTGGAAGAATCATCTTTAGTTAAGGCTTCGATTTCGTCTGGATAAGACTGCCTCTGCACAAAACAGACAATGGCCTTTTCCGCTTTCTCCAAATCGTTCACTGACAGTTTGGGAATGTTTGGTTTTACTTGCTGCTTCAGTTTGCGCTCCCGTTTAGCTTGACCTTGGGTTGTGTTCATTCTTTGTCCTCTCAGCTGAAGAAGTAGCTCTTTTATCTTCAGTATCCATGCTACAGCTCTCGTTAGGTCTGTCCACTCGGAAAAATAGCTCAGAAGCTTACTTGTGGGACATTCACTGTCTTTCAGCAGTACGGCATTGGCAGAAATCTTGGCGTTGACCTCAGGGTCGTCGTCAAGAACTCCATCCATTTGTATTGTTGCTGGCCATTGTGATTGAGGTTTGGAGAGGAAGCATGGGCCATAGATGGGCCACAACTTAATTTTGACACCCACATCAAACACCTCTGTAAGACAGCTTTATACCACCTCAGGAACATCGCCAAACTCCGCCAATCACTCACCCTGGCTGATGCAGAGAAGCTCGTCCATGCCTTTGTCTCCTCCAGGTTGGACTACTGCAATGCACTCCTCATTGGGATCCCTGGCAAGAGCATCCAGAGGCTCCAATACATTCAAAACAGTGCTGCCAGGGTCCTGATGAGGGTGCGCAAGCATGACCACATCACCCCCATCCTGAAATCACTGCACTGGCTCCCTGTCCCACTCAGAATTGAGTACAAGGTCTCCCTCCTCACCCACCAGTGCCTTCACGGACTTGCCCCCCTCTACCTTCAGGAACTCCTCACCCCCCCGACAAACTCACGTACACTCCGTTCAGGATCCACTCACACCCTCCAAACCCGACATACGAAGCTGTGCACCATGGGTGATCGGCCCTAGACTATGGAAACGCCCTCCCTGACCACCTGAGGGCTCCACAGACTACAGCTCTTTTTAAACTGAACCTCAAAACCCATCTCTTTAAAAGAGCATTTAGCTAAACTTTCTTTGAGGTTCCCCTTTTAATATTTTATTTTATTTATTTATTTATTTATTTTTTCTCTGAAGCACTTTGAGATTCTTGAATATTAAGTGCATTATAATTTTTTTTTATTATTATTATTATTATAGATCCACAACTTCGACTGGAGGAATAAATCAGCCTTCAAGCCACGTGATGTGGCATCAGTTTTTTGCCCTCATAGTGCTGCTCAACAAAGTCTTGATTATATTGCTGGACCAACAGATCTTCAAAGGATATGCGATTAACCTGCACTGTACCTGCAGCTGCACTTCCATCACCAGTCATGTTGAGTGGGCCATTGACAACCCACTCAAGTCGAGTCTACACAGCGTAGGGCCCAATACCCTCGCTATTAATTACTCTCCATGGCTCCATGGCCTTTGGGGCATTGACACCTATAAGCAGCCCAATGCTGGCATCAATTGGTGTCAAGTCAACCTCATCCAGGTAAGGCCATTTTCTAACATCCTCATTTTTAGGGATATTTTCTTGGGTGACTGGGATGGATTTGTGTGTGGACATCAGGCAGTTTAAGGTATCCATTTCCATTCAAAGCAGCAACTTCCAATCCAGAGATTTTGTAGCTAGACACTGGCTTCTCTTGACCCATTTTCCTGAGCAATATGTCCTGCTTCCTTCCATTAGCATTTAGTTGTTGCATCAACTCCTCGGTGCAGAATGTTGCAGTGCTTCCCCCATCCAAGAAGGCATATGTTGGCACTGTTTTTGTTCCCTTGCCCAATTTCAACTTTACTGGGACTATTGAGAGCAGTGTTTCCCATACATAGACCATTGTGTGGCGCGGCGCCACAGAATCAACTTCGAGCGCCACGAATTGATTCAGTCTTTTTTTTTTATTATTATTATTATTTTTTTTATATATATATATTTTTAATAACGCGATTTGGAAATCTAAAAATCGTTCCGTCCATTCATCTCTGCATAGCACTCGTTCTCCCTGTCATTCACACACACACACACACACGGAGCGAGAACGACGATGCTAACACATGAACCCACCGATGTCACCCGTCGCTTAGCAACCGGACACGCTGGGGTTGTTAAGTTACCGGACTACTGAAACTACTACGGAGTGATAATAACAAAGACGTGAATCAGGCAATAAATCCAATTTCCTTGACAGCGGTAAGGTTCGGTGTGCATTAAAGTACAGACGGAGTGGACCAATTGCGAACTACTGCAGCTGCTCCAAGTTAAACCCCAAACTAATCAGAATAAGTATTTATAGCGGACACCTATTCTATTCTGCATTGAATTCTATTCCGAACCGATTGAGGCGTGTATATATATATATATATATATATATATGATGCTACCCCCCCGCACCACATTGGTCCTTGGTCTGTGGGAAACACTGGAGAGTGCACCCTCTTTAATGCCAGCCCCACTGTGGCTAACAGCGTTCAGGGAAACCAAGGCACTGGACATGGATGCTTCTATGAGTTGCATCCTAGCTGGTTGCTCTCTTTGACTGTCTTTTGTTTCTATGTGCAAGATGGTTGCGAGTCTTGTGGCAGACTTTACATGTCATACGATTTTTACAGTACTTGCTCATGTGTCCTTTTTCCAGGCATCCAAAGCACAATCCATTGGCTCTCATGAATTCCACTTTTTCTTTGTTGGGTTTTCCTTTAAACAACATACACGTTTCCATTGAGTGGTCTTTGCTACAAAACAGGCAGGGTCTTTTCATGGCGTTCCTTGTTATTTGTTTATGCTCCACTTCCATCCTACTTTTTGCATTTTCAAAGACAGGGGTGACAGTCGTGGCAAAACTGCTCTCCCTGCTGGACTTTTGTGGTACCTCGAGTTTGGCTCTATTTTCCACTGATAGTGGCATATTTATGTCACCAAACATGGGATCCAGTAGAGCACGAGTTTTCTTCTCAATGAATTGGAGGAGATCTTCAAACTTTGGACGTCTGCATTGCCTTTCATGAATATCACAGACAACTGTTCTCCAGTTATCACGCAGCGTAAAGGGTAACTTTGATGCAATTATCCTCAAGTTTGCTGCATTTTCCAGTTCCTCCACATAGTCAATTCCTGACAAGGTGTTGTAGCAGCTTCGGAGAAAGATTGAATATGCTCTTAATGCAGGGCCATCCTGCTTTTATAGCCGTCCAATTTAATGTTTTGCTCATGAATGCCATTGTGATCATCTTGTTTCCAAAATGCCACTCAAGCTGCTTCCTTGCTTCATTATATCCACTTTCCACATCCATATGCTGACAGCTACGTACAATTTGTCTTGGCTGCCCCAAGGTGTACTGCTCCAGGTAGTAGAGTCTATCTTGCATATTGTCTGTTTTGTTTTCTATGCCTTGCTCAAAGGCATAAGGACATGGAAGGTTCCTAGGATGTCTCAGCTCAGCAGTGATTGCACATCCACTTGCAGGTCCATAAAGTTTGTTAACAGCTCATTGAATGTGTCCAGATGTTTACTCACATTTTCTTTAAGTTCATTTGTCTTTATCATATGAAGCACTTCATTCTTTTTTCTCGTCAGAGCGCCGAGCTTTCCTCTGCATGATTTAAATGTTTGCAACAATTTCCTTTCTGGGTCCACACCTTGATCAGTATCGCTTTCCATTTCCACTTCTTAACTTTCACACAAATATTGGCATAAGCAGCGAGCAGTGATCGCTTCCAGCAAAAGACCTGACGAGGCTTCACCGCGCGCCGGTGGTCTGTTCAGCTCGGTACTCACGGTAGACAGTTTTCAAACATTTCCCATTCATCAGCCGAGAGCAGGACTTTAGCGCTGCAAACTTGTCCAATCCATTTTCCAGTCAGTCTAGAATCGAGATAATTGGGTGTCAAGCAACTAAGTTGCGAGACAACCTATTGTTTTTGTATGAATTCCTATTATTGGGTGTCAAGCAACTATGTTGCGAGACAACCTATTGTTTTTTTTTTGTATGAATTCCTATTATTATTTTACCTCCATGGGAGTCTATGGCAGCCCATAGAACCGCTTGAAGGAAAGTTGCAAAATTTTGCACAATGGTTCAGGACAGCCCCATTAGCCCAACTAGCCAATTTCAGGTCGCCAGCCCAACAGTTCTAACGCCACCAACAGGTCAAATTTGCACATGCATTCATGTTTATAACTTTCGACCCATTCATCCAATATTTACAAACCAGATATCATTAGATTCCTTGAACCAAGCCCAGTTCAACGCACCCTATGACGTCATTTTGCGCCATGATGGATTTTCCGCCATCTTGGTTTATGTCAAAAACCTTCAAAATGCTACTTCTATCACAAATTTTGTCCAATCATCTCAAAACTTGGCACACATGATCTTTAGGCCATGCTTAACACAAAACATCCAAATAATGTTCAAATTCAAAACCGTTTGTCAATATCTCAGCAGCCCTTTGACATATCAAAAACATACTTCAGTGTTTCCCATACATAGACCATTGTGTGGCGCGGCGCCACAGAATCAACAACGAGCGCCACGAATTGATTGTCTTTTCTTTTTTTTTTAAGAATATATATATATTTTTTTTTATAACGCGATTTGGAAATCTAAAAATCGTTCCGTCCATTCATCTCCGCATAGCACTCGTTCTCCCTGTCATTCACACACACACACACACACACACACACACACACACACACACACACACACACACACACACACACACACACACACACACACACACACACACACACACACACACACACACACACACACACACACACACACACACACCGACGTCACCCGTCGCTTAGCAACCAGACACGCTGGGGTTGATAAGTTACCGGACTACTGTAACAACTACGGAGTGATAACAAAGACGTGAATCAGGCAATAAATCCAATTTCCTTGACAGCGGTAAAGTTCGGTGTGCATTAAAGTACAGACGGAGTGGACCAATTGCGAACTACTGCAGCTGCTCCAAGTTAAACCCCAAACTAATCGGAATAAGTGTTTATAGCGGACTACACCACCTATTCTATTCCGCATAGAATTCTATTCTGAACTGATTGAGGCGTATATATATGATACTTTTCTATTACAATTGAGCCACATTTTTTGTTAACTCAGAAAAGGTAATATTAGCTTTATGAACTCAACGTTATTGATATTGAACATCCCGCACCCGTCATCATAGACAACGTCGTTGGTAACGCAGCGAACACTGCGATTAAGATGAAATGCGGTTATAGTTTAGATAGGCCTATACGGTGCCCATATCAAAAAGAATAGAAAACATTTATTACATTCTATTCTTAATATTATTTTATTCAGACTCTTTTTTCTGCACCAAAAAAGGCCTCGTCCAGACGACGCGGAGCAGCTTGAGGAGGTGGTTAGCTTAGTCTGAAATTAAGTTGAACAGTCAAATGGCTGTTAGTAAATGTTAGTAAATGTTTATTAAATATATAATACATTTATTTCGAATGTTCCTAGGCATCAAACAGTGCTGAACAACCCAGTGCTTCTCAGGGGCCGGGCTGTTCAGGAGAGATACTGATTAATACAGGCCAGGAGGACAGCAGACAAAATGTTGCTGAAACAACAGGTGAGGTGGAAACAGATTAGTGAAGAGTTTAACTTAAAAAAAAAAAGAGTAGGGAAAGTAATTTTGATCCTTCTGTTCCTGGTGGAGAAAATGTGCTGATCTGTTCATTGTAGGTCATCCAACCCTACATTACGGGCCTGGAGACAGAACTGAAAAGGAGGTTCCAGGAGCTGGACATCCTAGGAACCTTCCATGTCCTTAGACCTCAGTCGGCTCCCCTCCCTGACAATACGTGCATTGCATTCATTATTTTAGTTAGTTGCCTTGTTGTACCTAGTAGTATATTGTTACTATTTATTTAAATTTTCCTAAAAAAGTTAAATATTGGTTCAGGTAGCTCTTGAGTTTATTTGTACTTGAAATAAAGACCTCCAGCTTTAGTTGTCTGTTGCAATTCATTCCTTGAATGTCACAGAATCAAAAGTTTAGGTAAAAACTAAACTGGTGCGCTAACGCCACGTCGCCGTGCCACCGTGCTGCTGCGCCGTGCCGTGCCACCGTGCCACCGCTGCTGCGCCGCTGCTGCGCCGCTGCTGCGCCGCTGCTGCGCCGCTGCTGCGCCGCTGCTGCGCCGCTGCTGCGCCGCTGCTGCGCCGCTGCTGCGCCGCTGCTGCGCCGCTGCTGCGCTGCTGCTGCGCTGCGCCCCCCCCCCCCCCCCCCGCGCACCACACATTGGTCCTTGGTCTGTGGGAAACACTGCTTTAGCCTATTATAACGACAACAGGACGGAGGTTAAGCAGCCTTTTGCATAAAATGCTGCATAAAGGTTACATAGGCAAAAAATATGGTCGGTTTTTTTGTGCAATATCGCGTTTTTTGATGAGGTCTTTGGCTGGAAAAACTTGTTGCCATCTGGCAACCCTGCTCAAAGTGCCTCATTAGCTATGTAGCCTAAATATGATCACGGAATAATGCTTAAACGACAAGTTGGCTCACGCAAAACCACACCCAGATCATACGCGTTTTTTTTTTTTTTTTAGTATCGGCGACATGTCTAGTTTACAAAATGCAGTTATGTTACTCATCTATTGTTGGAAGTGTCGTGGCCTGAGGTCTTCGTTCGGCTGCTGGGGCCTGGAGGCCTTGACGTCTGCCCGGACCGCCTGGAGACGACGCCGCGGGTCCACGGATTCCTCTTGTGTTCGTCGAATGTAGATGTTCGTCACGAATTCACGCCGTTGAAATTGGTGTTGGGTGTCATGAATTCAATTCACTTAGAACTGACAAGGAAAGGAGCTCCACTCGGGATAACAGAAACCCTATGACCGTTTCAGAACGCACACTGAACGTTCATGAAAGCACGTGGATGCGTCGCGTGGAGAATAGGCCTCACGGGAAGGCTGGGAGGACGTGACAGGTGTGCCCAATAACCAATTAGGAGATCATTTGGGGGCGGCCTTGACCAATAGAAAAGGCTCAGCTCTGAAAACATTAATAAAATGTAAAGGGGTGGCCAATCATTTTGAATTACGTCCCAGAGAGCGAGTAACCCCTGACTGTGACTCGAGCCCGGACTGCAGCTCGCAGATCGAGGAGGGGCTTAAATTTTCCCAAATGTGGGCTGGTCTGAACGTAACAGAAAGCGGGAGAACGTGTTTCCGTCTGATGCTGCGTTCGAGTATTCTCTGCGAACCAACTCGGATCTGACGCCACGCCCACACTTCAAGCGTTTTATTATTTCGCTCGGTCGTTGGAGGAAAACATGGACGTCACCCGGATAGCTGTTGTCGCGGTAGCATTGGCAGAGGACCAGGCGCTCCAAAATAAGTAGGCTATATAGGCCATAGTCAAGTCAAGTTTATTTATTTATATAGCACATTTAAAACAACAGTAGTTGACCAAAGTGCTGTACACAAATACAATATATTTGTGTACATAGGCAGAGATACGAACGCAGTAAGGTATTGCAGTAATACGAGTGATTGAAATTGCCATTTAAACCAAGCACATTGCCATTTGGACCAAGCACAATGAAAACAGTTCATACTTCAAGTCACAATGGGCGCAGCCATCTTGAATACTGTCTCGGAATTTTGCTCGGTCGCCACTGAGTTCAACCGAGATGGCGATGGTGCGTTTTAATATCCATCCGTCTCGGAGGTCCGAGGACGTTGCCTAGCGACACGCACAAACACGCCCCTTTTCCTCGGACGGCGATCTCGCCATCTCGGTTGAACTCAGTGGTGACCGAGCGAAATTCCGAGACAGAATTCAAGATGGCTGCGCCCATTGTGACTTGAAGTATGAACTGTTTTCATTGTGCTTGGACCACTTTGGTGGTTTAAATGGTAATTTCAATCACTCGTATTACTGCAATACCTTACTGCGTCCGTATCTCTGCCTATGTACACAAATATATAGTATTTGTGTACAGCACTTTGGTCAACTACTGTTGTTTTAAATGTGCTATATAAATAAGCTTGACTTGACTTGACTATGGCCTATACTATAGCCTACTTATATTGGATCGCCTGGTCCTCTGCCAATGCTACCGCGACAACAGCTTTCCGGGTGGCGTCCATGTTTTCCTCCAACGACCGAGCGAAATAATAAAACGCTTGAAGTGTGGGCGTGGCATCAGATCCGAGATCCGAGTCGGTTCGCAGAGAATACTCGAACGCACCCCGTCCGAGGAAAAGGGGCGTGTTTGTGCGTGTCGCTAGGCAACGTCCTCGGACCTCCGAGACGGATGGATAAGGTAACGCCATTGCTCATGGGACCTATGAGACCGAAAAAAATGAATGGGAGTCAATGGAGAGAAAGTAATTTTTTTCTGATCCCAGTCTTTATATGCCCCGGATTACACATATGTTGTTTTTGGATTTAAATGATAATTTCTCATGCAAAGAAACTATAATTTAGCGGGTAGGAGTTTGATATACGGTTAGTTTTTGTGTGGGGCACTTTGTGGACTACAACTCCCGCTGCTCTCGACGCGTATGATATACGTCACCACCACTCGCAAACAGTTTTTTTGGCCTGTCAGTGGTGGATTTTTTGGCCTGTCAGTGTATCGATGGTACACATGGTGTGTTTGCAGTTGAAAAATCTTTTTTGTGGTCCTGCAACACCCATACATGTAATCAAGAATATGTGGGGGCCAGCACAGAAGATCATTTGTGAGGTCGACCAGTGTCGTTTGAATGCTGACTTTGCTCAAAGGAGCGGCATGTTGCCTTTCGATTGCCACCACATCCAATCATTATTGTATTGCCCACGCACTGACGGTCAAACCATGACACTCTGTACATTGTAATGGGGGCCAATTGTGATTTCAGAGAGGTATGTGTAAATCGTGACACATTATGCTTAGTGTACAAGGTGTTATTTTTTTACAACATTAACATCTTCCTGCATTTCCTTCTTCAAAGGAAAACATGCTGCAAATTAGGAGATGGTGGTGTCTCGCTCTCCTGCAGAACTTCCGTTAGCCGTAAGTGCCCTGAATATCACACTTTTGAATCAAATCACAAAAAAACAGTATTACTCACTGTCAACAGACCAACATTAATGTTTTCATAGTGAATGTATGTTGTCATTAAATCACTAAGGTCCGAAGAAGACCGATTGCAGGACAGAATACGGCGACGAGTGCAAGGAGGGCTACAGGTGAGAGGTCATGTGATTAATTAGTCTTGTAGTCAACTATTGCTAATCGTAATCCCTCCACTTATTTCAATTATCTGTTTTACATCTTGCATTGTTATTGTGCCTATAAGAACCACAATCTGTTTCCTTTCTAGACGCTGGGAAATTGACAGAACTGGAAACCGGGAACAGGGTTGCTTGTTATGGGCCAGAAAAATACCATGATACTTGCCATTGTTAAACATTTATGGAAGCTTAAGGAATGTATTTGGCTTAGCTAAAACAGATTTCTTTGCAGATCAAACATTTTTTGCCTGGGGTGAAAATAAAAATCGATGATGCAAAGTCTTCTGTCTTTGGTTTATTAGACTTAGCTAATATAATTGAGTGTACAAAATAATATGTGTCTATACTATTATAGAAATGCTATGGTTTATATATATATATATATATATATATATATATATATATATATATATATATATATATATATATATACATATATCTATAATCTTATTTTTTTTCATGGTAAAAAAGTCATTTGACAAGTTAAAAATAGGAATGTCTAAGTCTATCAAATGCAGGAACCTTTTTCCATATTAAGTCATTGTGCTGTGCTGCATTGACGTTTGAGAATGTGCTGCTTAAACGGTTAGACCAGCCCACATTTAGGGAAAATTTAAGCTCCTCCTCGATCTGCGAGCTGCAGACAGTCAGGGGCACTTGGAGTGAGCGGCCTAGCCTGGTCCTACCAGACCATCGTACTTCATTTCATCTGAAGTGCAATGAAAATTGAGCGGAAGTAGGTAGGTGGGCGATGCCAGGCTAAGAGCGGCCCATGCCTACCATCACATAACCAAATAAAACAAATAATCCCTCATTCTCCTCCTCGTGTGCGAATAAAAACGAGAGTTTAGTATTTCTGTAGCTATTAAACTAACAGCGCCTGCATATTATCAAACGAAATCACAAAACGAATTAACAAAAATCCATTACCATCAGGCCTACATAGCAATAATTCATCTTTAATAAATAAAGTAAACGTATTTTTCTTCGCAAGGTTGTAACATAGGAACTCGCATCTTCTTGCTCAGCGCTGAATGGGAGCAATACTAGCCAATCACCACAAGAGGATGCTAAGGCACTAAGCATATAAAAAGTCTCATCAGCGTCAGGATTTACGTTGCTCAGATCCATCGTGCTGTGTCCATTTTCAAGTTTATTTTTAACGGGAGCTGCAGACATTTGGAATAGGTGGAACCATAGGCCTATATTATTGAGTTGTAGTATAAATGGTCCGATACAACATGAGCATGTTCTGTGTGTCAAAACTCACCAACAGAGGGAACTATGGTCAGTGGCGGTTCTAGGGGCGGGGCCACAGGGGCCCTGGCCCCAGCCGAAATCTGATTGGCCCCTGACGTGCCCCTGTTCCGTCAATCAATTGACGAGCTGAACTACCGGAGAATTCAACGATCACAGATGCAATTGCACACCCAAACTATTGGCGGCATTAATGTGTCAATTCAACTTAGGAGAGGCCTTGAGGGAGGAGGCCTGAAGGGAGGAGGCCAGAAGGGAGGAGGTCCGAAGGGGGGAGGCCTGGAGGGAGGAGGTCCGATGGGGGGAGGCCTGAATGGGGGAGGCCTGAAGGGAGGAGGCCTGGAGGGAGGAGGCCTGAAGAGAGGAGGGAGGAGGGAGGAGGCCTGAAGGGAGGAGGCCCGAAGGGGGGAGGCCTGAAGCGGGGAGGGAGGAGGCCTGAAGAGAGAAGAGAGGAGGGAGGAGGGAGGAGGCCTGAAGGGAGGAGGCCTGAAGGGAGGAGAGAGGAGGGAGGGGGCCTTAAGGGAGGAGGCCTTAAAGGAGGAGGGAGGAGGCCTTAAGGGAGGAGGGAGGAGGCCTGAGGGGAGGAAGCCTGGAGGGAGGAGGCTTTAAGGTAGGAGGCCTGAGGGGAGATTTCTTTTCAAATCTCGCTCATCCGTGTTGATGCCACTCCTACAATTATCTGAAACGTCTTCATTTGTGAAAAGGGAATTGGCTAATTTACATTTTCAGAGTGGCCCACTCTTGTTATGACTTATCCATAAAATAAGGTAACTGATAACCGTCATTCACACATTAAAGAGTTTGGCCACTGAACGAAGAAGACCAAGAAGAAGCAACAATCCGTCAGGCTGTGATAGATGGTGAGAATTTGATTGTTTTGTGTGTGAACAAATGAAGACGTTTCAAATCCTCCTAAAAGGGCAGTCGAAACAGAAGCGATTATAGCCAGCAACAGGTCATCCACTTCGGTTATTTCTTACAAAACGTTAGAGATCCCATATCATGCTTTCTTAGGGTTAATAATTGCATTTGGGGTACTACTAGCATAGGGTAACATGCCACCTAGAAATATCTTACTATTCCCACACTGGTCATTTCTGTAAAACCGATTTCAGCAGCTTTCAACGAACTATGATTTTATTATGTTAAATTTGCGTCACGTTTTTGGGTGACGTCACTTGTTGGTATTTGAAGCGAGATCCCAAACAAACAGCCAGCTCCCCCCTCCCTTCCGTGTTTCGTGCATCCAGTAAAAACTATCATGAAGGCAGCGCAAAACCCCATAACACCCGCCCCTTGTCTGTGATTGGTTGGAATACTATTTATTTGGTTTTCAGTTGTTGGTAGTACCAATTTATTTTAGTGTACGATCTCAGAGCATAGGCTGCCTACAGACGCGTTTATTTGAGTGCCAGATCATTTGATTCGGCCTAGAATCGCTGATACAACCTTTAGGCCTCCCAAATTCATCCCCTCGAGAAGTTGTAATCATTGCAGGTAGCCAGGAGGCGCGAGTTCTGAACTCCAGCACCGCCCACTGCACAGTCTGACGTCACACTGTTACGGAAGTAACGTTTGAGTTCAAACAAGCTTTTTTCACACATTAATTGAGGGGCGTTCTCGGGGGCGCGAATACTCCCCCTGACTCACTTCGATTTTTCTAGATTAGCAGATGTAAAACCTGTATACATATGTCATATAACAATCTAAAGCAAAGGGAGTAGTCGAAAAAGCATGATGTCACCCCTTTAAGTTGGGAGCATCTGGAGGTTTTCGGACAGGCATGGATCACCAGCTAAGAATCTCCATCCCGGGATGGCTGAGCTTGAGCGCCCCTTAGTGGAAGGAAGCAGGGGCGAAGGGGACAGGCTTCGTAGGGTTGGCAGGGTTCTCTTCAACACAACATCTACTACACCTACGGCCACTCACAACGGCCTCCTCGAGTAAGAAGAGGTCAACATCATCCCCCCCCCCCCAAGCTCCATCCCTTCCCCACCATGAGCTGTGGCATCATGAAGAAGAGGATGAACAGCTGATAGTTGACTTTATTTTCTATATCTTACACATTTTCCAACACAGGAAAATACAGAATTAATAATTTAAGTGATTAGTGACATCATTTCGCCAGTCAATTGTATTCTTTATTTTTAAGCAAGGGGTTATTAACTGGGTTCTTCTTACACTTGAAACAATCTCAAATAACGTGTGTGGGCTTTACATCTTAAACAGGAACATAAAAATATGAACAGCTCTGTCACGGTTAGAATCACTTCTTGACCTGTTGGGGGAAGCAGTCCATTCCCACGTGTTTATATATTAATACAAGTGCAGGGACCACCCTGCCCACACAGCCAACATTCAGAGCACAAGGCCAGAAAACATAGTAATGTACACTTTAAGGAACGCAAAGATATTAGTTGAATCTTTAATATAATTTCTCAGAAATAAATTAACAAAATATAAAAAAAAGGGTCCAAAAGACAGTTTTAGAGGGAAAAGAAATAAAACGTAGGTTTTTGCACGATGGTACATACAAGTTAAAGTATTACACTAGTATTTTACTGACGTTTTTCAGGGCAGACGAGGGATTATTAAACATACTTGAATGTGCAACAAAAATAACATACCTCTCGGTTGCTATTTTCATTGTAGAATATTCAAATTCAACAGTGTTGGCACGGCAATGGTAGTGTGTGTGTGTGTGTGTTATAGCATGCTGATGCAGTAAGAGTTATTTCTACGCGTCTATCTAACGTATAAATATAAGCTTGATGGGGAGTGATGCCCTTATTCAACTTTCAAGTAATTTTCTTCTTGGAAAAGTTGAACATGTTTAGCGCATAAAAGTGTTGTGTTGTGTTGTGTTTGGCCAGAACTTCCTGGTTTCAACCAAGAATGCAATCAGCAGCAAGACTCCGTCACCCCTCTAAATACCACCCCCCCCCCACACACACACACACACACATTAGCACATAAGAAAAACACTCTCGGCCAATAGGTTCATGCTGTCTGTCTTTGAGTGTTTTCCCCCAGGTTGTCTTTAGTGTTGACATTTCACTTTGAAAGTTTCTTTGTAGAATAGTTTTGTTTTTGTAAATTCAGGTCTCAATTTGAACGGTACTAGAGGAAGGGGCGTGTCTTACAGGGAAAGGGGAGGTCCTAGAGGGAGGGGCGTTTCTTACAGGGAAAGGACATAACTTAGACGGGAGGGGCTGGAAAGGGGTCAAACGGAGGTGACTATATAAGACCCTCTCTCGGAGCCGTCTCCCTTGGAGGGGGAGGGGGAGGGAGGGGTCTGCTGGGGTCTCTTCTTCCCCCCCCCGGCGGTGCTGACCGCCACGGGGGAAGGGATGAGTGAGGGTCTGGTGCTGGAGGGGGAGGGCGTGTGGCTGGAGGCGGGGGTGCTCGTGTCAGCGCTGCTCTTGCGGGGGCTGGGTACGTAGTTGAAGGGCGAGACCCGGGCGGCCACCGTCCCTCCCCCCCCGCCGCCGCCTCCCCCCGCCGGGCCGTTCAAGTACCCCTTCCCCGGCCCCGCCCTCTCAAAGGGCCCGGTGCGCCCGGGGGGGCCCGCAGGGGGCGTGGTCTCCAGACTGTCGCGGCTTCGGCTGCGGAGGTTGAGGTTGGCGTTGGGGGAGGGGCGGCCGGGGGTCGTCACGGTGACGCCCGTCTTGGGCGGCGAGGGGGCGCTGATGACGGGCGGGGCGTTGGAGGAGGACGAGGATGAGGACGAGGGCCGGGGGCTGTTGATGGGACAGTCCTCCATGCGGACCCACACCTCCTCCTGCTGCTCCTTGGCCTTGCGCCAGGTGCCCCCCCCCCGCGGCTCCTCCTGGTCGCCCCGGGAGGAGGAGGAGGAGGCCGAGAGCAGGGAGGAAGAGCTGCCCGCACGCTTCCAGGTGCCGACGCGGGGGAGGGAGGAGCCGTGCTGGCCCCCCTCCCCCTCGCCCCTCCTCCCCCCCCCCTCCCTCTTCCAGGTTCCCGTGCGGCTGAGGCGGGGGGAGGGGGAGGGGCTCTCCGAGTGGGAGCGGTTGGGGTTCTGGTTGTTGTTCAGGGAGGAAGAGGAGGAGGAGGAGGAGACGGTGGAGCGGCTCGAGGGGGCGGGGCGTGTGGAGGAACTGGAGGAGCTCACGGGGTCTGCCGCCGGGGGCGGGGCTTCCTCTGACCTCTTCCTCCCGGGGGCGGAGCTCGGAGCCTCCTTGATGAAGGTGGACTGGCGGACGAGGGCGGGGCGCTCCACGGCCTCGCCGCCTGGCGCCGCGCCCCCGCCCACAGCGGCCCGCCCGCCACTGTTGGACTTCCTGATGGGCGGGCCGGGGGGAGGGGCCTGCTTGGCCGGTCGCCCTGGTGACGGACAGGAGAGGCGGGACGTGGGGGGCGCGGCTCCGGGGGACTTTGTGGACGAGGTGGAGGACGACGAAGAGGAGGTGAGGGGGACGGGACGTCTGGAGGGGGTGGAGTCTCGAGAGCCGGAGCGGGAGGACGACGCCCCCCGGCCCCGCCCCCCCTCCCCGGGCTCCGCCCTCCTGCCGGGAGGGGTCTTAGTGCTGAGGCGCGGCGGGGGGAGGCCGGCGCCGGGGGCTTTGAGGGCGCGCCCCCTCGGGGAGGGCGTGGCCATCGCCGAGGGTGGCGTGTCTGACGTGGGGCGTGGCCGAGCGGCCGCGTCTGTCTGGGGGCGGGGTCGAGGGGCAGGGGGAGGCGTGTCTGACTGGGGGCGAGGGCGGGGGGCCGGCGGGGTGGCGTCCGTCTGGGGGCGCGGCCGGCCCGTCAGCAGACTCCTGTACACCTTCTTCCCGCCCTTCAGAGCCGTGCTGCGCTCCTCCTCCTCCCGCCTCCTCTTCTCCTCCAGGGTACTGCGCTCCCCCGGCCGCAGCACGCGAGCCCCACCCCTCGGGCACGCGCCCGCCGTTCCTGTCAGCTCCCGGGGGGCGGGGGGCTCCTCCGGACCCTCCTCATCCTCCGCCTCTTCCTCCCCCCCCTCCTCCTGCTGCTGCTGCTGCTGCTCCTCCTGCTCCTCCTCTTCCTCCTCCTCCTCCAGCTCCTCCTCGCCGGCCCCGCCTCCTCGGTCTTCCCCCAGCGGCCCCTCCTCCGGCAGCGGTGCCTTGGCGGCGGGGCGGGGCGTGCGGTGGAAGGGCGATCCCAGGGAGAGGGAGAGGCCGGAGCGCAGCGACAGGACCGAGTCAGAGTCCTCGTCTGACGAGTCCGGGGGCGGCTCCGCCACCGCCGCCTGGTTCAGGCTGCTGACCACCGAGTTGGCCCCCTCCTGGATCGCCTTCCAGTCGAACGCCTCCTCCTCCTCCTTCACGCCGCCCTCCGCCTCCTCCTGCTCCTGGCGGGGGGGCGGCGTGGAGGCGAGCGGCGCGGCGGGCTGCGGGGGGGCCGCCGGGTGCTTCCTCTTGGGCATGGCGGAGCTGATGCACTCCAGCAGCAGGTCGTCCTCCGAGTCGATGCTGAGGGAGCTGAGGGACGAGTTGCGGGAGAAGCACACGGGCGTGTCCTCCACGTTGAAGGCCCGGGGGGCGTAGCCCGCCCGGCCCGGCGGCACCGGCTGGCCGCTAGGGGGCGGGGCTTGTGCGTGCCCCTGAGTGGTGGCGGCGACGGGGGGGGCCTGCGGGGGGGCAGGCTTCGCCGGGGGCTCTTGCGGCGGCGGTGGCGAGGGGGGGCTGGCGACGTTGTTGTTCTCCTGGTCCATGATGTCACTCAGGGAGCTGAGGGAGGAGTTCCGCGAGAAGCAGACGGGCGTGTCCTCCACGGCGAACCGCAGCTGGCGGCCGTCGTCCGGCGCCGCCCCCAACGGCGGCGACGGGGGCTCCGCCCCTTCCTTGCTGCGGGGGAGCACGGCGGCCGCGGGCGGCGCCGGCTTCTGCTGCGGGGGCTTGTGCTGCGGCGCCTCCGGGACGGACGGACGCTCGGCGGGCCGCCTCCGGTCCCCCTCAGGCCCCTCCTCCTCCTCGTCAAAGTCCAGCGAGCTGAGGGAGTCGTTGCGGGAGAAGCAGCAGGGCGTGCCCTCGATGGGCGTGTAGTGGTGCGGCGAGTCGTAGGCGAAGCGCCGCCGCTGGCCGCCGCCCCCTTGCAGGGGAGGGGGCGGGGCCGCCCGCTGCGCCACCATGGGCTTGACGGGGGAGGTGGGCTTGGGGCGGAGCTCCGACTCGCGCTGCGCCAGGCTGCAGATGGCCGTGTTGGCGGCGCTGGGAGCATTGCCGTCGGTGGGCGGGGCGTGGCGTTGAGGCTGAGGGAGGTTGCGTTGGGGGCGGGGCTTGGGCATGGCGGCACTGATGCACTCGGCCAGGATGTCCTCGTTCTCCTCGTCGTCCGCCACCTCCCTCCCCTGCCTTTTCACTTCCTGCTCCTCCTCCCTGGTCATGGCGGCGACCGGGGCGTGGCGCCGCCCCTTGTGGTTTCCGGTGGCAACCTCGGTGGGCGGAGAGTCTATGGTGAGGTCGCTCAGCGAGGTGGCGGTGGAGAAGTTCAGGGGCGTGTCTTCCACGCAGTACACAAGGGGGGTCTCCTCCTCAAGGGGGCGGGGCCTGTGCTGCTGGGGGTGGAGCTTGTACACGGGCAGGAGGCTGGGCTTACGGCCCGCCGCGGCCATGGCAGACACGGGGCCGCCGGCCGTCTGCCCCTCGGCGCCGCGGGGGGCCGGGGGTGGGGCCGGTGCGCCGTCTGAAGCCGCGGCCTTCTTCGGTCGGCGTGACGACCGCGTGGGCATGGCCAAGTGGATGCACGCCTCCAGGATGGAGATGTCGTCGTCGTCGTCGTCCCCGACGACCGTGTCCATGTCGTCGCCGCCACCGGACGCGCTCTGCGGGCCCCGGTCCGGGGCCGAGGTCGCCATGGCGACGGGGGCCGAGTGGCCCGGGACCTCCGGCTGGCGGGGGATGAAGGGCTCGTCCACGCTGAGCGCGCTCAGGCTGGAGGCGCGCGAGAAGCCGTGCGGCGTGCTCTCGGTGGCGAAGTGCAGCAGGAAGTCCTCCTCCTCCTCCTCCCGGTTGCCGCCGCTGGCCGGGCCGCGGGCGCTGCCGTGGCCCCGCTGGGCCCGCGCCAGGCAGGCGGCGGAGGCTTGCAGGTCGGAGGCGGGGGGCTTCAGGGAGGCGGGCTGCGGAGGGGGGGTCTTGTTGCGGGAGGGGGGCATGGTCTGGCCGGGGCTGTCGGGCAGGTCGCTGGGGCTCACCACGCCGCTGGCCCCGCCGCTGCCGGGCTCGCTGGGGTGCGAGGAGTTGATGGAGGGCGAGCCGAAGCTGTCCAGGGAGCTGAGGGAGGTGCAGCGGGAGAACATCAGGGGCGTCTCCAGCGCCGACGCCAGCGCCGACGACGGGGCCGACGATGGCGCCACCGGGGGAGGGGTCTTGGGCGCCGCCGGGGCCTGCGGCTGCTGGTGGTGATGGTGGTTGCCGTGGTGATGGTGCATCTGCTGGTTGCCGTGGTGATGCTGTTGGTACGCGGTGGGCGCGCGGCGGGACAGCTGGCGTTGCCCCGGGGCGTCGGGGGACAAGCCGTCCGAGGGGCCGGCGGCCATGCTCATGGCCTGGGGGTCGTCCCGCTCCTCCTTCTGTCCCGCGGGGAGCGTGGGGTAGTGGCCCTGGCCCCGCCCCCCCGCCCGGCGCCGCCCACTGCGCCCGTCGTCCTCGTCGCCCGACGACAGCGAGGACAGAGAGCTGCCCCGCGAGAAGCAGATGGGCGTGTCCTCCACGCAGTAGGTCAGGGGCATGTCCTGGTTGACCCCGCCCCCAGCGGCCTTGGCGGGGAGGGGCTTCTGGCTGCCGGCGTTGCTCTTACAGGAAGAGGCGGCGGGGGAGGAGGCCGCGCAGCCAGGGGAGGCGTGGCCGCCGTACTTGATGCTGTAGTCGATGGGCTCCTGCTCGTGGCGGTGGGGGGGGCGGTCGCCCTCGCCAAAGTCGTCCCCGTCGCTGCGGTGCGGCGGGCGGGGGTGCTGGCCGTCGGCGCGGCTCCCGGCCCGGTAGGCTGCCGGGTACGGCCGCCGGCGGTCCTCCCGCCGCCCCGCCCCCTCCTCCGCCTCCTCCTCCTCCTCCCCGTCGTCGTCCTTCTCCCGCTCCCGGCCGCGCGATTGGCCGGGGGCGGGGGCGGGGCTCTGGCGGCCGGAGTGCAGCTGCTCGTCGGAGTACTTGAGGCTGTAGTTGATGGGCGTGTCCAGCTCGGCGTCGGCGGCGTCCGCCATGCTGTTGGCGCTGTGGATCTTGTGGGCCAGGTCGGCCGGGTAGCGCCGGTACGCCGCCCCCTCCTCCTCCTCCTCCTCCTCCTCTTCCTCCTCCTCCACCTCCTCCTGGCGGCCGGCCAGCAGGCGCTCCTCCTCCAGGAGCCGCTCCTCCTCCGTGGCGCCGTAGCCGTCGGCGCTGCCCACGCTGTGCAGGCTGTCGCTGGAGGCCGCCGGCCACGCCAGGGCGGGGGGGCGGGGCGGGGCGCGGGGCGACGACAGGACGGGCGTGTTGGCGTAGGGCGAGCGCGCCCCGCCGCCCTCCTCCTCGCCCTTGTGGCGCCGGCCCCCCGGCCCCCCGCGGCCCGGCGCCTGCTGCTGCAGGTGGAGGTGCTGCGCGGCCGACGGCGAGGGCTGGCGGTGGCGGCGGTGGTGGTGGGCGGGGCCCAGGTTCTCCAGCCCGTCAAAGGTCTCCGAGAGCTGCTGCCGCTGCGCGTCCAGCTCCTCGATCAGCGCCTTGTGCTTGCGGGCGTGCAGCGAGGGCGTGGCCGTGAGGTCGCCGCCGGGCCCCGTCCCGCCCACGGCGGCGGCGGCCGAGGCGTACTTGGCGGGCCGGTTGGCCAGCAGGTTGCGCAGGGCGGCGGCGCTGCCCATGGCGATCATCTTGTGGCGGGAGTGCACCAGGTTGCGCAGCATGGCCACGGCGCCCATCTCCCACAAGGCCTCCTGGTCGCGGGGGTCGCGGGCCGACAGGTTCCAGAGGGTCCCGCAGGCGTTGGACACCACCGTCAGGCTGGGGGAGCGCAGGTGCTGCAGCAGGGTCGCCAGGCAACCATTGTCACGGAGCACTTGTCTACAGGAGATGGGGCAGGATTGTGTTATTAGTAGGGTTAAAATTGGCTCGGTGATAATGCGTTAACGCTATTCTATTTTAATTTAATTAAAACAAATACATCAAATTGGTGTTCCCTAAGTTTCATATTCAACCCACACTGAGTGAGTCAATAAAAATCCATCAAGATCAGTCGCTTTTTTTTTTATTTGGTAATGATATGTCATTCCATTGGATAATCTCATTCAATTTAAATTAGAATGGAATTAAAATATAATTAAAAATATGTGTTGAATCACGAGTCAACCCACCAAATTATGCGATTAATTGCGATTACAAAATGTAATTGTTTGACAGCCCTCATTATGATGCAGTTCTCAGTGCTAACCTGTAGGCCTGGTTGGTGGCCACCAGACTGGAGACGTTGCGCAGGATGCCGCCGGCGCTCTCCACCACGGCTAGCGCGGCGCTCGCCGGTCCCCGCTGAGCTAGCGCCCGGGCTAAGAAGCCCAGCGCGCCGCCAACAGCACAGAGCTCGGCCTTGTTGTCACTGCAGTGAGCCGAGAGGTTCCAGAGCGCGCTCAGTACGGACTTCAGGGTGGACTCCTGGAGGGACACGGGGCCATGACATCCACATTATTCATAGACAACATTGGTATTATTTGCTTCATCTATCCCTTATTGCTTGCACTAAACATTTCTAATCAACTCCTATATACTTTATTCTAGAACAATAATTCAAACTTGATATAATGTTGCCCCTGTCAACTATCGTTGACTTTTTGCACACAAAGTTGTCTGTAGAAAACGAGATAAGGAGTAAGCCTACTCTTCTAGATGAAGACTGTTTCGGCTTCTCTGGTTTAGTGAACTCTCATTGATTCTATTCAGGGGACGTCGTTGTGGGAAAAGCCCCCCAAATGTTTTGATGCAGAGTGTGCAGAGAGAGGAGGTGGGGCTTGTCTGCCTGTCTATCAGTCTGTGTGTGTGTGGTTTATAGGAGTATTCACTACTTGTATATAGTGTACTATAGTATGCGGTATTCAGTAGCTGTATATTGATTATAGTACACGTTATATAGCATTAATCAGTATTGTATAAAGATTAAATATGTGTTATATAGTAGCAATCAGCAGTTATCTATAGATTATAGTATGTTGTATATAGTAGTATTCACTATTGTACATTGATTAGTGTGTGTTATGCAGTAGTATTCAGTAGTAGTATATAGATGACTACAGAATGTATACAGTAGCATTCAGTACCTTCTGTACATGCAGTCCGCAGGACATGAGTGCGGCCACGCTGCCAACCTCACGTAGCGTCTTCTTGCTGCTAGCGTCTGCGCGCCACGACAGGTTGCGCAGTACGCTAGCCACCACCTAGCACCAGGAGGCAATACCCTTCTATGAGCATGTGTACATAATCGCCATACGGCACATGTTGCATTAACTCATGTAAAGATTGGGTTTAAAGAGGAACACCACCATTTCATTTAAGCAATTCCAGGCTTATCACTTAACATCAAGCTAAGCTACACATTAAGCTAAGCTAAGCATCTAGTCTAGCTAGGCTAATCATCAAGCTAGGCTAAGCATCAATCAAGGCTTACATTGAGTTAGTCCAAGCATCAAGTTCAGCTAAACGTCAGTGAAATGCTGAGCATTAGAGAAAGAACACAGCCTAAAACACTTTGATATTATTATAAAAAGTATTTTGGGGACGTATAAT
Source organism: Gadus macrocephalus (assembly GCF_031168955.1). Taxonomy (NCBI): domain Eukaryota; kingdom Metazoa; phylum Chordata; class Actinopteri; order Gadiformes; family Gadidae; genus Gadus; species Gadus macrocephalus. The sequence continues at coordinate 4,417,334 of NC_082400.1, forward strand.
GTACCCCATGTTACATTTTGCGTTTCATAACAATGTCAAAGAGTTTTATTCCTTCAAGCTTGGCTCAGCATCAAGCGAGGCTAAATGCTCAGACGAACCGCACATTGAGCTAGGTTAAACACTCAGCTCGGCCCATACCTGCTGCAGGTCTTCGCTGTCAGACTTGAGCTGGGCCACCATCGCTCTCATGCAGCCTTTCATGGAGCACAGCGTGGCCTTATGGGTAAAAAACACATCAGAATTATTTGACAAACGTCATACACAAACACAACAACAGCATACAAAAGAAAAGGCCACAAACGGCTCCACCTTGTTGCCGACGTCCCCGAAGGTGAGGTTGGTGAGCGCCATGCCGGCGTAGCGCCGCAGCGTGATGCTCTGGTGGTCGGCGGTCAGCCCGTACAGCTCACAGTCAGCCTGCAGCAGCTCCGCTATGGCCTGCAGACCGCCTGGGGACACAGGGAGGAACACAGACAGGACGGTGAGCTCACAGTCCGCCCGCTGCGGCTCTACCACCGCCTGTAGACAACCTGCTGGGGTTTATACACTGACATTTCTTTGAACTTCTTAGGACCCACAACAATAGTTTGCTTTTACAGGCAGAGGTCCAAAATGGGCCCAAACGATCAATGAACGAGTTCAAGCCATCTACGTCGTCTAAAGCCCCTGCCCAGTGACTAGGCCCCTATCTGCTGGCAGGAAACACAGCGATCACAAGTCTTCAGTCTCAGTCGGGGTGAGGGGGGGCAATACGGTTGAAACAGAAACCTTTGCAGTGACGGCTGCAGTGATAAACTAGATTGGGATGTTTATTTGATTTTCTTTGCATTGACTGTCAATCAACGCCGCTCATGTGATTATTAAGCCTCAGCAAAAGAACAAACACACCCATGAAGTAAGACGGACAGGAAATCACACAGACAGTCAGTAAGAAAGAGAATAAGACAAATACAGACAGGAAGTCAGACAGGAAGTCTGTCTCACCCAGTTCGTTCATGGCGTGTCGGTGCTCCTCGTCGAATGAGAGCTTCATGAGAACGCACACTGCCGGGCAGATCTGGTGTTCCCCTGGCGACGGGACTGGTACCACCGGAAGAGAAATCATCAATGTATTACCATGAAACCGGAAGATACCTCCTATTTATATACATGCATTAAGACAAATCCTATCTATCACCACAAGATGTGCCATCAACTAGATCCACATTTTACAATTCAAGACATGTTATAACTATGATGATGAGAATTATTGTTTCTGTTATTACAACGATTCCTTATTATGCTGAGCAGAGCACAAAGCTATCGGAGAACAGCTAGCAGTTCAAACTCAGGAATAATCAGATTGCAGTATGCCTTGAAAAGCTATAAAACCGCTGGCTAGCAACTCAATTGGGGAGAATCTACAGATTCTGTCTGAGCGAGTATAGGTGCTAACCTTTCAGGGAAAAGCTACAAATGCTATCGATAAGCTACCCTACAAGGGGTAAGCTACAGAAGCTATCTGAGCTATCGATAAGCTACCCTACACGTGATACACTACAGATGCTATCTGAGCTATCGATAAGCTATCCTACACGGGGTAAGCTACACATGCCATCTACGCACCGGGGTTCTTGTCGGGCTGGGTCCCGGCCTGGTGCTCCTCCTGCCAGGCCCAGCAGGCCTCGCAGTAGACCCGGACCTGCTCCAGGAGGTGCAGCACGCGGGCCTCTCGGCGGGCCCGCTTGTCGTCCGGCCGGCTGTGGACGATGTTGTGGAGCGCGGCGCTGGCCCGGGCCCTGGCCTCCTTACTGCCCCGGGAGTTCCCTGCTCACAGGGCACACGTCGTACCGTTAGGACCACTCTATGTAGCGGATTTACACCCAGCGGCAACTTAAGACGACGGAGAGTTGTTAGAGAAGCAAGAAAATTCATTAGAAATCTCCAATGACCAGGGGCTGATGGAGAGGGTTGGATGCAGTAGCAGGGACCTATTTTAACTTGTTGTAGGGCTGTACAGTTACAGTCTGTGTCCGACCACGCTGCCGCGCTGCACCTGGTAATTGCATGTTTTATGCAAAAGTGCATTTCCAGTCCACCAGTCCACCGCCTGTTGGGCCATTCTTAACTCTTCTTGTTTGCAATGACGTTGGACTGTTAGCATGGTCTTGTGCCGGTTGTACAGCTCTATTGATTTTCGGATCACAATGTCGATCCATTTGCCTTATCTCTTCCTCTGATCCTTCATAATGTCGCCTCAAATGAATAACGCTTGGCTACAAATTATCAAGAGAGCGGGAGATTGTTATCAGTGCATATTAGCAACACACAGCTAGGACAAAGCCATGGTGCGCGGGCATTCACATGAACGTGCATCGCAAAGACTTGGTGTTATTAAGTTAATTCAAAAGGCTGTTCTTAACAAAAACAGATTTAGCCGTTATGACTAGGCTTAGTAAAGACCAGTCTAGGCAACCCACTCCAGGACCTCATGAGAACGTAACAAAACTTAACTAAGACCTCCAACAGAACTTCCCAGAGTCCTGGTGAGACCCAAACAGAACGGTGCTTCCCCTTTGGATGAACATAAGGAAGCGGCTACAGCCCATGACCCCCAGCGCCCTCACCTAGCAGCAGAGAGTCCTTGTCGCTGCCGTGCAGTAGCTGGATGAGTAGGGGCAGGCAGCCCGACTGGCGCATGGCGATGCACGAGTCCTGCGAGCTGGACATGGCCAGCAGGGTGCGGGACATGTCGTCCTTGTCATGCGTTCCTAGCATGGACAGCAGGCTGTACACCATCTCCACCTGTCAGACAGCTAGCAGTTAGCACTGAGCACTGAGCACTACCAGACAACATCTAGAAGTTAGCATTGGCAAAGCTGTCGGACAACAGCTAGCAGTACAAACTGCGAGGCTATCAGACAACAGCTAAAAGTAAGCAGTGGAAAGCTATCAAACAACAGCTGGCTAGCAGGCTAACAGTTAGAGAGAGTTCACAGATTCTGTCTGAGCTAGTACAGGCACTAACCTTTCAGGGTTAAGCTACAGATGCTATCTGAGCTATCGATAAGCTTCCCAACACGGGATAAGCTATAGATGTTATCTGACCTAGTAGAGAAGCTAGCCTACACAGGGATAAGTTACAGATCCTGTCTGAGTTAGTGGGTGGGCGAACCCTAAAGAGGATAAGCTACAGGTGACATCTGAGCAATTAGCTTAGTTTACAGAACCTACTGATACTATAGTACAGAAGCTAACCCTATAGTAATAAGCTAGTTCTAAGATACAGATGCTATCTGAGCAGTAGTAGAAGCTGACCCTAGGGGGATAAGCTATAGAGGAGCTCACCTTGGTCCCCAGGTGGCTGGTGAGCCTGCGAGGGATGGAGTACCCCCCAGTGGAGGACGCCTCGCTGGTGGAGTCCTGCTCACACACCTGGCACACATACAGATGGGATGAGGAGAGTGAGTGGGTGAGTGAGTGAGTGAACGTCTAAGCAAGCGAGTGAGGGTGTGTCTGTACCTGTGTATTATTGGCAGCGCTGCTGCTGTCTGCACACACCTGGACTCCCTCAGCCTGGTGAAGGGACAGAGTGAGAGAGTTAATGAATCTGGTCATTATAAATAGAAAAAACACCTCCCTTCAGCGAGGAGATATATAGAACTGTCTCCACAAGCAGAGGCACCAACGGGGCAGACAGGAATGAGTGGCCGGAGAAAATCAAGAAGGTCGATCTAAGATATGGATGGGTATGGGTATGCGATAATTTGATGTGACGAGCGTTAAATAGCTGTGGTATTGCGGTGATGCCGTTATCTCCATCTCGATTGTGCCTGCTACACTTTAACTTCGCCATAACGCGTCGTCGCACCGTTCTAGAACATTTTCGTCAAGCACTGTTTCACACATGGCAATGCAATGTCAGAATGATGATGGCGTGGATGCAACACTTATGGTCACCAGTCGCCATGAAACCCGCAGACCGGGAAGATCTTGCTTACTTTGGAATCTGTCCAGTTTCCAGCCATCCATGAAAGAAGCTTGATTCCAAACAACATAATAAGCTGTATTGATAGTGTCATCCAATCACCCGGACAGTGTTGACGCGTTACCACAAAGTGTCATGGATTAAAATACGTCTTCCGCAGACTTGTGATTGATTTTCTTGCTCCACGCTTTAGCGTCTTACATCACAAGGACCTAACCGTTTACGTTCCTCTCCCAGCAATGTTGCTGCGCTCATTCACAACAAGCAATACCGGCTGTGACCCAGGGATGCTCCAGAGCGGGTAAATTGTCAGAACATTGATCTGTTACCATTCCGTATGACTCCATGCAGGAATTTTTCCAGAATAACGCAGGTGAAGACAGCATGAGTGAAACGGCCAAGCTCAAGCAGTGTTGACTAAATAAAAATAAAAATTATGCAAAACATAGTCCTAATAAATAACTGGTTGAAAACAGCATTCAAATATTAGATCAACCCCCCCCCCACATCAAACCATTTGCATCGCCTCCAGGCTGGGTGTGTGTTTTTTTCATGCATGTGGAGCCATCCATAATGTTGCATTGATGCCATCTTCTGGTTGAATTTGTCACTTGGCCCATTTTTTCCCCAGATTATATTTAATAGGCCTTAACGTATGTACGTGCGCGCGTGTGTGTGCGTGCGTGTGTATAAATCATGTGGATAATTCACACCTTGCCTTCAGAGTGGGAATATTTATAAATCTATGGTGATTAGAAATAAAAATAAAGTGTATATATTCATCTATAAATCAGAGGTACGTATGCGTGTTGATTTTCTCAGATTCATCTGATGGGTTGCTGAGGACCGAAGGAGGAGCCACGGGGAGTATGAAGCCCTTTGATGATCCAGCAGTGGTACGGCCCGTTTTGAACCAGCAGGCCACCAGTGTATATAACAGAGGTCACGGGTACCTTGTCTTCAGTATGCAGCAGCCTCTGTCCTCCTCTCAGCAGGTCCTTCTCAATGCCCTGGATACGAGACAGCCGGGCCTGCACACACACACACACACACACACACAAACACACGTGTTACCAGTGCTCGGCGCCCCGTGCCTTGGCAGGAGGCCAGCTGCTACAACATGCTCCATGTGTATATAATAGTGTATATAATATAAATAATAGTGTGTATATATAGTATACCAGTGCTCGTCGCTCCATGTGTACATAATAACTATAATAATGTATATAATGGGGTATATAATAGTGTATATAATAGTGTATATAATAGTGTGTGTATATAGTGTATATAATAATGTATATAATGGTGTATACAATAGTGTATATATAGTATACCAGTGCTCGTCGCTCCATGTGTACATAATAACTATAATAGTGTATATAATAATGTATATAATGGTGTATATAATAGTGTATATATAGTATACCAGTGCTCGTCGCTCCATGTCCTGGCAGGAGCCTAGCTGTTCCTCCATGGCTCCTCTCAGCTGTCGGGCCTCAAACTCCAGCTGACGTCTCGTCATGTCTGTCTGCAGAGAGAACTACACACACAGGTAGAGAGACAGGCAGGGAGGTGAGAGGCAGACAGGTACAGACAGGCAGGAAGGTGAGAGACACAGATGGTTAGAGACGAAAAGGGAGGGACAGACAGGTAAAGATTGACAGACACGCAGGTTAGAAATAAACAGGTAGTTAAGACACAGACAGGACAGCTGCTAGAACAGGTTAAGACTGACGGACGGTATTCGCTCAGAGACCTCACGCTCCAAAAGTAATGTTGTCAGAGAGAGACAGACTGTTGATGAGCTTATCATATTTACGTTGTCAGAGAGAGATACAGACTGTTGATGAGCTAATCATATTTACGTTGTCAGAGAGAGACAGACTGTTGATGAGTTAATCATATTGACGTTGTCAGAGAGAGAGACAGACTGTTGATGAGTTAATCATATTTACGTTGTCCGAGAGAGGGAGGCTGTCGATGCGCTTGGTCAGGTTCTGGAGCTGGCCATAGTACCACTCCTTCTCCTTCTCCTCCTTGTCTAGTTCAGCCAATAGGAGGGACCTTGGGGGGAGACCAGGAGATGCAGAGTGGGTAATGCTTGGTTAATGGTAAGGTTACAACTAAACAAACCGACCTCATGGTCTTTAAAGTCAAAGGTTCCATGTCCATATGTCCCCTGTCTGAGTCTGTACCTCTCATGCTTCAGCTGCTCCAGGTAGCCGGCAGGGGTCTGGTTAGCATCGCCGGGAGGGGAGAGCGTGGCGGGGGCCGGGGGCGCAGGGGCCCCTCTCTTGGGGTAGGAGGAGCCGTGGGGCCCCTGGCTGAGCGGGGACTGGGTGGCGGCAGCCGGGGACGCTGCGGGCTTGTTAGCACGTAGCTTCACAGGCGCTAGGCTAGCGGGCTCGATGCTCATCTCTAGGGAGGGGCAGAACAACAGAGTTATGAACACATGACTAGAGGTGGTGGATACATGAACACTAGGGGTGTAACTGTACACGTATTTGTACCGAACCGTCACGGTACAGGCACTTTGGAGCGGTTACAGAGGTATACCGCGGTACGCAAATGTGGCGTACATAGCGGTCAATGATCGTCGAATAGTCGGAGTCACGTAGAATATCGAATAATGAATGCAACTATCGTTATTTATTACACATGGGCCTTCACAACTTCCGATGGTGAATAGCGTCCTCAGTTGCTAAGCGACGTCAACGACTTTGGCAGACTATTTCTCGGCTGATCAACACTACGAATGCTGGTAACAAATAAATTGTACACACCGTGTGAAGACATATTTTTGACGTGTCTAGTTCACCGTCTTGCAGGCTGTGTTCAGTAAAATAAATACATAAGTAAATAACTGAATAGCGATCCGTTTGACGCATGTAGGTCTATCTGCCTAAGCCCACGTTGAAATAATTTTGATGTTGAATGTTGATGGCGCAGTTGTTGAAATAAACAGATTGATTTCATACAAATCATAAAAGCCTCTCCCTGTATCATTGTGTGTGCGTGTATCTGAGGTGCGTGCGTGTGTGGGGGGTTCTTGATTTAGCGATTCTCGAATACTTATCAGCGAATATCGAATAGTATTTATGCCAGAGAATACACATCCCTAGCACACGCATTTGAAAAGGCACCATGCAGGTGTTACTATCACTATCACATAAAAAAAAAAGAGCTGTGCAAACCCAGCTCATGACACTATTTCAACAACCCCTGTCTGGGAATTCAGAAATGCAAATGCCATAACCACGTTTATTGGTGTTTTCATTGCTGCTGATCTACGGCCATTCTTCGTTGTTGACAAACAAGCAGTTTTTAAAAAATGTCCCCTTAACTATGAACCGTACCGTACCGTGACTTAAAAACCGAGGTACGTACCGAACCGTGACTTTTGTGTACCGTTACACCGCTAATGAACACATGACTAGAGGTGGTGGAGACATGAACACATGACCAGAGGTGGTGGATACATGAACACATGACTCGAGGTGGGGAAAATATGAACACATGAGTAGAGGTGAGGTGTGTGATTATGTTATTTTCATGAATACACCAATATGACTGTCAGCTTGGGTCACCTTTCATTCGTTCCATAAAGTCCAGCTGGGCGGGGATGTCACTGGTCTCTTCTTCTATGGTGCCCTGGAGCTGTTTGAGGACCTCCTATGAGACACACACATTAGAGTTCAATAGGGCCCCAAGACGATCATCCTGTACCTCGGATTTAGCTGACTGATCGGGAACAACGATATGATCCCTGCTGTGGTCCCAGTCATGGGGTCGAGGGATCTCCCCTGTGTTTTTAACATTGTGTCCCAGCGATCCCACCCACTAGTGCAATGCAGTCCCACCCACCTCGCCAGGGGCAAATATAGCAATAAGCTACTAATAATAACAAGCAATTAGATAAGACTCCAGGAACAAGGTCGATCTGTTTCCATATTCTGGAGAGACGTCATCCAGAATAGTGCAAGGGTTGTGCTCGGAGCTGGACACAGCCCCACCATACAGCCTCACTAGCCCCACCACACAGCCTCACTAGCCCCACCACACAGCCTCACTAGCCCCACCATACAGCCTCACTAGCCCACCACACAGCCTCACTAGCCCCACCACACAGCCTCACTAGCCCCACCACACAGCCTCACTAGCCCCACCACACAGCCTCACTAGCCCCACCATACAGCCTCACTAGCCCCACCACACAGCCTCACTAGCCCCACCACACAGCCTCACTAGCCCCACCATACAGCCTCACTAGCCCACCACACAGCCTCACTAGCCCCACCACACAGCCTCACTAGCCCCACCACACAGCCTCACTAGCCCACCACACAGCCTCACTAGCCCCACCACACAGCCTCACTAGCCCCACCACACAGCCTCACTAGCCCCACCATACAGCCTCACTAGCCCACCACACAGCCTCACTAGCCCCACCACACAGCCTCACTAGCCCCACCACACAGCCTCACTAGCCCCACCACACAGCCTCACTAGCCCCACCATACAGCCTCACTAGCCCCACCATACAGCCTCACTAGCCCCACCACACAGCCTCACTAGCCCCACCACACAGCCTCACTAGCCCCACCACACAGCCTCACTAGCCCCACCACACAGCCTCACTAGCCCCACCATACAGCCTCACTAGCCCCACCACACAGCCTCACTAGCCCCACCATACAGCCTCACTAGCCCCACCACACAGCCTCACTAGCCCCACCACACAGCCTCACTAGCCCCACCATACAGCCTCACTAGCCCCACCACACAGCCTCACTAGCCCCACCATACAGCCTGAATAGCCCAACACACAGCCACATTAGCACCGCCACATATCCAGTGAATATGAATGAATGAGGTGACGTGTTAAGACCCACTGCAAGGTTGCAATACGTTTTTATTACCAGTGTTATAATGCGTTATAATGGGCGATGGTACATGTATGAAACGGCCACACACTGTGGCGTTATACCATGTGTAACCTAACCACAACCATGTGTAACCTAACCCTAACCACACACACACACACACAATGAATAATTTTTATAAGTGTAAGAATTATCTTATATCTACATAAAACCAACAAACCAAGGTAACTCACCACAATAAAGAAACATCGCCGATACAGCGACATGTCTGACACCATTCTCCACACACACCAACGCTCAACTCAAAGTAGCACAACAACGCTCAACTCACACTGTTGTCGTCACTACAGGAAGAGAGGGACGGCCACTTCCTGTTTTTGTCCATTGGTCCATTTCCTCTACTCTAGAGTTTCAAGAATGTTGTGACTCCATTTCCCCTACTATGCTTTATATAAATGAATGAATAAATGTATACATGTTATGCATACATGTAAAAAATAAAGGGCTTACCTAAAACATTTGAATGATCGAGGTAACATTCATTAGTTTTGTATTTGATCATAAAAACACTACTCTAACCATTTGGGTTATAGTTCAGTACAACAACATGGCCTTTTAGATTGGGGTTAGCTTTAATCAGCAAGGTTTTCAGTGACGACTTCCTCTTCAGGTTCTGTGGTTATTACTTCCATGCTTTGAGAAAGTAACAGCTTGGGCCTTTTTCTGTCAATTCAGGGTTTTTCTCTCGAGGAGTAACTGGTTCAAACCACTTTGAGAACAGGAAAAACCAACAGAGAGGTCAAGATGGGTTATCAATGGGGTTAATTTAAACTAACCGAAGACCTATCAGATTACGTTACATGTAATAAAAGCCTTCGTAATAATATATTTTATTTAATGATGCTGGGGGGACACATGCTCACTCACATAGGCTCTGAAATGGCTATGTGATGACTTTAGGTCTTGTTCTGTTTAAAATAATGAGTGGTAATGTGACGACTTTAGGTCTTGTTCTGTTTAATATAATGAGCAGTAATGGTTCTGTGATGACTCTAGTTCTTGTTCTGTGTTTAATATAAGGAGTGGCAATCGCTCTGCGATGCACGCCAGGACTTTGGAAGTTATAGCGCAGCTGTAATGGAGGTGCTGGTGTTGGAGCTCGCATTGGGAACACGACCCACGCAGGCTCCAATGAAGACACAATGATTGGTACATTGTTCAAAGTGTCAATTAAATCGCACCACAGAACCAGCGCTATTCAACAGCATCTGAGGAAATGCAGTATTGTAGCGAATGAACGGCCAGATAAGAAGAATAAACGGTAACTGGAGTATATCATCTTAGTTATACCGACCTGTGTCTACCGGTCTGTGTGTGCGTCTACCTGTGTATGTGTCTGTCTCACCTTCATGTGTGTGCGTCTACATGTGTGTCTGTCTCACCTTCACGTGTGTGCGTCTACCTGTGTATGCGTCTGTCTCACCTTCATGTGTGTGCGTCTACCTGTGTATGTGTCTGCCTCACCTTCATGTGTGTGCGTCTACCTGTGTATGTGTGTGCGTCACCTTCATGTGTGTGTGTCTACCTGTGTAAGTGTCTGTCTCACCTTCATGTTGGAGGCTTCGCTCTCCAGCTTGCAGAGGTGGGAGGAGTTGTGCTGTAGCTCCTGCCTTAGGGTGGAGTTCTCCATCTTCAGCAGCTCCACCTGCCACAGCAGCTGATCGTAGGAGGCGCCTGGGACTGTTGCCGTGGGAACACCGCTACCGCCGGCACTATGGCTGCTGCCGGTTGCCCGGGACGACGAAGAGGAGGAAGAGGATGAAGACATGGAGACGTCTGGCGGCAGCGGCGGGCTGGCAGGGCACACCTGGAGAGTGAGAGGGAGAGACATAAGCCCCTTTCATAGTTCCCGGTAAATGATGGTAAATGTGGACTGCATTTCGCTTTTCTAACCAGTGGCCACTCAAAGCTTTACAATATTGCCTAACATTCACCCATTCAAACGACGAAGGCGGAGACAACCAAGCAAGGCAAGGGGCAGCTCTGCGGGAGCAGTTAGGGGGTGAGGCGTCTTGCTCAAGGACACCTCGACACTCAACCCTCCGGTCGTACGAGCAACCTTCCGGTTACCAGCCGACCCGCTCTACCTCCTGAGCCACACGCCGCCCCAAATAACAAGCTTAACCGTTCAGGCGGCGCTGTTGGTTTGACCTATTCAAACATGCCCAGTTTTTACGATTTCCTTCTTATTCCGTTCTATTCCAACACGGAATAGCCATCCTGGAATAGACGCCCACGGCACAGTCCAGCAGAATACGCTAATGCAACACTTGTGGACGCCAGCCGGCATACAAGTTGTGTACTGAGAGGAGCCTGCTCCTTACATTTACATTTATGGCCATTTTCAGACGCTTTTATCCAAAGCGACTTACAATATAAGTACATGCTCATTTTGGAACCTTTCCAGAAATGAGTGAAAAAAGGAGCTTCTTTGCAGACAAAAGTAGCCGCATTGATAATGTTATCAGATCAGCCAAAAGCACAGATTCATTAAGATGATCCGTTGCGGATTCAAATACATCTCAGCGGAGTCTTGTGATGGGTATAATTACTAGAGAGAAAAGCTTGTCCTACGTCAGACCTTGGGAGATGTTGCTCATTCAAAAAACAGCCATGCAGGCCACAATCCAGAAATGTTGCCATGTCTGGAGCAGGCAAATTACCCCATGCAGGAAATCTCAGAACATTACAGGGAAAGACGGCATTTGTGAAAGGGGAAATAGAGAGTGAGGTAGAGAGACAGGAAGAGACGAGAATGAGAGGTAGTGACAGACTGAGGGTTATAGAGAGAAGAGGCATGGAGAGTGAGGTAGAGACAGAGAGAGAGATATGGAAAGAGAGAGACAGAGAGGTCGAGGTCATTTCATTATGCAATACTGAATATTCAGCGTTACGTTACGTATCCCACTAACTGCAGGTTAGTTTGCTGGTTTATCCGTTAGCTAGTTTAGCAGGATAACTGATTGGTTGTTCAATTACCTAGTTACCTACCTCTGTTTGATAGGCTAACTGCCTGACTGACTGGTTAACGGTTTTAACAGGCTAACTGATTAACTGGTTTATCAGTTAGCTGTTTAACAGGCTGACTAACTGACTGTTGATCCATGAGCTAGTTCAGCTGGTTTATCAGGCTAACTGACTGACTAGTTTACTGTTAGCTAGTTGAGCAGGATAACTAACTGCTTGGTTTATCAATTAGCTAGTTTAGCTGGTTTAGACAGCCTAACTGATTAACTGGTTCATCAGTTAGCTATTTAACAGGCTGACTGACTGCCTAGTTAATCCGTACACTAGTAGTTCAGCTGGTTCATCAGGCTAACTGACTAGAACGTTTATCCGTTAGCTAGTTAAGCAGGTTTAAAGGCTAAATGACTGTTTTTGTTAAACAGGCTGTAGTTTAATGCAATTGGATGACAGCTGTAAGGCAGACAACCACCATCTATCAGCATGCATCCATCTTAGCAACCACCCATCCATCGACCTATCTATTCATCCATCCAACATCTTCCATCTCTAGCCCAACAACCCAACCTCTGTTACAATACTGATAATCCCTCTTCCCTCCCTCCATTTCTGAAGGACATAATTCCAGGGACACTCCCTCCCTCCCCATAGCCCTTTCTCCATCCATTTGCCCTTAGGATTTATTTTTCTAAATTCAAGCCACCATTTCAAAATTTTTTAACAAAATGGAGACATAATAACAGACCAAAGCCTACGCCCTTATCCACCTCCTCCTCCTCCCCTCTCCTCCGTCCCCATCCCCCCTCCTCCCCCGGCCCTATCTCTCACACACACACACACACACACACACACACACAGCCCTTTTGTCTGCACATCAGCCATCCTGTTATCGTCTCCCCCTCCCTCCCTCTTTCTCTCATCATCTGATGGAGGTAGGAAGTCAACGACGAGATGGATGGAACGAAAAGGAATATATAGAAATATAGATGTAAAAAAAGATAAGACAGAAAACCGTCAGACTCACCCCATCGTTGAAGTGGCCGCCATTATCACCCCTCTCCCTCTGTCTCTCTATCTAGCTCTCTCTCTCTCCCACCGTCAGACCAAGTAGCTCTCTCTCTCTCTCTATGCATCTCTCTTGTTCTCCATCTCTCCGTCTCTCTCTCTCCCTGTCTCTCCGTAGGCCACAGTCAGGTGGTTGAGCCACAACCAATCAGATTACTGCTCCTCATCTCTGCTGCTCACCCCTCCATCGCTGATCCTCTCCCATCCCCCACAATGCATCACAGGGGGCTGATGCTCTCCCTCTCTCTCTCTCTGGTAGAGTCAGTATCGGTTTTAAAAAAAACTGCCTCTCTCTTCCTCTGGTTGTCAGTATAGGTTTGACTAACAGCCTTTCTCTGGTAGAGTCAGTATAGGTTTGACTAACAGCCTTTCTCTGGTAGAGTCGGTATAGGTTTGACTAACAGCCTCTCTCTGGTAGAGTCAGTATAGGTTTGACTAACAGCCTCTCTCTGGTAGAGTCGGTATAGGTTTGACTAACAGCCTCTCTCTGGTAGAGTCAGTATAGGTTTGACTAACAGCCTCTCTCTGGTAGAGTCGGTATAGGTTTGACTAACAGCCTCTCTCTGGTAGAGTCGGTATAGGTTTGACTAACAGCCTCTCTCTGGTAGAGTCGGTATAGGTTTGACTAACAGCCTCTCTCTGGTAGAGTCAGTATAGGTTTGAATAACAGCCTCTCTGGTAGAGTCAGTATAGGTTTCTTTGCATAACAGCCTCATTCTCTACCGTAGTATATTACTGTGAGTTGTTGGGTCACAAGATGAGCTATTATCGTAGCATATTATTGACTGCTGGGTCATATGATGAGAAGAATTAGTCGAAAATATTATTATTTCAAATGATTTGAATCAAAGTTTGATAATTGATTAATCATTTTACTTCAAATCAAGTGAACATAGGGATGCAAACAATTAATCGATTATCGATTAATTGTCGATAAGAGATTACTCGATTAAAATAAATTACTTGCAATTAATCGCGTTTTTAACCCGTAATTCCCCACCCGTCCACGTGAGGGCGCGCTTGACGCCAGACGTACTTGACGCACACGCGGGAACACAAGCGGGAACACAAGCGAAGCAGCACAAGACAAACGAAAAGCGGGACACTGACACGATGAAGATGGCAAAACGGAGTGCAGTATGGAGCCACTTTAAGTTGGTTAATGACGCCAAATGCACAATATGTGGAAATATTTTAAAGTACAACAACTAAACGACATCGTTGAATTACCACCTAAATGTGTCACATTCAAATGTGTCGCTGCTCCTTTACTTAGAAAGGAGTCAGCTGAGGTGGTTCGGGCATCTGGCAAGGATGCCCACTGGGCGCCTCCCTTGGGAGGTGTTTCAGGCACGTCCAGTGGGGAGGAGACCTCGGGGAAGACCCAGGACTAGTTGGAGAGATTATATCTCAACACTGGCCTCATGGCCTGGGAACGCCTCGGGATCCCCCCGTCAGAGCTGGTCAATGTGGCCCGGGAAAGGGAAGTCTGTCTGGGGCCCCCTGCTTGAGCTGCTCCCCCCGCGACCCGACCCCGGATAAGCGGATGACGATGAGATGAGATGTGTCACATTCAGAAGGAAATTCAGCTTCTCAGAAGAATTGCCGCTTATCAATTAATCGATCATCGATCGATAAGATGAAACAACTATAAAATAATAAAATAAATAAACGTTGCTTCTTAATGCTGCAGTCCTCTATGTAGCCCTCTCGTTCTCTCTCTCTCTCTCACCGTCTCTCACAGTCCGAAGGGTACCATCAACCCATCAGATCACTGAGCCTCGTCTCTGTGCTCACCCTCCCATCTCTCAACCCCACAATGCAACACGGGGCTGATTCTCTCTCTCTGGTAGAGTAAGTATAGCTTTTAGCATAGGTTATTAAGGGCCTACCCATAAATATCAGAACTCAAGTATTAGGCAATTTTTTTCAATTTACATTAAGGTGATTTGGCTGACGCTTTTATCCAAAGCGACTTCCATTCATTCAGATTCACACACAGACAGCGGAATAAACCCCGCAGGGGGACAGCCAGATGGAGTGACATTTGACATAACAGAACACATGGTCCCCCTTTAAACAGTAGAAAGAGTTAAGATGCTGCCAACGAGGGACCATACATGTTGGTCTTTTTAGTTTATATGAGAGAGAAAATAAAAAATTGGAGGTTAAAATAAAATAAAAATGCCCATTCGTTTGAAAGAATAAACAAGTATATGGTGGCATTTGGTCATTTTCTATCAGAGGCCTTTCTACAAAGCAACGGTGAATCCAGAAACAGGTCGGCATGGAGAAGGTAGAGGCTATGGGTCATCTGGCTGCAGGATGCCTGGTGTTAGACTGTGGACCTCGGGAATCTAACCCAGAACCTTTCGTCTGGGAGTGGAACGCCCATAACCACTAGAATGTCGAGCTTCTAGCTAAAGAGCTCCTTTAGCAGCGAGCAGCAGGCTGACCACATGACCCTGGCCGGCCCAAGGCTCCAGGCCCCTGTAGCAGCAGCACTCAGAGTAATGCGCTGCTGTGGATGAACATGTTGTTGGCGCCATGGTCCACCTGATAGATGAACTGGGGCATCCGTCCCCCAGCTGTCATGCTTGGCATCTTGGTTTCCCATTGATGTATTCGACTGTGGGGGACCAGCAGTCTAATTTCTACCACACCAACTAAAGACTAAGGACCAAACTCAATTAAAGACAGCCTCACGCACAAAGCGCATCCATTCTTCTTTATAAAAAAATAGGTTCAAATGCTAACAGAAAAATGCCAATTAGTAATAAGACAAGTAATAAAAATGCAACCAAATAAAAGTAGGTAGGCTGTCGCATATCCTAATTATTTATCTCAACAAAATATAAAAATAAAAAAAACTATCTACTGCAGCAAAAACAATGAAATAACCCTTTTGGAAACACACGTTATTGAGGTCCACGGTGGCTTGGGATGCGATACTTTGTGAACAAACTGTAATCGAGACTGCAATAGCTCAATCGATATTCACCAACCCAACAGGAAGCCCGTAAGACTACCCTTCTTATCAATAACCCTCGACAACCACGGCATTTGGGCAACGGAAATATATATTTATCACATTTATTTTTTAGAACTCCTTTAAGTAGATATCAGATGAAAAATGGTTAGAGAAATGTAGTTGCTTAAATAATTTGTTTTTTCCTGGGGGGGTTTAGGGTCGAACCAACACAGTCCCTCAATATTCAGTGAGAAAAACTGCTTTTACCTTTAGGGGCAGTAAATCCAACATAGTAATGTTAATGGCACTGTATCACCGTTACACATGTAGCGTTCTTTGTGTAACATAGAAGTGCATGTTAATAAACTCTTCGAGTATGCTTTGCATAGCGTAGCACGAGCACCCCCAGAGTAGCCTCTAGACTGGCAACCCCTCCCCGTCACTTCGTGTGGGGGTGAGGGATGTGGCAAGTTGAAAGGTCAGGACAAAAGTTTAACTCCAGTTCACTTTATGCACATGAGCGCCTATTGCGGCGCGCATCTGGCTGTGTGATTGGACAATCGAAATTCACTTAGTACCAGCAGAACCGACGGAGTTGTGTTGAATCTAATATCTTGGTTTTTAGCTCGTCCATCGACAACATGCTAAAGGCCCACCAGCAGCGACTACAGAGAATGCGGGTCGATGCCAGTGGACCGTCGGAGAGCAGGGTGCTAAGGGTTTGGGGATATGACATCATATTCAATATAATATGTTGATATTAATGTACGAGACAACTCGATTGAAAATCACCGGCACAAAAGGTCCGTTTACACTGAATGTGATCGGCCTTTGAAATTAATTCTCTCGTCAATAAAACACAAAACCTTGGAGTTGAATGAGACTGGTCAAATTCGATGTTATATCCAATTTTGCAGAGAGCTTCATTCATTAAATCGCACAACAGTCTACGTCTCTAGTCTACGAATAACTCAGTTTAACCAATGACAATCGTGTATCTTTGTCATAGTCATTAGTCACTCTGGTTGTTGTGTACATGGTGGATGTATTATCCTATTTACGTTTCATCCAAATTTCTCCAAAAGAGTGGTAGCCTGCTTCTAGTTGCAGAACAGAAAACCATGATAGATAAACCAACCTATGCCATCGAACAGACACAAGGGTAGGCTCTGTCTCTGGGTAGCCTTATTGTAACATTATTTGGCTAACTTTTCAGGGAGTCCCTCCTTCTTTATCTTTCCCACATCCGTACACACACAAAAACACTGATTGATAAAGAACGTCAATGGGCGCCAGATGATGCTGCTGACACAAAGATACCTTCGACTGGCGTGGAGAAGAGAGCCTCTGAATCAAGAGTGGCAGATACACTTCCCAGACATGACTCAACATTGCTGTTCACTCATACCAGCTTTTTGCTACTAGAAATTGGTTCTTCTTCATGAGTTGACATGGAGTATCTTC
Organism: Gadus macrocephalus; assembly: GCF_031168955.1. Classification (NCBI taxonomy): domain Eukaryota; kingdom Metazoa; phylum Chordata; class Actinopteri; order Gadiformes; family Gadidae; genus Gadus; species Gadus macrocephalus. Next base: position 4,434,708 of record NC_082400.1, read on the forward strand.
TGTCTGCACCAATACTTTGTATGTCAGAAGATAACCCCAACCCTAAGAAGAAAATTGTCAAATGTTTTCAACACAACAGAACATATTGGGGTATAATATTTGGTAAACTGGCTAACCCCTAGGGGGTTATGCTTCCCGGACACTTTGTATTGATAGTAGTAATTGTGAAACGCCCCGGTGTGTGAAGCAGTTCACTTACATCACTATGCTGAAATGCAACGCATCAGCAAGTTTCCATGGGTCATATCCATCACACCTTCCTATAACTCCAAGCCCAAAATACATGAATTCATGAAATTAGGAATTAAAGACAACCATTTAGGAAATGTCCTTCATCTTAAACCTGTACGTAATATTTGTTGTCATAACAATCATTTCAGATGATAGGCTATATTTATTAGCCATGAAAACATGTAAACTGCATTTCCACTAGCTCAGCATCATTATATTGTATTACTATTATGGGAACGTTAATGTTTGGGTATAACGGGATGTACACACACCACGAGTTACCTTACACCACACACACACCCAACACCACGCCATAATGACACATGATCCAATGCACGAAGACACACTTCGAAACACTTGGCTGTCGGTATTTATTAGTATGAATATATTTATATTACAACTATTACCTCTGGATGGAAAGAGTCTAAAGCTAGCCACCACTAAAGCCTTTATGTTTCCAGGGTTGATTAATATTTGGAGTTTATAAACAACATACCTGTCAAGTGTATTCTGAGTAACACAGGCAGGTTGTATCATGAATGCTGTGATCATTCTTAGCAAAACTCAGAGCTGACCTGTTTAAAAGCTAGTGGAGCAAACCTGATGTCTAGCTGGTGTCGCTAACCTGTTAGCATAGCTGGTGTCGCTAACCTGATGGCTAGCTGGTTGAACAAACCTGTTAACCAACTGGTGTTGCCAAGATGTTAGCCTAGCTGGTGTCGCCAACCTGTTAGCCTAGCTGGTGGTGCAAACCGGTTAGCTTGTTGGTGGAGCTAACCTGATGGCTAGCTGGTGGATCTAACTTGTTAGCCTAGCTGGTGGTGCTACTTAGTACAGGCCAAGTGCAACTCGGCTAGGAGGGCACAGGCTATCCTTTGCTAACACAACACGAACACATTGTCACACACGTTACACACACATGCACGCGCACACACACAAACACTCGTTCAGGATTAGCCGTAGCTCCGAGCTACGCTAGGTTCTGTGGCCTTGCTAATGCTAACAACAGATCAAATGAAAAAGAGGGAACACAACAATGCGATAACATGCGGAATAAAACGTTTCGGGTATTTTATCGGTCTTACCGTGGCCTTTGTTCCGCTATCTCGCTCTCTTTTCACCCTTCCTTCTTTCTCCCCACTCCCAACTTTCACTCGCTCCTTCTCCCCTCCCCCTGGCCAATCAGAACGCTCATTCCCCCCTCGTTTTGGCCAATCAAAACGCTCCTTCGGTTTCGCATACACGTTAATGAATAATCGGTCATTAATATCAAGATCTATTCACTTTAAAGTGTAGGACGAGTTTGGTGTTGGGTTGAGAGGGAGCCAGGAGGAGGACGAAGTTGGAGGAAGAGGTGGTAGGTGTAGGAGGATGTGGGTGGAGGCAGTGGTAGTGGTTGGTTGAGGTGGAAGGAAGAGACGCTGGAGGAGGAAGTTGGTGTCGTGGGAAGAGTGGGTTTGGGGGGGGGGGAGGCGGCAGGAATAGGTGGTTGAGGAGGAAGTGGTGGTCGGAAGAAGAGGAAATGGTGGAGGAGGAGGAGGAAGTGGTGGGTGGAGGAAGAGGAGATGGTGGAGGAGGATTAAGTGGTAGGTTAAGGAAGAGGAGGAGGCGGAGGAGGAAGTGGTGGGTGCAGAAAGAGGAGGTGATGGAGGAGGAGGAGGTGGTGCGGGATAAAGGAAGAGGTGATAGACGAGGAGGAAGTGGTGGGTGGAGGAAGAGGAGGAGGAGGGAGAAGTTGTAGGTGGGGAAGAGGAGGATGTAATGGAGGATGAAGTGGTGGGTGAAGGAAGAGGAGCTGATGGAGGAGGAGGAGGTATTGGGTGTAGTAGGAGGAGGTATTGGGTGAAGGAGGAAGAGGGGGAGGTGCTGGTGGATATGTTTTACAGAATGTGGGAACAGTTATGATGCAGTTGATTATTCCCCAGCTCAGAGATCAGGATGTTCTCACGAGGCTGGAGCAGAGCTGCTGGGACAAACACTTTCCTCAGGATTAACTCTATAAATACTTGAACCTTTATCTGAATATCTATAAACAAGAATCTATAAATCTCTTTGAACAATCAAACCCTTCCTGTTTGAACAATGTTTTGTCTGAACTTTATTATTCAATGAAAACTAAAACAGTCGGTTTTGTAAGAACATTTATGCTTGAAGTGATAGTAATCGTTAGCATGGGGCAAAACAAATGATTGTTGTGAATGGCATTAATAAGATGAAACAAAACACGTCAGAACAGCTCACATTGCCAGCAGCATAAAGGCAAAAACAAAAAATTAAAGACATGAAAAGTATTTTTCAATGATACTTTACAGCAACGTTTTAACAAAGTAGTAAACAGTTGTGCCCACACCAGTAGCATTGATGGAGGAAATTATCTGTAATATAGTCCGGCTGACACGGCAAATACTGTAAAAATGTTTTAGCAAGGTCCTGTCGGCTTTGATGGAACATGTCAGCATGTGTGGCATAGTTGGTTATAATACTGCTTTAGTATGAGTCAGTGTGAGCTGGTATGTCTGAGTCAGTATGTCTGAGTCAGTAAGTTTCAGTATATCTGAGTCAGTGAGTCAATATACTGTACCTGAGTCAGTGTGAGTCAGTATATCTGAGTCAGTGAGTCAATATACCTGAGTCGGTGTGAGTCAGTATGTCTGAGTCAGTATGAGTCAGTGTGTCTGAGTCAGTATGTCTGAGTCACTGAGTCAGTATATCCGAGTCATTACGAGGCAGTATGTCGCAGTGTAACCGATGCAGTGTGATGAAGTGTATCTGACGCCGTGTATCTCAGTAGGACTGGATGACCTGGCCCCAGTCCCCCCGGGGCCAGACTCCGTTCTCCATCACGTTGGCGGGCGAGGTCTTCCAGTCCCAGGCGGTCTCCGGGGACGACCACGCCTCGTGCCCGTAGTTGGCGCGCACATAGTCCAGGGTCGTGCACGGAACACGCACACGCACGCCCGCCAGCTCCGCCCAGCAGAGTTTAAAACTAGGAAACACATACCTTGAGACAGAAAGACAGGTAGATAAGACAGGAAGGTAGGCAGGTCTGCCAGACAGTAAGGTAAGACCGACAGACAGGTGTGTCTAACTTGAACTTCCTGCCGCTCTTGGCCTGCGTGCCGCCGTTCCAGACGACGCTCACTCCCTCGCTCTCCTCCTGGTAGAAGAAGAAGACGTCCAGCTTCACACCGCCCCCCGGAGACTGGAAGGACAGCTCCAGACTGTCCTCTACCTGGAGAGACAGTCACACATCAGCCCCTCCTCTACCTGGAGAGACAGTCACACATCAGCCCCTCCTCCTGAGACTGTCCTCTACCTGGAGAGACAGTCACACATCAGCCCCTCCTCCTGAGACTGTCCTCTACCTGGAGAGACAGTCACACATCAGCCCCTCCTCTACCTGGAGAGACAGTCACACATCAGCCCCTCCTCCTGAGACTGTCCTCTACCTGGAGAGACAGTCACACATCAGCCCCTCCTCCTGAGACTGTCCTCTACCTGGAGAGACAGTCATACATCAGCCCCTCCTCCTGAGACTGTCCTCTACCTGGAGAGACAGTCACACATCAGCCCCTCCTCTACCTGGAGAGACAGTCACACATCAGCCCCTCCTCGTGAGACTGTCCTCTACCTGGAGAGACAGTCACACATCAGCCCCTCCTCCTGAGACTGTCCTCTACCTGGAGAGACAGTCACACATCAGCCCCTCCTCTACCTGGAGAGACAGTCATACATCAGCCCCTCCTCCTGAGACTGTCCTCTACCTGGAGAGACAGTCACACATCAGCCCCTCCTCCTGAGACTGTCCTCTACCTGGAGAGACAGTCACACATCAGCCCCTCCTCCTGAGACTGTCCTCTACCTGGAGAGACAGTCATACATCAGCCCCTCCTCCTGAGACTGTCCTCTACCTGGAGAGACAGTCACACATCAGCCCCTCCTCTACCTGGAGAGACAGTCACACATCAGCCCCTCCTCCTGAGACTGTCCTCTACCTGGAGAGACAGTCACACATCAGCCCCTCCTCCTGAGACTGTCCTCTACCTGGAGAGACAGTCACACATCAGCCCCTCCTCTACCTGGAGAGACAGTCACACATCAGCCCCTCCTCCTGAGACTGTCCTCTACCTGGAGAGACAGTCACACCTCAGCCCCTCCTCCTGGGACTGTCCTCCACCTGGAGAGACAGTCATACATCAGCCCCTCCTCTACCTGGAGAGACAGTCACACATCAGCCCCTCCTCTAGCTGCAGAGAGGTTGGGTCCCATTCTATGACCAGGGTCTGTTTATCATCATGTGGAACACAGAGGGGATCTGAGAAGGGCCAGGATCAGCGCTGATACCAAGAGAGAGTGGAAGAGCTGTGTTGAGGCTGATGAGGCCGACCATCAGGATCACAGTACAGTAGCGGCAATAAGGTGAAATAACACGAGGGCAAAATTAGGGGGGATAAGTTGTTGAGCGGTGCCAGCATGTGGTGGACTGCTACGGTTCTACCATACAGTATATTGTATCTGACAGAATACATGTTATACTGTTTTTAGCAGTAGAACAGCCCCAACTGAAGTTACCGGGTTTGCCAGGCGATTCAAATACCCTACCATAAAGTAGTAATTCAGTAGTATACTTAATGACTTGTCACACATTTTGCCTACAGTCTGTGGTGACCTAGCTACAGCCTATTAGCATAGCAGGTTCACAAACCATAGCACAATGACCCTGAGCACCGAGCTCTGTCTCATAAGCATGCTAATCTATTGGCTAGCAGGCTCACCCTGCCAAAGCTGTGTTTGAGGGGCAGGCCGGCGCTAGCAAAGGCGGTGGCTAGGTCGGGGCGGTAGTGACGGATGGACACGCCCACGTCAACATCACGACTGTATGAGATGAACCCACACTGACGGTACCATCCTGGGGAGAGAGGGGATCGGTTAAAACACACACACACACACACACACACGCACTCACACACACGATCGGTTAATACAGAGAGAGAGGATGAGAGAGGTGTAGTCAACAGTAGTGACAGAGGTAGAGAGAGGTGGAGATAACAGAAGAGAGGTGTAGTTTACAGTAGAAAGAGGTGGAGCTAACAGAAGAGAGAGGTGTAGCTAACAGAGAGAGGTGTAGCTAACAGAGAGAGGTGTAGTAAACAGAGAGAGGTGTAGTAAACAGAGAGAGGTGTAGTAAACAGAGAGAGGTGTAGTTAACAGAGAGAGGTGTAGTTAACAGAGAGAGGTGTAGTTAACAGAGAGAGGTGTAGTTAACAGAGAGAGGTGTAGTTAACAGAGAGAGGTGTAGTTAACAGAGAGAGGTGTCGTTAACAGAGAGAGGTGTAGTTAACAGAGAGAGGTGTAGTTAACAGAGAGAGGTGTAGTTAACAGAGAGAGGTGTGGTAAACAGAGAAAGGTGTCGTTAACAGAGAGAGGTGAGGCGACCAGAAGAAAGAGGTGTAGTTCCCAGCAGAGGGACGGACCGAGGCAGGTCCCGCTGCTGATCCAGAAGGGGACGTTAAGGGAGTCCAGGGTCCGGGCGGCGACCGACAGCACGGAGCGAGCCGCCCGCCGGAACTCTGCCGCCTCCACAGAGCCGTCTTCAGGGTACAGCTAGAGGAGAGAGAGAGAGAGAGAGAGAGAGAGAGAGAGAGAGAGAGAGAGAGAGAGAGAGAGAGAGAGAGAGAGAGAGAGAGAGAGAGAGAGAGAGAGAGAGAGAGAGAGAGAGAGAGAGAGAGAGAGAGAGAGAGAGAGAGAGATTTTAAAGGGGTGATATGATATCATTCTTTTTCGACTTTTCCCTTTGCTTTTAGAGTATACATGTTTTACGTCTGCTAAGCTAGAAAGAAATCTAAGTCCGAGCCAGGTGGAGTAGTCGCACAGAGCACGGCACGCCCCTCAATAAGTGCGTGAAACATCTTGTTTGCCCTCAAACCTTACTTCCGTAACAGTGTGACGTCAGACTGTGCCAGTGGGCGGTGCTGAAGGGCAGAAGTCCCGCCTCCCCGGCTACCCGTAATGTTTACAACTTCTCGTGGGTGTGAATTTGTCGACACGCACGCAAAGTGTTCGACCAATCACAGCAGACTGGGATACTCTGGAGGCGGGCCTTAAAGCAACATCATACAAAACAGCGTTTTTGCAAAGACGCTGAAACAGGTTTTGCAGAAATTAACAGTGCGAGAATAATAAGGGGGATTATAACATACAGGTATTTAACCCCATTCTAGTAGTACCCCCAAAAGCAATTACGAACCCTAAAAAAGCATGTAATGGGATCTTTGAAGAAGTCGTTCCAGCCATCCCAGCAGGCCAGTACAGGTCCCAAAGATAACCAGGACATGTCCGGCCCCGGCAGAGTGCTCGCCCCCATGCTGTTGTTCACTAGCCCCATCAGGGGCCTCCAGCAACACACACCCAGAGAGCCTGAAGGAGACTGTGTAGCAGACTGCTAATGAGCCAACTCATCCACCACAGACGGGGTTGTACAAATACATATCCCGACACAACAAAGAGATTCTACATCACGGGAATTAACAGAAACACAAACTCAATTATTTATATGTACTCTGGATGTGGTGGATGTCTTCAGATTAAGCAAGCAATGGTTGATCTGAAGACATCTGCAAACATCTTCCTTTAACAGTCTGTGTCATTTGCTATATTTACTAATTTATTTATTCATTTGTTTTCTTGTCTCACTTGGCTTCAAATGTGTTCATTAAAATTGTATTCTTGTAATATCCTGGCTCTCTACTCCTCAGCATTTGGTCTGAACAGTTTTAAACTAATCATAAACATGGTGTAGAGCTGATCAGCAACTGGCCACCAGCGAACAGAGAAACAATTGTTCTTGGTAAATCTGATCAGGATACATGCTCATGTGCTGTCTACATCCCCCCCATGTGAATCTCCTTACGTCTGGGACGACATATTCCTTGTCTTGAGTCAGAGATATGTGAACACCAAGGAAAGGATAACATAAAAGGTCATCATAAATGGTGGCTTCAATGCCCAGACTGGAACATAACCTGATGTGTCAGGTACTAAAGACGAAACATTTACTCCAAATTAAACGCCTCTGGCTCATTTAGGCCCCGTCCACACGTAAACGATTTTTTTGTGTAAACGCATACGTCTTGTGCGTTTCGGCCGACCGTCCAGATGGATCCGGCGTTTTCAGTGGCCGAAAAAACACTTTTTTGAAACCAGGTCCCAGGGTGGATAAGATGAAAAACGGCGCTATGCGTTTGTGTTCGGATTCGTGTGGACGCCAGATGCAAACGATGACGTCATCAGAGGGGGAATGTTAGAGTTCCGCCTAATTGGTTTTGTTTGATATGTATTCTTTTTGTAGCTTTAACCAGAGCCCCTTGGTAAATTAAATGTCCAACTGTACATTAAAAAGTATTTTTGTGCTCAATCTTAAAGGTTAAAAAAAGCTTTCCCCGCCTCGTCTTCTTCTTTTATTGGTGGTTTCTACAGCTAGATGCGTTTTCGCATGAGTCCGTCTTTACGGAGATCTTCCTGAAACGCTTCAAAGGAAAACGGAGGAGAAAAAATCTTCATTGTGAATGGTCATGTTATAGGGGACTCTATAGCATAAAGTTAGTGTTCATCCCTTAGCCGCAGCTCTGTAGATGGCATGTTCACAGACATGGTCCCGTACTTTTTCAGCGAGTTCCCAGTCAAGCCCTAACCCCCTTATCAGACCCCAGCCAAATCACTCCCTCGCTCAACAAACCTCTCCCTCACTAAGCCCACTATGGTGTTCAGAATACAGAGACCCTACAGATGGACCCAAGAAAGCACTGAACAATACCAAGACGCTATGAATGGCTGAGAGACTAAATAAGGGACAGAGGGTGTTTCCTGAATATCAATACCCACACTATTGAAGGCAATGCTCAGGCTGTCCAAAACATTCAAAGGGACAGGCCGAGATATTTTTTAATTGTTTCCCTGTCTTACCCAGATTCAGTTGTTTAATTCCAAATTCATCATCGTATAGCCAGAAGGGGAGTTCTCTGGCATTGACTAGCAGAGTTACCCTTGCCTAACTCCTGTTCATGGGAGGGGAAAACATTGTTTTTAATTACTTTCCAATGTGCTCAGAATAGTCCCTTGCCCACCCTGCCTGGATGCAACAACATGAATATGTATCTGGTTAAGACAGGCAAACGCTTAGTTAAAGATGTATTGGCGAATCCCTTTAATTACAAAGTAAAGCCAACAGCAACATCAGTAGCACTGAAAACATGCCCAAAGGAAAGAAAGTGGTCCATTCTTGGTCCACTGGAACATTCTCTGTAAGAGAGCGTAGAGAACTAGTTATAAAGACAGAGAGACTGAACACGATCAGATTCTGTTCAGACTAACACCAGTAAATAATTACCTAGAAACAATAAAAACAAATACTAGAGAAAGCAGAGAATATTGAATTGATCATTAAAGATATACAAAATAAACATGAGCAGGGCTCCAGACTAACTCTTTCACTAGGAGCACCGTGACCCCTAACTGCAGTGTTTTTTTAATTTTTGTGTTTTTTTCGGGACGGACGTGGGTTTTGTGATTGCAAGCGAGACTTCTCCGGTGCTGGATATGTTATTCAGGAGCGGAGGAGCCAACTAAAAGCGTCAACAGTGGATGATGTGCTTTATTTGCACAGCAATCTAAAGCACCAGGCCCAACACAACGTAGCGTAATTCCCCGGCGTTACATCTAATGTGGCAAATTTTCCTTTGGGTGCGGGTCGTTGATATCACTTTATAGCGGGTCAGGTCGGGTGCGGAATGTTATTCGCGCTACTGTCGCAACACGGGTCGGATGCGGTTTTAAGTATTGCTGCTACGGGCGGGTGCGGGTTTGCAAAATGAGACCTGTGCAGGACTCTGGCACTGGCACACTAGCCGCAGGTCGGAAGAACGAGTCAATAGTTTACTCACAGAGACATTTACGCACGCTCGATATTTAATCTCTATCACTCTGTGACCTCAGAATGAGTCCTCCCAACACACCACAGAGTCCTACTATAAGTGTCCTTGGGGCCAGAACCCCCTCATGGACGCAGTCCTCAAATTCAACCGTGGCCCAGCGGGCAGACACACACCCTGGTGAAATATAAGATTCTCAGAAACCCAACCCTTCATAGTTTATTCAATAAAAGTAGTACATCTATGAATGTCATTCACCACTATGACTGAATAAGAGGGCTGGGTGTGGAAAAAAGGTTAAAGGCTGTTACCTCCACCATGTCCTACAACGTACAGTGACCAGGGTCACTGTGACAAAGATTACCCCATGTGACTGGTTAAAGTGATTTATTTACAGGCTTGAGCCGTCAAAAATAATCCTTGGTGCCATATAATTTAATACAACTTTTTCGCCAATGATAATACCTACCTTCACATTAAACAATACAGGCCAGGACAGGCCATGGTAGTTGTTTGAGAGGGAGTTGTGATGGGGGGGGAAACATAGGAAAAACATAGCCTCAAACGACATATTCTCACACAGACACACACACACACCTGGTAGAAGGCTCGGGCCTCTTTGTGGCGGCACTCTATGAAGTCCGCTTCGCTTCGCAGGGTCAGGAAGTGGGAGGAGTTTCGTGGAACCTGTACATCCAGTCCATCCAGCATCGTTAGCACCAGATCTGGCCTACACACACACACCCACACCCACACACACACACACACACACACACACACACACACACACACACACACACGTCGTTTTCTACTTCCCATATTCCATACTACAACTCACAACTTGAACATCTTGATTGATTGTAACTAAAGTAGTTAGTAGACCTGTTAAAAGTAATGGAGCTAATCATAGAATAACGCATGTCTAGACGGACAAGGAACAATTTAGGAAAATGTGCACGATAAAAGAGATGACAGACACCATTGCCAGTTTATGCATAGTAATTGCAATCTTCAGATCCATGGTATTTGATCAGAGCTATGAAATCTCCGAGGGAGACAAACACATGATGCTGTCGTGTGTTATGGAGGTTTTTCCACGACCACAACATAGGAGAATACCGCGATAACAAGTTCAAACCCATCCTGGCTACCCGGTAGAGAGGCCGTCTAGCAGAGTGGAAATCATAACAGCTGTCGTCACATGGCATCTGTGTAATTTCCTATCCATGAAATAACACCAGATATGAATGGGGTTTGTTCAGTATAGCTTTGTAAACATTTCTGCTGTCGCCTGAGGCTTAATGAAGACCGGGGAACCAGATCAAACAAATGATGTAAGTGAGTTCAGTGAGTGTACAAGTTTCTTGATAGTCTAGAACACTTAAGAATGCAGCCTGAACAAGTGTTTTCCTCACTGCTAAATTTAAAAGAGATTTCGTCCAACTTAATACCCAAGGATTTATGGTATGACTCTTACAACTGAGGTATGAAAGCTGACAATAACAACGCTCTGGAAAATATAACATACATTTGGTTTTCCAACTATAAGTTATACAATTAGGCCTGCAAATGTTTAAAGGCAGTCCGGAGCTCATCAACAGCCTGTCTCTGGGAACAGGCAAAGTAACTATTGTATCATCTGCAATCTGCATAAAAATGCACCGTAGCTGTACGCATGTTCTTCCCGATGTTTTACATACCATTTCAAAATAAGGCAATGTGCTAACCGAAATGTGGGAATTGCATTTAACATTCTGAGTGTTCTTATTCTTGAGTGCTGACTCTGAGTACTCTGTAATCGGTGTGATTTTTTTGGTCTGCATCCATTAATCTAACAAATATAAGCGCATCGAATCAATCTGAGTCACTCTGGACTAACCCTGACCCTTATTCCATTTAGCTGTATTGTTCTTCTATGATTTTATTGTGCTGCGTGAATATCGTTAATTAATGTTGTTTGAGGGAAACGTTTGAAAGTATGTCTTGCCGCAGATTTGGGAACAAAGAAAGCACCACATTACAGGTTGTGTTATATCGATGCACATCGTAGCGAAGGTGTAGGAAACAATGTGTGTCACCTGCGATAGGCCCCGGCGTGGCGTCCGTAGGGCAGGGCGTTGGGTGGGGCCAGGCGGCGGTCTGCGCTGGGTGCTAACCGCAGGGGGGCGTGCCACAGATAGCCCCCACTCCTCTGGTAGAGCAACACCACCTGGAAGTGGAGAGAGAGAGAGAGAGAGAGAGAGAGAGAGAGAGAGAGAGAGAGAGAGAGAGAGAGAGAGAGAGAGAGAGAGAGAGAGAGAGAGAGAGAGAGAGAGAGAGAGAGAGAGAGAGAGAGAGAGAGAGAGAGAGAGAGAGAGAGAGAGAGAGAGAGAGAGAGAGAGAGAGAGAGAGAGAGAGAGAGAGAGAGAGAGAGAGAGAGAGAGAGAGAGAGAAACTATTTTAGAAAATTGGAACTGCCATCCTCTCTGTTTTGGCAATATATGTATTTCTTAAATGCACAAATTTTCAGCGCTCCACTTTTGTTTTCCTTAGGGCTTCATTAGCATTTTTTCTATATTATTCTTTACAAACGTGCAATGCTAAAAATATTAAGTTATTATCTTACTAATAATACTTCTATCATACCAATACTACTATGTATCCTACTAATACTGTAATATACCAATGCTACTTACCATATCACTACTTATCCTACCTTTTCAACATTTCTTAAAAATATGTAGCTATATTAACATATGTTTAATCGTACTTTACACTACAGCACTTACTGCATTTTCTGTAGGAAACCCATATTCTAGTTTATCTTCTAGATGTCTGTCTGCTAAAATGAACCCAACTTTACATATAATTGGTAATATATCTTCATAGAAGGTCTTTATTATATTCTGCTTTGGACTTGCCCTCAAATGTATGCAGAATACAAACTCAACTCAGAGTGTTCATAACAACAAGGGATTTCTGCCTCCCTTTATGTCCTGACCTCTCCCCTAAAGGCGTAGAAAATAAATGGCTGCAAGCCCAACTTACCTACCACTGCCATAACGTAAGGGACAACATTTCTTGATTCATTGTTGTTATCCAATTTTTGGTTGTTTTGTGTTTCTTTCTCCATGTATTTATTTTTGTGTTTTTTCATGTACATTTTCGTATGCAATTGATTATTTTATACATATAACTGTCATGCCAGTAAACCAAAAAAATTGAAAAACTCACTTTTCATAGAGACAAAGAGAATGAGCGAGGAAAAGAGAAAGAATACCTGGACGATGTGGCCATGGGTTGAGCGGAACAGGAAGTGCAGAGGGATCTGGGCTGCCGACAGCTCTGCCCCTTCCTCCAGCAGCCGGGGGTCACGGCCGCGCACCTGCTCCACCTCCAGGCCCTTCTGACTGGCTGCCGTGGCAACAGCCTGCCGCTGGACCACCAATCATTATGGAAGGGTTACGATACGTTACCATAAAGTTACGACAAAATTACAATAAAAGTTACCATAAAGTTAACGTAGAGTTACTGTTAATTTATGGTAATTTATTCTACAGTTACAGTAGAGTTATGGTTTAGTTATTCTGAAATAATGATAAAGTTATCGTAAAGTTACGGTTCAGTGCATCTTTTGTAAAAACCTTGCAAGTATTAGCTTTAAGTTCTCTACACATGTTCTGCTGAATTAACAATATATTACCAATATATTACCGTGTCTGCAGAGTGAGCTAACATAACTATTTAACACTGCAGTCGTTTGAGGACCGCCAGTGGTTGAAATATTAAAGTCTGGTAGTGGCTAATGCTAACAGCTAATATCAAGCATTTACTTGGCATTAAGATACCATTGCACAACAGTATAATAATAATAAAAAATAATAATAATACTGGGTATGATTGTTAACTAAGTTTAAACTGAGCCCACTCACATCGTACTTCCAGTGGTCGGCGATGGCGGCGAAGGCAGTGACCGGCCTCCCGGTGCACAGGAAGCTACAGCCACGCCCGACGCCCGCCGATCCGCCCGTCTGGCCAATCAGAGACAGCGCTGTTGGGTCGGCCAGGAAGATGGGCAGGGCCAGCTTGCGGGCCACAGCCATCACACGCCTCAGCGCTTCCTGTTGGGAGAGGGGGTGTACGTCACATTGCGACACATTTAATGAAAGACCCACAGACAGACAGGCAAACAGATATCTAAACAGACAGATAGAAAGACAGGTAGATGGACAACGAGAGAGAACTGTAGATAAAGACAGACAGAGAGTCATACAAACAGAGGGACAAGACACACAGGAAGATAGATGACTCACCCATTGATTGTCTTTCTGCCGTGAAGTGTTTCCTCCATTCTATTTTAAATACATTAGAATAGAAAATAGCATAACTTGGTACATACACATACATGACATCATATCACCAACCATGACACTATAACGTCCACCATGACATCATAGCGTCCACCATGACATCATGATGTCCACCACCATGACACTACGTCCACCATTACTCTATAACGTCCAACGTGACATCATATCATCCACCATGACATCCTAACGTGCATCATGAAATCATAACGTCCACCATGACCCTATAAAGTCCACCATGACATCATCTCGTCCACTTTGACACTATAAGTTCCTGGGAGTGCACATCAAGAATGACCTCTCATGGACTACCAACACCACCGCGCTGGTCAAGAAGGCGCAGACACGACTCCACTTCCTGAGAAGGATGAGAAGAGCTGACCTCCCCACTTCTGCCCTCACCACCTTCTTCAGAGGTGCTATTGAGAGCATCCTGACCAGCAACGTCTCTGTCTGGCACGGCAGCTGTCTAGCTGCAGACAAGAAGGCACTGCAGAGGGTGGTGTGGACTAGGAATGCGCGATATAAACGATATACGATATAAACGATAAAAAATGGCCTACGATAGATTTTAGTTATATTGCTCTATCGCGATAATGTATGTTTGACGCGATCTATCCATGACTCGCGAAATATAAAGAGCCACGAGCTGCAACCGTCTGCAACGCATCGTCCGCGACCCGCGAATTTTAAAAAGAGCCACGAGCTGCAACCAGCTACATCGCATCATCCGCGACACGCAAAATTTAAAGAGCCACGAGCTGCAACCAGCTGCAACGCATCGTCCGCGACCCGCGGAATTTAAAGAGCCATGAGCTCCAACCGGCTTCAACGCATCATCGTCATCTAAATAAATATGGCTGAAAGCGAAACGGAGGAGCTGGTGATTGCTCTCATTTCATGAGAGCACTTATTGTTTTATGTTTTAATAGCAAGTATCTGTGCACACACTTGGAAGATTTTTCTTTATTTAAAATAGCCATGCCTAATGCTGGACGTATTTCCCTAATTCACAGTATCAGTTTCTTTATTAACAAGACACCACCAATTTTTATTTCATTAAGTATACGTCATTACACAGAAGATTTTTTTCTTTTTTAAAGTCTCTGCAGCTACAACATTATGTTGTATGATTAGTTTTGCACAATAAATGTTCTCAAAACGACATACATTTAGCAGTTTAGCTTTCCTTAGAGTCTATGTAACCTGTTCTGAAATGGTTCTATTAAATATTTATATCGTGATATATATCGTTATCGCAATAGGTTGCATGTATATCGCAATATGGATTTTAGGCCATATCGCCCATCCCTAGTGTGGACAGCAGAAAAGATCATCAGGTCACCCCTACCAGCCATTCAGGAACTGTACACTTCATACTGTTCCAAGCGGGCAATGAACATCATCAAAGACACAACTCATCCAGCACACAGTCTGTTCTCCCTTCTACCATCAGGGAAGCGGTACCGCAACCTGCGGTCCCGCACAAGCAGACTGAGTAACAGCTTCTTTCCACAAGCCATCAGACTCATCAACACACTGAAGAAAACCACATGAACATTCCATAGTCACTTCACCATGCCACTGGCACTTTACTGTTGCACTTTACTTTACTGTTGCACCTTGTGACCACTGATTGTACTTCTGCTGCTATGTGTGTGTGTGTGTGTGTGTGTGTGTGTGTGTGTGTGTGTGTGTGTGTGTGTGTGTGTGTGTGTGTGTGTGTGTGTGTGTGTGAGTGAGAGATTATTGTCAATGTCTTATTTAAATGTTTTTAGTTAAACTGCACATTGGAGACTGGTCAAACGCAATTTCGAACTTCTGTGCTAGCCCTGTTACATAGATTTTTGACAATAAAGTACACTTGAACTTGAACTTGATAAAGTCCACCATGACATCATAACCACGGGGGTTCTCGTGCTCAGCACTCACCGATGACTGGCGGTAGTAGTAGAGTTGGAAGAGCAGGAAGGCGGAGCTCGCCGCTACCAGGACCGCGAGGAGGCCGGTCTTGTTCAGCCGTGGCATCCCCGTTAACCGGGAGATTCGGCTCTCCCGCTACCCCTATTGAATCCAGTAACCGTGGCGACACAACAGGACCACACGAGTGGCTGTGATCGATACGGTGTTAAGGCTTCGTCTGCTGTTTTTTTAATTATTTGATTGTTCATTTGTTTACTTGTTTGTTTCACCTACCAAGAACGCAAGAGCGCGTCGCTGGTATTCAAGGCATGTTGTGTGGAGATCTGATTACGCTCTTTAACAGCTTATAATACATCCATATCAAAATATTAGAACTGCGCAAGCGCATGACGGGTATGTTGATGATCGTCCGCGCGCTTCCGTGTCCTGCGCGTCGTATTGAAACCGCTTTCAAGATAAAAGTCCAAGTGTATCGTGTGTGATTTCTCATCGATACCAATGTGTTGCAATGATGACTAGTTCAAATATATATATATATCATTTTATACTATAAATAGCTTGCATGTAATATATTCATTTGTATAAATGGTTCTAATTGTACCCTGTTGAACTAATAAAATAACTAAAGAATACTTTTGTATAGTTGTCAAAAGCTCTCAGAAGCTGTCAAAATACTTTTCTTACATAGAAGAAAGTATTCTGACAGCTTCTGACAGCGTGACAGCTATGAGTAATATCAGGTATCGGTTTCGGAACAAACTACAGGGTTCTGTAACGTTGTTCTTGCTGTCTGATTTATTCCTATTTGTTGTTGTCTACGATCCGGGAGATGTCAACGGTCAAGTGGGCAGAGGGGACTTTTATTCTTTTAATCAGGGTGCACCGGAAGAGATTCTTCCCAATGGCGGCGGAAGTGACACCAGAAGTGAAAGGCAGCACCTTCTCGCGAGCCAGAAGATCAACACACAACAACAACAACACCGACCGACCCCAACCCGCCGCTAACCCACCGCCCTGCGGCGGAATGCACGACCGCAGCGCTTCGCCCCAGGTCACAAAAAGAACTCAATACGATATAAATACGCGTCCTCATTCTCCTTTCCGCTCCTTCTCGTTCCACCGCGTGCGTTTTTAATCTCCGCGTCTATGATCACCGTCTGCGCCCCCCGTTCGCGCTCTTGAATGAAGGATTAAGGCCTTGTCTGTAAGAGCAACACAAACAAAGATGGAGAGTTTGTACAAGCGCAAGGTCTTCGCTTCGATGCGTAAGACCAAGGCGGCAGAGTCCAAACGGAAACGGCAGATCGGTCTTCCCGCCTCCATCCTGGACGACAGCGACGAGGGCTCGTTCGGCAGCACGAGCAGCAGCAGCGGCAGCGGCGACAGCGGCAGCGGCGACAGCTGTAGCAGCGGCTCTGAGTATCGCGGCAGCAGCGCGGCGGCAGAGAGCGGCGAGACGGGGGGGTCTTCGAGTGACGATAGTCGCGCAGTCTCGCGTAAGCGTAAGCGCTCCTTTATCGCCGATAAAGACGACAGCTCTTCCAGCAGCGACACCGACGACCCAAAGGCCGATGGCGAATGCGACGTCAAGCGCAAAGTGCAGCCCAAGAAGCGCATCCGCCTGCGCAGGCCCGAGTCCGACTCGGACGTGGACGCGGTAGCGGAGCGGGAACAGAGGCGGAAGCGTGCGGCGGAGAAGAAGGAGACCGCAGCCAAGCGCAAAGAGCGGCACGGAAAACTGCTCGCGCTCTCCAGACGCATGAAGTCACGCACGCGGGACGCCCGTCGCCGAGGCAAGGTGGGAAGAATAGGCTGATAATGGTCTAAAATTATCATTGATAAGTCTACCAATGGTGATCGGTGTTTTTTTATGTATATATTACATATGTTATATATTGTATATTTTACAAATCCAGGAGGGGGAGGATGGATCAAGTGACGAAGATGAGGATGAGGATGAGGAGACAACAAAGGTGGTCGCTACCGGCAACGGCAGTGCATAGTTACCCCGACCCCAGCAGAGGAAGATGAAGAGGCTTTTACTTTTGTTTTCAGTGTTTCTGACTTCCTGTTGGACGGACATTAGATAAGATCTAACCAGATCAGACAGGACTTTATGGCAGACAATTTCAGAGAGAACAGGAAAAGAAAGAAAGCAAAAAAAAAAAAAAGATAGGACTTGTTTTCATTACTGTTACAACCAGATGACGTGATTTTGTGACATCATACAATGACGTCAAAGCTTGGTTATATTTCTCAATGTTTATTTGATCGTCAGTCCATCCATCGCTTTGCTTTCTAACTTGTCATGAAAACATACATTTAAAAAAGAAAAACTAAAATAATGAAGAATCTTTTAATTGGAGGTGAAAAGCATGGTTGAGTGATGCAGGGCTGTTGGTGTCCGTGGTTGCAGTGAGTTCTTTTTTGAGGCCGTGCGTTTTCCTATTGGCTATTGACCCTTTTACGTCTGGAAAAAGCTCACACCTGGACAATGACATCAGTGTTTTGACTCCTCCTGACCCTGCGCCCTTTTTAACACCATTTTGACAGTTTGTTTCCTGAAGGGAATCTTGTACATGTGACCATTTTGGACAGCTGTAAATAAATGAGAACAATCAATATATATTGTATTGCATACGTCTTTTGGTTTTGCTATTGTTAATCCGCTTTAACCTTTGTTTATATACATCACCTTGTCACAAGACAAACTTGTACAGGTGGCAGAGTTTCAGTAACTGTTTTTGGCGCTCTCTTTGTTCATTTTAACGCTAGTCATTTTGTGCTGCATTATAACTGAATACAAGCGACCACCCCTTTGGACAATTGTACAACAATAAAACTAAATTGAAACATCATCATTTGCATTACTTTTGGCCTTGTTAGTGGTGATAAAATACATCTGTACTTACCATAGTTCAGTTAAGTATATCTGTAGAAAGGCTAAAAAAAACACCTTAAAGAGAAGAAAGCAGCTAAACTTCGTTTTTCTTTTTTTTTTCATTTATTTATTACGGCTCACGGCCATAGCACATGGCATGGAGCACAAAATTCAACTTAGATCATTACAGACCAAAACAATGGTGCACGGCAAGGGAAAAAAACTAAAACATTACTTAAACAATGGCAGGACATTTCTCAGAAAGGCACCTGTTTTAGCAATAACCCCTGGGTTATTTGACCTCAAAAGCAAAATCAGTTTGATCTTAGATGGAGAATAGACATAATATTTTGGCAGGTATTTTTTTCTATAATACATTACGTTTACATTTTTACACTCAAAAAGCACATGATATTCGTCGCCAACACAATTGGAATCGCAGATGTTGCACATTCTTTCGCTTCTTTCCAGCCCTTTGTATCTTCCAGTGACTTTAGGTATTCTGGTGTTATTCGTTCTAAAATTGCAGATAGCCTGTCTGGACTTTTGGTTTTCAAACATCAGGTATTTTTCTAATTTAAACTCTTGTTTAAATTCTATGTACGTGTCACAGGAAGTCATGCTTGTAAGCTCGCTCTGCCACCTCTGGATGAATTGATCTTTTAACCTCTGCTCAACAATTTTTTTTTTTTCAGCCAGTTAATGTTGTTGTACTTTTGTGTTATCCAGATATATGACAACCCGCAGTCATCCAGTATCTGTTTCACCTGTGATACCCAGGGTGAAGCATATGCACCACTGCTATGTAAGCTGTGTAGCTGATTGTACATGATTTTACTAAGTTTACTTTCTTTACTTTCTAACAGTCTCCCCCAATATCCAATTATTCTTTTTTTAACTGTAACACAGAGTGGGTACCGTCCAAGCTCTCCATACACCATATGACTGCAGGTTGTCATTTTAACTTTTAAGATGTACTTTAGAAATTTGAGATGTAGTTTTTCTAACAGATGTAGTTTTTCAAACCCCCACACTTCACATGCATACAACATAACTGGAGTAACCAACTTGTCAAAAAGCTGAAGCTTTCTGCATTTGTTGAGTAAAGCAAACATTGCACGCAATGCTTGCTTATGCAGTTCCTCAATAGCAATTTTAAATGAGCCATTATAATTCATGACACCAAGATATCTGAAACAATGTACAGTCTCTAGACTAAATCTAGTCTAAATCTTTATGACCGTATAGGGAGGTAGGGGCGGAGCTCGTTTTTAGTTTGACTCCTGTTGGTTGGAGTCAAACTAAAAAATACCTTATATGGACAACCAAAAAGAAACACTTCCACTGCTGTCTTCAGATTTATTTATTCATATTTTTCAGACTTTAGGGCAACAATGATGCCACTGCCCATGACACCAGGGGCTGTCTAGGGTACATATTCTTGCTGATGCTAGTTAAGACAGGTGGAAAAAGCTTGGCAGGGCTTGCAGAATGCTAACTAGGCTAATGCTTAGCATTCTAATGCCGAGTCAGCCAATTTTGAGGGCTTAGGAGTGTGCTGCGCATGATAAGGCATACCATGCTAATGCTAATGCTAACCATGCCAAGTCAGTCAGACTTGTGGGCCAGGAGTGTGCTCACTCGGATGCGGCCGTCCATGGAGGCTGTGAGGCAGGTGCCACAGTCCAGCGCTGAGCTCCAGTCCAGCGTCACCACGGGCGACCGGTGTCCGCCTAGCGACAGGGATGCCTGCTCCTCCAGGGCCCCTCCCCCAGCCTCGCCATTGGTCAGCTTCACGGGAGAAAGACAGAAGGGAGAGTTTAACAGAGAGAGTTTAGCAGCTGGGCTGTCCGTTTTCTGTCCAAGACAGGATTGAGTTTCTCGGAAAAAGTTGTAGCATAACTCAGTATATCGCTCATTTCCTACACAACATTGCTTGTTATAGTGCTTATAAACAAGGACATTACTCCAAAAATGACCACAAAGCTGGCATGCATCGGAACAACCCTTTCTAGAGGGTAAGTCAGTCTACCTTGTAGATCAGCCCCCCATGAGCCGAACACGTCAACACGTGGCGCCCCTCCGAGTCGAAGGCGAAGAGACGACCCCTCGGGACCTGGACCTGCCCAACATGGAGGACACGGTTATAACAACTGGACCTGCCCAACATGGAGGACACGGTTATAACAACTGGACCTGCCCAACATGGAGGACACGGTTATAACAACTGGACCTGCCCAACATGGAGGACACGGTTATAACACCTGGACCTGCCCAACATGGAGGACACGGTTATAACAACTGGACCTGCCCAACATGGAGGACACGGTTATAACAACTGGACCTGCCCAACATGGAGGAAACGGTTATAACAACTGGACCTGCCCAACATGGAGGAAACGTTATAACACACAACTGGACCTGCCCAACATGATGGACATGTGGGGCACCGTATAGTACATTTGAATATATATATGTGACATATATATATCTATATCTATAACGTACCTGCTTGTATCCACTATAGCCTGACAGAACAAAGGGCCCTGTTGCATCCTGGGAAAGCTGCTGCTCCGACTGCTTCACGCCACAGCGGTGGATGTTCCACTGGACAAACTACACGGACACACACACGCACATGCACACACACACAAACTGTTGCTTGAATATACACGCACTTGTGGGAGTGTGTCTTATTGAATGGGTGTGAGTGTGTGTGAGACAGAGAGAGTGTGTGTGAGTGGCTGAGTGTGGGGCCCACCTTGCGGTCCTCTCCTACACTGTAGACGGTGTTCTCGTCGTAGCTGAACTCCACGCTATACACCTCTCCATCGTGAGCTTTCCAGCTCATAGCACTCTCACACCGCTGCATGTCTGATACACAGCATGTTGGAGCATGTTAGCCACATATAGCATGTTGTAGCATGTTAGGCTGATGTATTGTGTTATAGCACGTTAGACAGGGTATTAGACACATATGGCAAGTCTCTAGCATCTCTACCTACACTGCATGGTGGGTAGTGTAGTCTCTACCAACACTGCATGGTGGGTAGAGTAGTCTCTACCAACACTGCATGGTGGGTAGAGTAGTCTCTACCAACACTGCATGGTGGGTAGTGTAGTCTCTACAAACACTGCATGGTGGGTGGTGTAGTCTCTACCAACACTGCATGGTGGGTAGTGTAGTCTCTACCAACACTGCATGGTGGGTAGTGTAGTCTCTACCTACAGTGCATGTTGGGTAGTGTAGTCTCTACCAACACTGCATGGGGGGTAGTGTAGTCTCTACCTACAGTGCATGGTGGGTAGTGTAGTCTCTACCAACACTGCATGGGGGGTAGTGTAGTCTCTACCTACAGTGCATGGTGGGTAGCGTTGCCTCTGCCTGCAGTGAATGGTGGGTAGTGTAGTCTACCTACAGTGCATGGTGGGTAGCGTTGCCTCTGCCTGCAGTGTATGGTGGGTAGTGTAGTCTACCTACACTGCATGGTGGGTACTGTAGTTTCTAGATGCAGTGAAGGGTGTGTTGTGTAGACACTAGCTACAGTGCAAGGTGATCTCTACCTACAGTGTAGTGTAGTAATATGCCTGATGATAGCCAGATGTAGAATTGTAACCAGTTACAGTGTGTTGGCCAGATGCAGCACGTGTCCCAGACACAGCATGTTCGCGAGAAGTGGCATGTGAATCACTCTCCTCCTCCTGTCTTACCAAACAGTCGTATGACGCCGTCAGCTCCTCCACTCACAAGCAGGTTTCCGTTGTGGTTGAACGATGAGCAGTTGATGGCTGCAGTCTCGGAATCTAATGACAACTAAACATAATAGTAAGCTCTATTAGGGTTGGCTAGCTATAGTGTAATGTATACATTAGTGTTTAATAGTTTGTTCTATTAGGGATAGTAAATTAACTTTACTAGGGATGAAGGTTGTCCTTATTAATTCATCAATCCAAGATAAATTGCCAGACTAGAAGCTAGCCGTTTGCTGACAGTTATTCGATTATTTTTTATACAAAAGTCTTGGTAAACATTCTAATGAAATGTGACAGTTAAGTAGTGGAGTATAGTTTGTCTCTAATCCCCAGTGTGGGGTATTAGTTTATTCATAAGTATTATTAATATTTGGACTGCTTGCTGTGTGTGAAAACTTCCTGTGACTGTGTACCTGCTGTTTGACAGTCTTGGTATCCCAGAGCAACAGGCGGCCGGTCGCCGTGGATACAGAGGGACGGGGCCCAGTGGCGGGAACACCAGCGGATGCTGCTGTCGCAGCGGAGCAGACGAACGACGAGCCACTCGGGCTGCAGGCGAGTGACAGGATACTAGAGAGGAAGAGACACTGGATTAAAATATACAGAAATATAAATCTAGAGAGAGATAAAGCGATAGAGAGAGACTAGGGCCACCAACAATATGAGAGCGAGGGAGTGACTAGAGCAATCGTCAGGATGAGAGTAGAGAGAAACAGAGATATTGAGAGAGACAGACGGACAGACATACCGAGGGTGTGTGTCGTCAATGGTCATCTCATAAAGATTTTTCTTTGCTTCCGTGTCGTAAAGTCTAACGGTTCCAACAGCGCTGCCTAATAACAGCTACACAAACACACACACGATTGTTTCCATGTTGGGATAGAAGGCTAATACAACCAAATGTAATGATAAGGCTAATCATATTACGGTAATAACATATAGAGAGAGACACTTACCAGTCGGTCAGGCTTGCTCGCCCATTCTAGAGACAGCAAAGGAAACTTGGACATTATGGTCGCTTTGGTCTGCATGATGGGGTTAAATGACCACACCTAAAAAGACATGGTTAACTTTACAATTTGATAAGTTTTAGCACTTAAAAAGATACTATTAGTATGAGTCTGAATATCCTTCTCATAACTGGCCCCTCTGGCAGGTAAGTGAACTGCAGCCGGCTCAAGCTTACACATTAAGAGCACCTGAGAGTGAGCTCCGTGGGTTGAGAAAATAACAATCATCAACTAATGATAGTTATAATAGTTAATATATGTGAACGTCCAAACAGACATTTCTTAGATGTAACTAAAATAGAATAAATAACCAGAGGCTGTGGAGAGAATCGGGGAAGGGCATAAAGTTAAATTACAAACTGTTCATATATTGCCCTGTTTAAAGCGACATATGCATGAAAAAAAATCATACAAAGTACCTTTAATGAAAATTATATTTTAATGATTTTGAAAATAATTATTGTGATTATAAAAAAAGGGTTAGCCCTTATCATATTTATTATGAATATGGTGTTACCTTGACAACACCGTCAACGTCCAAGCTAGCCACCCGACGACCTGAAACATCAACCCTGGAGAAAGAGCGAGATTTAAGAACTGTGTAGTCTCTACCTGCAGTGCATGATGGGCAGTGTAGTCTCTACCTTGTGCATAATTGGTTGTGTAGTCTCTACCTGCAGTGCATGATGGGCAGTGTAGTCTCTACCTAGTGCATGATGAGTAGTGTAGTCTCTTCATATGGTGCCTGATGTGCAGTGCAGTCTCTACCTAGTGCATTATGGGCAGTGTGGTCTCTGCTTATGGTGCATGATGCGCATTGTAGTCTCTACCTAGTGTATTATGGGTAGTGTAGTCTCTACTTATGGTGCATGATGGGCACTGTTATCTCTAACTAGTGCATTATGGGCAGTGTAGTCTCTACATATAGTGCATTATGGGCAGTGTAGTCTACCTAGTGCATGATGGGCAGTGTAGTCTCTATCTAGTGCATGATGGGTAATGTAGTCTACCTAGTGCATGATAGGTAGTGTAGTTTCTACCTGCAGTGCATGATGGAGGAGTGGTGTTCGCTGTACTCTTCTTGGCTCAACTTGATGAAGGGAGGCTCAGAGGAAGCCCCGCCCCCTTCCGTCTCAAGCCCCGCCCCTCTGGTGGTTGAGGAAGAGGAGGAGTCAGGAGGCGTGTCATCGCAGGGGGCGGAGTCCACAGCATCGGCCTCGCCTGCGTCGGCCTATTTGTCATAATTCCAGAAAAAAGAAACGATGTGTCCTTGAAGCTTAACTCTTTCCTGGTTGCTGCACAAACGCTGCTCCACACATCCCCACCTCGCCGCCGGTGCGGTTAGGAGGCTGAATACAGGGCTGTGGTGGACAACTTTGTCACATGGTGTGAGCAGAACCCCCTGCAGCTCAACACAACTTAAACCAAAGAGCTGGTGGTGGATCTGAGGAGATCCAAGAAGACACCAATGACCCCAGTTTCCATCCTGGGTCATAACGTGGACATCGTTGAACACTACAAATATCTCGGGGTGTTCATCGATAACAAACTGGACTGGACTAAGAACACTGAAGTCCTTTACAAGAAGGGACAGAGCCGCCTCTATTTTCTGAGGAGGCTCCGCTCTTTTAACATCTGCCGGACTATGCTGAGGATGTCGTATGAGTCTGTGGTGGCCAGTGCTATTCTGTTTGCTGTTGTGTGCTGGGGCAGCAGACTGAGAGTAGCAGATGACAACAGACTCAACAAGCTGATCAGGAAGGCCAGTGACGTTGTGGGGGTGGAGCTGGTCACTTTGACAGCAGTGTCAAACAGGAGGATGCTGTCGAAGTTGCGGGCGATCCTGCAGTATGGCTCTCACCCTCTCCACAACGCTGTGGTCAAACAGAGGAGCTCCTTCAGCGAGAAACTCATTGCTCCTAAATGCACCACTGAGCGCCACAGGAAGTCACTCCTGCCTGTGGCCATTAAACACTATAACTCCTCCCTCTGATAATCGAACAAATGACTATTTCAAATAAACAAACTATAATTTATTCATTCACTCTTCATTTTCATTGCTATTTGCACATAAAACAGAATGTAAATATTGTATTGTAAATTTTTGAATATAACCCACTAAGAGATGTCCACATTCACCAAGTGATGTCCACTTCTTACTTTATTCCACTTCTTACTTCATTCTTACTTTTATTTTATTGTATTTTATTTATAATTTTCTATTTATAATCTTATCTTCCATGCTTGTAATTTCTATTTGTACGGAGCACCTGGAACGAAACAATTTCCCCCCGGGGATCAATAAAGTTTTCTGATTCTGATTCTGGGTGTCCCTTCATCGTGACGTCACGTTTAGCATTTATTTAAGAAGCATTTGTGGTCCTATAAGCTGAATCCTAATAAGTAAGCTTGACTGAGACAGGAAGTGGTACCGTCAGTGGGGGTGGTTTGGAGAAGAGCTCCTTGCGTTCCTTCTCGTGGTCCTGATGGCGTCTCTGTCTGGGGTAGGACTGGCCCGCCTGGTCGCTGGGCGCTGGTTGTTGATTGGCCGACGAGGTGGACTTGGAGTCCTTGACTGATGCTGGATCCTTGGACTTTGTTCCCTAAAACAATCCCACAAACATAATATTTAGAATGCATCCTAATATGTTCTAGCATATCTTTTATATCCCGATACATTGCATATATTATTTATGATGATATATATATTCTATAATATCTAAAATACATCATAATATATGCTTTCATGATCGATAATATATACTAATAGAATATCTATAATATATAGCGTGTCCCTATAAAATATTCTCGCCTGATAAAATATATTGTAACTATATATAATACATCCTAGACTGATATATCCTCAATTATACAACGGGTGGCTTAAATCCAGCGATCTGATTGGTTCCTAACTGTTGTATAATGAGCGTATTCATAACTGCTATGATGCCCAATCATTTTGTGAAAGTTTGCATATCACTCCGCGCCTGGAAGTAGAAACAGTTACAAAGTAAAAAAGATATATTGAACGATGGAGAGGGTGTAAATGTTGTTACTCCGGGAGTGAGCAAGGCGATGGAGAGACTAACGAAAGCTTAGGCACACGGCGAGTGAACTGCTCCATAGGATAAATTGCCGGCGAACTGCTCTAGCCGAGCCTTCTCTCGGAGGGACGCTAAAGTGTGTTGCATAGCGACCGTCGTTCATTTTGAAGGCAGCCAGGAGGGACTACTTTTTTGTATTCTTTAATAAAACGGCTACTTTGACTTTCTTGGTTTCTTTTCAAATGTAGTGTGTCTATGACTTTCGTTTTGCCATAATAGTAACCGTTGTATAAAAGCAATAGATCACTTCAGTCAGTGGTATGTGCTCATTATACCACTGTGAAGGGGGTCGCCGGCCCTCCGCTGCGCGTCGGGGCCGGACAACGCCCCTTAACAGTGGTATAATGAGCACATACCACAGCCTGTCGTGATCTATTGCTTAAATATACTCTCATGATACATATTATTTTATATCTTAATATATCATCTCATAATAGGTAATATATCTGAATATAATATCTAAAATAGATCTCAACTATAATATATCATTATATATCCTATCATATCTATAATATTATATAGTCATAAAGTCAATCATATAATCTTTAACATGGCCTAATATATTCTATATATCTCTACAGATATGAACTTATTTTTATTTAGATGTGAAAAAATGCGTATTTATATAATAATGTTACCATCCTGTATACTCCCATGAGATGCCAAGTTGGAGTCGGCTAGCTTGTCGCTAAAGGTCAAAGAATGCACGCCCACTTAGTGCTTTTTGCATTGTTTAATCGCCACGGAATTGATCTAAAAGGACCTTAAAGAGCCAGTGTACCCAAAATATTTCTGGTAATTTGTCTTATAGTATTGTCAACACAGTAATCTATGACATTTTATCACTGCTACTTAAATAATTCCCCAATTCAGAGGAAATAGGGGTAGAATCCTATCCTACCCTCCCCAAAGCACTACGTGAGCGTTCCACTATTCTGCGAAAGCAGGTGGCATTCTTTTCATGACATCAGACTAACTTTTCAGAGGTATTCTGATGCCACGACCAACTGTATGTTTGTGTGAGCTCTGCCTGGGCAGCAGTGGACTGCGATGTCCACGAGAAAGGCTTTTTCGGCAACTTATTGTGCAACGCAACAATGTGTGTGTGGTTGGTGAGGCTCCGTCTGAGCAGTGATTGGTTCAATGTCTGCATCAGAGTGTAAGGCTTCCTGGACACCTACAGTATACATTACGGTGTGTGGCAGATTTCCTATACAACAAGGCTTATTATAACACTCTTAACAGTAACACAACGATGGAACTAAAAAGTATCATGAAGTTTGTGTGGGTCGTAACCACGGGGATTATGGTCCCCATCTTTTCTAAAACTCTCAGACCAGAACACATTTTTTAAATCACATAGTGTTCGAATCCCAGCTGGCTCTTTAAGTTTCACCTGATTGGCTGTGCAGGGCTCCTTCCGGCCCAGGCTGCTCTGATTGGGTGAGGAGGAAGAGGAGGCGGGGCCATGCTGGGAGTTCCTGGCCGGGATGCTGCTGCGCTTAGCCTGCGGTAGGAACGTAGAGAAGAAGTTCCGGGAGGAGGGGCTAGCTGCCGCTACAGAGCTAACGCCGCTAGCTAGCGATGCAGCTCGCTGGCTCGAAATTAAGTCTCTGAGAGAGAGAGAGAGAGAGAGAGAGAGAGAGAGAGAGAGAGAGAGAGAGAGAGAGAGAGAGAGAGAGAGAGAGAGAGAGAGAGAGAGAGAGAGAGAGAGAGAGAGAGATTAGCGACAGGTAATATTAACAAATTATGTATATATATATATATATATTGACTATGGCAACATTAACTATTCAACAACACTAACTCATATATATTTAGTTCATACTATTATATGAATCTGTATTCAGTATTGACCATATTAGGTAATACTAACAAATTATTATAAATGTACTATTGACTATAGGTAATATTAACAGATACTGTTAATAGTAAGAAATGAATATGTATGGAGTATTCTCCATGGGTCATATTAATAAATGAATAGTATTGACTACAGCTTGTATTAACATGTGAACATGGGCACTAGTCTCACAGCTCGCTGTCCCCGAGGCGGTCCATGTGCTGGACGTAGGGCGGCAGCTTGTGTTGGACCCGGCTCTCCATCGCCCCCTGGGGATCCAGGACGGCCGCACGGCCCGAGCTCTGCTGCGCAAACAACTGAGCCCAACATTAAGGTTAAAGACACACTGGAAATGAAGGTTAATAATGAACCCCGGCATTATGGTTAAAAATGAACCTCGGCATTAAGGTAAAAAACTAACCCTGACATTAAGGTTTAAAACTAACCCCAACATTAAGGTTAAAAATTATCCCCAACATTAAAGGACAACTCCGGTGTAAAATGGATCTTGGATATGTTTAATATGATACCGAGTTGGAATATTCGTTTGGGAGCAAAAAAGCACGTAGGCATTTATAACTTTGTAAGTGTACAGATTGTTTTTTAAAACAATCTGTACACTTACAAAGTTGTCAATGCCTTGTTTTATATGTTAAGACCCTTATTATACTACCAAAGAAGTGTCGGGCTACTTTTATCCTTTTAAGTGGTTTAAAATAGCGATTTAGTTTTTAACCATAACACATGCCCCTATCGTTCCAAGTTTATAGCTTTTTTATAGAATCGGCTAAAAACAGCCAACTGAAGAATGCGTCTATATTAGTTTTTGTGCTCCAAAACAAACGTTCCAATTCGTTATCATACAAAACATATCCCAAATTCATTTTACACCGGAATTGTCCTTTAAGGTTAAAAATGAACCCCAACCTTAAAGGTGCAATACACATTTTAAACATTCAGTGTCTATGTTACATATTGTACTTTTAATAGCGATCTGGGAACATTTGAAACAATCAAACAATGTAATGCAATGAATAAACACTCATGTTTGGTGCAGCCTATTCTAGGTATCTCAGGCTTTTAGTGCTGCTTATGCTGCATTTGTGTCATGAAGAAGTTATACTAATAATTAACACCTTCCGAGATGCGGTTCATGCAAGTTGAAAAACTTTCGACTGCCATCTTCCATATCCCACATGACATAAACACCATTACTTTAAATAGCTAGCAGTTGAAGCTAGTGGTTAAGTGTTGCTGAGCTTCATGATAGTCTCACCATCTGTCGTAGCTGCTGATTTTCCTCTGCTAGCATGGTGGTGTGCTGTAGCTCGGCGTCGAAGCTCAGCAGCGCTGGCTGGGGTGAGGGAGGAGTCAGGGAGAAGAACTGGGAATGCTGGGAAGCTGAATATTGGTGGCTACAAGAGATGGCGAATAGAGATGAGGAAGAGAGGAAGAGAGCAAGAAAGAGAAAGAGAGAACCAACACCTTTTTATAGTATTTTATATTTATAGTTTACTCTGCCAACCTTATTATCTATGTTTTATTTTAACTGCTTGTGCAATGTACATTTTCTATGGCAGAACCCTTTTTTGAATTGTGACAGACGGTTATTTCCAAAGATATGCTAACTTATTAGCACCAAGGATTTGCAAACTAATATGCTTGATAGCAACTAGGATATGGTAACTATGCAAAATTGTTAGCACCAAGGATATGCATGCACTGGAATAGTGCGGACAGGAAGTTGTGCAGGGACACCAGGAAGGTGTCAGTCCACTGGCGGGAAAAGTACAGCGCAAAGGTGGGGTTCTGCTCAGGCGCAAAGATGAAGGGGAGGGCGAACCAATCACGCCACTCCGCGGCCCCCTGAAGCTCCGCCCCCATTCGCTGAAAAAACTCCTGGGTCCTTTCCTGGTTCCCTTTCTGGAAAATACACAACATTTATCATGTTAACAATATTAACGTTAATATAATATTGACTATAATAATATCCTTCTGGAGAATTGGGAACATTAATAGAGGTGTGATGTTTTGCATTCTCCATTTTCTTTATAACTGCATGTTTTCACGCTGCCTACATTTTCATCAATGAACACTCGTGGTCGTTTATGTCGTTTGAAAAATACTTTTTCTAAGTTGGATACAAATTGGATTTTGAAAAGACATTTTCAATCTGTATCACAGTGACGTGACACAGGAACTAAAGACTGCCTCGATAGGCCTACATATATGTGACCCAGTATATTTGGTTGTATATCAGGTTGACCTGTATGGCGTTGACGACATAGTAGCGGTACAGGCTAGTGGTTAGCTTAGCGACGGCAGGCGCATAGCCCTCCTGCAGGCGGGAGAACAGGCGGCGCTCCAGGTGACCCCAGTAGTCACGCAGAGCTGACAGGTCAAAGGTCAAGACCAGCTGGAGCAGTTGCTCGACGATACGATCCACCTGGAGCGAGAGAGAATAGGAAGGAGGGTTAGAGGGGAGCTGTCCCAAAAAGAACTACCGCAAAACTGGACAACTGAAGTCCTTGGTCCAAACGTTTTGCAATTTTTTCACATCACAGGTATAAGACAGTCCCCTCTTGTGTGTGATAATACACAACACTCATAAGACAGTCCCCTCTTGTGTGTGATAATACACAACACTCATAAGACAGTCCCCTCTTGCGTGAGATAATACATAAGGCAGTACTCTGTCATCAGAAGGTACACAACACACAACACGTACGAAGCAAAACAACACACGTACAAGCAACACAAAAGTCACGTAGGAAGCAGTTCCCCCTTGTGTCAGAAGACAGCAGAGTGTCACGGTTCCCCTTTTGGTGCTTCAGAGTGAGAGAGGGGAGAGAGTCAGACAGGAAGTGCCTCCTACCCTGAGGCCTCGCTCGCGATCCGCTTTGATCTCCGTGTCCAGGTGTCTCAGGGCGGAGCTGAAGCCGCGGTATGTCAGGTACTCCCTGACCAGCTCGTCCGTCCTCTCGACGGCAGACGACATGACCTCTGACCTCTGAGCCTAACACACTGCCTGAACCGCCGCGTTGACCTCGTTACTCGATGGACGGATGAGGTTTAAAACAACCTTTTTAGATAACACACACAAATAACACACACACACACACACTCACACACACACACACACACACACACACATCCGCTGATTCAATTACAAGTGAGGAATTAATGTGAAATCATCTCACAGGGCGCACACACAGAAAAAACAACCAGAGGCCAGGAACAACACCTGTGTTGTTGTGGTCCGTTTGATGTTATAAACAAGCCATCAGATTACTACCAGCAATTACAATAATAATATCTTATAACAATACGCTTGTTTAGAATCTACATTAACACACGTCATTTAACACATTTAGCTTTGCAGTTATGTTATAGCTGATGTATTGTGCTTGTTCGTTTGTGTTACATGTCACACGTGTATTTCAAAGGTTTGCACATGAAGTATCGTCTCTCGGGTAAATAACAGACTTGGGTGAATAACGGTCTAGGTTCGACTCTAGGTCCACCCGGGAAACGTTCACAGACACGACTGTTAGAAAGCCTGGATGAGTGAGATTTAAGGGGCTATAAAGTGAACATTTCACCTACCGACTTATGTTCCGTGTTTTGTTGGGTCTCGCCTCTCTTCTTTGTCACATGATCTGACACGTGACGACACTGTGGCGCTATCAGATGGTTTTGTCACATGACCTATACATTGAACCCCGAGATTTGTTATATACACAACGTATACATTTTTAACATGTTTTGCATTTTAAAATACCATTCTACGATTTTATATGTTTATATATATATGTTTTATATATATATATATATATATATATATATATATATATATATATATATATATATAAATATAATCATATGGTTTAGACATGTGTGAATATGTCTGAATGAGTGAATGCATGATTCATCAGCCGTGAAATATGTAAAAAAGTTATTTCCCGTTAACATTGAAAGTAAATTATCTGGGAATTATTTGACGATAGAAAAACAAATAATCTGCACAACCTCTCTGTTTAGTTTAACGGGAAAAATGTTCACACTAATGATATTGGATAAATTGTTGCGTCACAAATCGTTTCCCAAATCATAGTAAACATTCAAAAAATAATTACTACTAGCATTACATATTCTGCAGACATGAAATATATAAACATATATTTATTTATATTAACAACATGTATATTATATAAACAATATATACAAGTTACAGTGTAACGAAATATCAGATCAACGAGAAAATGGCTTTTACTTTAGTCCAAGGGACACGATAAATCACCAATTGACATCCTCGGGGCATGTCCTGTGTGGGTGTATCCTGTGGGGGCGTGTTCTGTGTGGGCGTATCCTATGGGGGCACGTCCTGTATGGGGGTGTCCTGTGTGGGTGAATCCCATGGGGGCGTGTCCCGTGTTGGTGTATCCTATGGGGGCGTGTCCTTTGGGGTCGTGTCCTGTGCCGGCCAATAGGAGGCGGCGCTCATCGACTGCCCCTGGACAGACACCTGGCGTATCGTCTGTTAGGAGAGACACAGAGAGCAGCTCCTCCTCCTCTTCCTGCTGCTGCTCCTCCTCCTGCCCGTCCTCCCCGGGGAGTTGGTCCAACCAGGCGGGGACACGGTGGGGTATGGAACCTAAAGACCGTTCACAAGCACTTCAATAATCAGTCAGCCTATATACATACACTATAAACTCTACGATCATTTCATTTCCATGATGAACTTGTCATTACTAGTTTTTATTGTTAGTTTTGAAAAAGATCATTAACCTGCTTTTTCCCAGAATCCCGATGGGCTCGCAGCCAGCTGGCCATCCATTGGCTGTTGCGGGTTGGCGTGGCCATACAGGGCGTGGCAACACTGAGCGTGGCCAATCCTGTTTAGGGGGTGGTGTGATCTCAAAATGGGAGATGGGCTTTGGAGGTGGGAACAATGTACAGAGTGGGCATGTCCAGGGGGCTGGTAACTGCGACTATAGTAGGCGGTGCCTAGGTCTCGGAAAGAGGCTGATAAGTGGGAGGAGCTAAGGCAGTCTGCCCCAATCACTGGTCCGGCAGACTGGAGAGGAAAAGGTGATTGGTCAATTCATAACAACACTGTCTAATAGTGAAGATTGAAGTCATATACAACATGTTTTGCATTGTTTTCACCTGTGAGTTCTGGAGTTGGGTCACTTCCTGTCTGCTCAGACACTTCCTGTCCATGTCTTCGTCCCTCCACCTGAAGGACAGAGACACATGTTACAGGGAATAGGACCCCTAACCCTGCAGGGTTAGTGCCTAGCTCTACCCACTGAGCTACACAGGGAATACAATCCCAACCCTACTTGTTGGGTGAGGGGGCGTGGCTTCGGTCCCTGGCCCCGCCGGGTGGTCCACTTGAGTGGCAGGAGCCCCCCGGCTGAGGGCTGAAACAGTTGCCCGGGCGACAGAGGGAGCGGTGGCGGAGGTCTGGAGAGGGCATGAGAGTATTTTCTTCTTCTTTTTTTTATTATATTACATTTATATTGATTGCATTACAGATTATATTCAGATTTAAAAGGGATCGACTTTTTGTTATATTCCTTCCTAAATCCCTCTATTAAACATTATGGTTATTCAACGTTTTGAGATCCCTTTAAATAATACATATATGATATTGCATCATATTTTGTAATGAAATAAGGGTATGAGGTAAGATGTGAGAGGAGAGTTAAAGCCCCACCAGTGAGGTAGGCGGTCGTTTTGGTAACCGGCAGTGAGCCATCACTAGGGATGGCCAGAAGTTCCTCCGTTGTCAAATCCACCTCGTCTTCGTCGGCACGGCAACGCAGGGAGGTGGTTGCCGGGAGCGACAGGGAATACAGCTCTGACTCTGTCAGCAGCTCGGTGAGGACTACGGGAGAGAGAAAGTGTGATGGTACAACATCGAACACCATGATAAGACCCATTTAATCTTAATTTAGAGTAGACCATTTATTAGCAAATGATTTTAGTTTGGTCATGTATGAGCAACGATTTCTTGATAGAAAATAAGACAAAATCAGAAGCTCTGCATTCACCAGAATCTTTATATCAATAATATATGGACATTTAATTCTCCTCCTTCATGACACCATATGTTACATTACAATCACACCCAGCATGACGCCGGTCTCACCGTCTCTGTTGCGCAGAGTCCCAGGTGGTCGGGGGCGCCCAGGCTGGGGGGAAGGGGTGCCGTTCGGCAGCAGGTCTAACCGGGGCCCCGTGGAGCGCGACAGGGCCCCGGGGGACAGGTGCCACCGCTCAAAATCAGCGATGTAGGCATCCAGCGCCGCAGACGCTGAGGCAAACTCCTGCAGACAAGTTAAGCCGGACAGGCGGTGAACCAGTCGACTTTTCAACCAGGCTGTCAAACAACCAGTCTGGGCGAGGTTAGGGCATGTGGTCAGGGTAAGGTAAAGCGAAGGGTTACTGTTCAGTTTGTTTAGGGGTAGGGTTTGGTAGGATGCACACAAAGGTGTGCATCCTGCATGTATGCAGAGATTCATGTCTAAGTCATTTAACGTATTTTCAATGGAGCAGACTGTCTGCGTTTCAGAAACCCGGATTTGCTCACGGATTCGTGTACATTTGTGGTTGTAAACGCTATACTGCCCCCTTCCCCTTCCTGTTCACGTTAAATGACGCGAGGTATAATGCAGGCAGCTCAGCAAAGATCCACGTTGTGTGTCCGAGTCCCGACGTCGTGGATCTTGAATTACACACTCGGGCTACACTAAAGTGTAAACCTGCCTATGTAGGTCAGGGCTCCACGCCGGTCATCACAACAAAAGGTTTGGGGTTAATGAGGGTCAGGGTAAGGTTACCTAACTTAACCCAAAACCTAACCCTACGGCCCACCCACGTGGTAACACGTGGGTGGGCCGTGGTGGGCCAGGCGAGGGTTAGGGTTGAGTTGGGTCAGGGGTAGGGTACGGTAAGGCTGTTCACCTGGTCTCCACAGCGTATGGTCTGGTGGGCGGGAGGCAGGTGTCCGCTGCAGGACATCAGCGTGGTGACGGTGGACCCAGGGGACACTGGACGCTCTTCGTCCCAATCCATCCTGGACGTCACAGAGCTCAAAGTTCAGTTCGTTACCTGTATTTTCCACCTTTCTCAACTAAGAAATACTCCCATTTTGGCTCTTACATATTCGATGTGTTTTCTTTTTGAAACAATGTTGAATAGTCGCTGTGTTTGGGATAGATATAACAGTATGTAGTTACAATGTACGTCCCCAACCACTACGTCACGTCAAAACTACATGGCAGGATACATGGGTAAATATACATTCTTTAGATTGATATCATGTAAGATAGTGCAGTGAGGTGAACAACATTACAGAATGTAGAGTGAAAAAAAAAAGGCTTCCCCACGCTACCGGCAAACGGTTTAGACAGAATTAAACATCTAAACAAGAACAAGAAGCGGATTTGATGTGATAATTTATAGGAAGGCAGTCAAAAACATTATATTCACCCTGGCTGTGGTCGTAAGAAAGTAAACAAACTTATAAACAAACCTCAACAGCAGAGAGGGTGCCTAGAAACATGGAGCCAATTCAAGCCCGCCACACTGGTGACGCAGCTGGGTAAACGGCGCCCCTATTGGTGCGCTGCCGTCGTGATGCGTTCAGAACAACTGGGAAGGCTGAAGAACCAATCAGCTGTTCCCAAAATTGCCTCTTCCATGTCCGTTGTTTAACGCCCGCAAGCTTTTATCCAAAGGCAATCCAACGTGTTCACATCTAACGTTTTTTGTGATTTTCTTTGTGTTTTTTGTGATTTATTTTCAACATTATCATTACTTTATCAATAAGTAACGAGAAAAAAAATTTAACTGGGAAACATCAATATAACCACATATCATAAAATAAATAATATAAATTAATACAAATCTCATGCAGAAACATACTGCTGTATACGGGAACAAAAAAAGGTACATTCCTCTTTTTGTTTAAATATAGAGGCGATGTAAACACCACCACTGCTATGCTGCTATACATATGTTTGGAGGTCAGTACGAATAAATAAATCACAAATCTAAATATATATATAGGGGAAAATAATAAAGGAAAATAAATCACACCTCTGATACATCAGCTGGACCGGACAGCCTTCTTATACCTCTTACATTTACTACTGCAGTGCAGTAGGCTACATGTGGAACATGTACATACCATTCAACACTCCATTTTGATGCTTACCTACCAGCCAAAGCCCTGCTCTGCAACCAGAAGGCCCAACATCCTATCCCTGTCTATCATCCCCTCTTGGCGGCATGACCCTCCGCCTAACAGATGTTGAATTGCCTACGAATGCCTTCCCGTAACCCCAGACTCCCAGACCCCTGGCCAGGCACGCTACCTCCCCTCCCCAGACCTACTCTTCATCTCTGTCAAGCAGAAGGAACCTAGACCCCGACCTCTGCCGCCCAATTTGAACCTCATTGCCAGCAGCCCCCCACACCCGCACAAGAAACCCACCGGACGTCATGCTCTTCATAGTTGATATTGTTCAGATAAATTACATATGTTTATACTCATATCAATATACTTATGTTATTCTACATGAACAGAGAAATATGGAAGAATCTCAAACAATGATTTCAATAAAAAGTTTTAATTAAGACAGTTTTTATCGACTGAAAGTAATTTCTTAACACTCTAGACTTGAAGAATTAACCCTTGAATAATTCTTTCTAGTTTTTAAAGTTTTTGTCCGAAGGGAATCCAACAATAATTATACTTCGCATTATTCAACATTATCATTAATATATCAATAAGTAACTTAAAAAAAACAATTTAACTGGGAAACATCATTATAACACATATCATAAAATAATTAATATAAATAATACAAATCTCATACGGGAACATACTACTGTATACGGGAACACAAAAATACAATATACTTTCATGTTATATAAAAGTGAATGATACAATTAAATAGGAATTTATAGATTATACATATGAGGACAATCACATTAAGAGTTTTCCCACTGTTTTGTCTCCTCTACTTCCTCGTCTTTCTCAGCATCTATGCCATGCCCTTCTTTCGCATCCTCAAACTCTTCCATCGCATCCTCAAACACTTCTTCCTCCTCTACCTCCACCTCCTGCATCCCTCCTGAGTTTCTCGATCTCCTCGTCCCGTCCTTTATCTCATCTACCTCCCCTTCCTCTGCTTTATCTCCCTCCTTCAACTCCTCCGACCCATTCATCTTCTCTAACTTCTCCTTCTCCTCTTCCTCCTCATCTGTCTCCTCCTCTTCATCCTCCTCCTCCTCCTCCTCCTCCTCCTCCTCCTCCTCCTCCTCCTCCTCCTTCTCCTCCTCCTTCTCCTTCACCTCCTCTACCTTTGGTGTGCATGTCCATCTCCTCCACCACTGCATCACCAACTCATATTTCTCCTTCTCCTTCACCTCCTCCTCCTCTACCTCCTCCTTCACCTCTTCCTCCTCATCTGTCTCCTCCTCTTCATCCTCCTCCTCCTGCTCAACCTTCACCTCTTCCTCCTCATCTGTCTCGGCCTCTTCATTATACTCCTGCTCCACCTTCACCTCACCTCCCTCCTCCTCCTCTACCTTCTCCTTCACCTCTCCCTCCTTATCCGTCTCCTCCTCTTCATTGTCCTCCTCCTTCTCCATCTCCTCCTCCTTCATTTTCTCCTCATCCTGATCCACCTTGACCTCATCTACCTTCTCCTTCACCTCTTCCTCCTCATCTGTCTCGGCCTCTTCATTATACTCCTGCTCCACCTTCACCTCACCTCCCTCTTCCTCCTCTACCTTCTCCTTCACCTCTTCCTCCTCATCTGTCTCCTCCTCTTCATCACCCTCCTCCTCTACCTCCTCTTGCTCATCCTTCACCTCTTCCACCTCTTTATAGTCCTCCTCCTCCTGCTCAACCTTCACCTCTTCCCTCACCTCTTCCTCCTCATCTTCAATATTCTCCTCATCTTCATTATTCTTCTCCTTCACCTCCTCCTCCTCTACCTTCACCTTTTCCACCTCTTTATAGTCCTCCTCCTCCTGCTCCACATTAACCTCATCGACCTCCTCTACCTTAACCTCCTCCTCCTTCACCTCTTCCTCCTCATCTGTCTCCTCCTCTTCATCATTATCCTTCTCCTGCTCCGCCCTAACCTCATCTACCTCCTCTACCGTAACCTTCACCTCCTCCTCCTTTACCTCTTCCTCCTCATCTGGGTCCTCCTCCTCTTCATCTTCCTCTTCCTTCACCATCTCCTCCCCCTTCACCTGCTCCTTCACCTCTCCCTCATCTTGCTTTTCCTTCACCTCTTCCTCGTCTGTCTCCTCATCAGCATCCTCTACCCTCCCCTCCTCCTGCTCAACCTTTTCCTCTTCTAGCTTCTCCTTCACCTCTCCCTCCTCCTTCTCCTCCTCCTCCTCCTCTTCCTCCTCCTCCTCTACAGTGTTTCTCCAGCTCTTTCTCCACTCATTCACCTCCTCTGCGTTCTCCTTTTCAACCTTCACCTCCTTCACCATTCCTGCGAATCTCCAGCTCCTCCACCACTGCTTCATCTCACCCTCCGTCACCTCCTCATTAACCTCATCCCCATCTGTCTCATCCTCCTCCTTCACCTCCTCCAGCTCAACCTTCACCTCCTCTTCCTGCACCTGTACCTTATCTATTTTATTTTCCTCCTCCTCCACCTCTTCCTCCTCCTTCACCTCTTCCTCTTCCTCCTCAACCTGCTCTGTCTCTTCATCCTCCTCCTCCTCCTCCTCCTCCTCCTCCTCCTTTTCTCTCACCTCTCCCTCCTCCTCTCCTGGGGATATCCAGCTCCTCCTCCAATCCTTCATCTTCTCCTCTAATTGATCCTCCCCCTTTCCCACCTCCTCTGTTGCTCCCTCTTCATCATTTTGCTCCTCCTTCTTCCCCTCCTCTTCAATCTCTTCCTCCTCCACCTCTTTCTCTTCCTCCTCATCCTGCTCTTCCTCCTCCTCCTCGTGCTCCTCCTCCACCTTCTCTCCTGCCTGTCTCCAGTCCTTCCTCCACTCTTTCATCTCCTCCTCTTCTTTCTCCTCCTTCTTTTCCTTCACCTCCTCCTTCACTCCTGCGTACCTCGAGCTCCACCACGACGGCAACACTTCTTCTAGTTTATTTTCCTCCTCCTCCACCTCTCTCTCTTCCTCCCCATCCTTCTCTGTCTTCTCCTCAGCCTCCTCCTCCTTCTCCTCCTCTTCAATCTTTGCCTCCTCCAACTCTTTCTCTTCCTCATCCTGCTCTGTCTCCTCTTCATCTTTCACCTCCTCCACCTTCCCCGCTTCCCCATCCTCCTCCCCATCTTTCTCATCCTCCTCTTCTTTCTCCTTCTCCTTTTCCTTCACCCTCTCCTTCTCTCTTGCATATCTCGAGCTCCTCCACCACGGCACCACCTCTTCTTCTTTATGTTCCTCCTCCTCCACCTCTTCCTTGTCCTCCCCTTCCTGCTCTGTCTCCTCCTCCTTCTCCTCCTCCTCTGTCTCCTCCTCTTCCTCCTTCTCCTCCTCCTCTGTCTCCTCCTCCTCCTCTTCCTCTTCCTCCTCCTCTTCCTCCTCCTTCTCCTCTCCCTCCTCCTCTCCTGGGGATCTCCAGCTCCTCCTCCAATCATTCATCTTCTCCTCTAATTGATCCTCCCCCTTCCCCTTCTCCTCTGTTGCTCCCTCTTCATCATTTTCCTCCCTCTCCTTCACCTCCTCTTCCCCATCCTCCCTTTCTTTCTCATCCTCCAGTTCCACCTCCTCCTCTTCTTTCTCCTCCTCCTTTTCCTTCACCTCCTCCTTCTCTCTTTGGTATCTCGAGCTCCTCCACCACGGCACCACTTCTTCTAGTTGATCTTCCTCCTCCACCTCTTTATCTTCCTCCTCCTCCTGCTCTGTCTCCTCCTCCTGCCCCTGCTCCTCAATCTCCTCATCCTTCTCTCCTGCCTTTCTCCAATTCCTCCTACAATCGTTCACCTCCTCCACCTTCTCCTCTTCCCCATCCTCCTCCTCCTCTTCCTCCTCATCCTGCTCTGTCTCTTCCTCCTCCTTCTCCTCTTTCTCTGTCTCCTCTTCCTCTTTTTCTCCTGCATATCTCGAGCTCCTCCACCATGGCTTCACTTCTTCTATTTTATTTGCCTCCTCCTCCTCTTCCACCTCTTCCTCCTCCTCCTGGTCTGTCTCCTCATCCTTCTCCTCTTCCTCCTTCTCTGTCTCCTCCTCCTCAGTTTCCTCCTCCTTCTCTCTCGCCTGTCTCCAGTCCCTCCTCCACCCTTTCACTTCCTCCACCTTCTCCTCTTCCACCTCCTCGTCCTCTTCTTCTTTCTCCTCCTCCTTTTCCTTCAACTGCTCCTTCTCTCCTGCATACCTCGAGTTCCTCCACCACGGCTTCACTTCTTCTATTTTATTTTCCTCCTCCTCCACCTTCCGTCTTCCTCCTCCTCCTGCTCTGTTTCTTCCTCCTCCTCTTCCTCCTCCTGTACCTGCTTTTCTTCTGCGTATCTCGAGCTCCTCCACCATGGCTTCACTTCTTCTATTTTATTTTCCTCCTCCACCTCCTCCTCCTCCTCCTCCTCCTCCTCCTCCTCTCTTCCTCCTCCTTTGCGGCGTATCTCCAGCTCTTCTTCCACTCCTTGAGGTCTGGACGGCCATCATCGGCCCAGAGGCCCCGCCCCCTGAGGAGCAGCACTTCCTCCTGCACGCTGTTAGCCTGCACCTCCCTGTGGAGCCTCCAGGCGCTCCTCCAGCCGGAGTCCACCTCCTCCTTCTCCTCCGGGCGGTGGAACGCCCGCCAGGAACTGCTCCTCCACGCCGCACCAAACTCACGGAACCGCAGACGAAGAACCTTCATGGAGCCCTCCTGCCTCTCCTCCTCCTCTTCAGTCTCCTCCTCCTCTTCCTCCTCCTCCTCCTCTTCTGTCTCCTCCTCCTCTTCAGTCTCCTCCTCTTCAGTCTCCTCTTCCATCTCCTCTTCCTCATCCTCTTCCTCCCCCTCCCCCTCTGTCTGTTCACAAAATAGAAATGTTTATGATATTAAAACAACATGAATATCTGTTGGAATATTAGTAGCATATATTCGTGGTATATATTTGTGGTATTTATACGTACTATAAACAAGCAGTATATATTAGTGGTACATATTAGTACTGTGTATAAGTACTTTATAACATCGTGACGTTGTTTCGGGGAAATTGCTATACAAATATCTGTGGTCCTCTGTCTGCAGTTAGCTGTTTTCTGTTTTGCATTTTTTTAACGTGTTTTTGCTCTCATTAAATGTCCTCATTGTTTGTTGGATAACCCCTTTGTCTAACGGCAGTGGCTTCGTCCAATCGTTTTCTTTTGGAAGTAGAGAACATTTTTGAGTATAGAAGGTTACACAATGCTTTTTCCACAATATTCAAATTTATTGAGATTGACCTGTGTATTAGTACTGTATATGACTACTGACTAGCATATATTAGTAGTATATATCAGTACTGTATTTGAGTAGTATATATTAGTTGTATAAATAAATACTGTACCTTGAGGGACTGAGTAAGAAGGAAGCTGGCAGCCAATCGGCTCTTCTCTAAAGCGTTGGCATGGTGATGCTGGGAAGTTAGTGATGGCATACACCATCTAGAAATACAGACCAACAAATAGACAGACAGACAGACAGACAGGCAGGCAGGTAGACAGATAGACAGGGAGAAAGTCAGAAAGAGGGATTGATAGATAGAGAGAGAGAGAGAGAGAGAGAGAGAGAGAGAGAGAGA
This sequence comes from Gadus macrocephalus, assembly GCF_031168955.1. NCBI lineage: Eukaryota > Metazoa > Chordata > Actinopteri > Gadiformes > Gadidae > Gadus > Gadus macrocephalus. The sequence continues at coordinate 4,476,492 of NC_082400.1, forward strand.
GAGAGAGAGAGAGAGAGAGAGAGAGAGAGAGAGAGAGAGAGAGAGAGAGAGAGAGAGAGAGAGAGAGAGAGAGGGGGAGAGAGAGAGAGGGATGGATGGATGGATGGATGGATGGATGGATGGATGGATGGATGGATGGATGGATGGATGGAGAGAGAGAGAGAGAGAGAGAGAGAGAGAGAGAGAGAGAGAGAGAGAGAGAGAGAGAGAGAGAGAGAGAGAGAGAGAGAGAGAGAGAGAGAGAGAGAGGGAGGGAGGGAGGGAGGGAGGGAGGGAGGGATGGATGGATGGATGGATGGATGGATGGATGGATGGAGAGAGAGAGAGAGAGAGAGAGAGAGAGAGAGAGAGAGAGAGAGAGAGAGAGAGAGAGAGAGAGAGAGAGAGAGAGAGAGAGAGAGAGAGAGAGAGAGAGAGAGAGAGAGAGAGAGATAGATAGATAGATAGATAGATAGATAGATAGATAGATAGATAGATAGATAGATAGATAGATAGATAGATAGATAGATATCGTTATAGATACATAAATAGATAATGGTAATACCTGCTCTGTGGGCGGAGCATCCAGGACAGGTCGTTCCAGTTCCTTGGCTCTGCACCCTCGTCTGAAGTGGGGTGAGCTCCTGCCAGTCGCCAGGCAGAGTTCCAACCTGGGAGAAAGACGTCGGCCATCTTGGTTGTCCCAGCGGGGGGTTCTGTGTCGGCCGGCGGAGCAGTTACAGACATTCTCCAGGCCTGCTGCCAGTCGGGACGCTCACACTAAAGAACCAGAATATGATTGATATTTATATTAGTCTATAGCGATTCAAATATGGTTCATTATTGATATGAAATTACAATTATTAAAATAATGACGTTACTCTCACATAAAATAAAAATCCTATTATTTATATTATTCATAATACTCATAATAATAATAAAAATCCATAGCTCTTCACTCTGCTGGCCTCTGAGGGCAGAGTGCCTTTTGCAACTGATAAATGCATACATCACCACCCCTGCTTTAACATGAGGCTGCTGCTATTCTGTCAGCCCTGAAGACAACGCCCCTCTCCAGATCCACCATACTGTCTAAAGCAGTCTTTCTAAAAAAATGAATAATATTGTTATTTATTTTTTTAAGGTTTGATCCCTTTTTTATGCAGAGTAAGATAGGAAGGGAAGGGAATTTCTCCCCCCGGGTATTAATAAAGTTTATCTTATTTTATCTTATGTGGTTGATTGACTGTTTGATAACCATAGCTGCACTTAAATATAAGCCTACCTGTTTGGCATGATTATTTAAAAAAACGTTCAACTAGAAGCATGTTTTTGATAGTACTAATGTTCGTCTTGTTCTGATAATTTTATTTATAATATTGAATCTGGTATGAAAGGCTAGCGTACATGTGTTTGTTTTACTGATGAGAGGACATTAAAAAAATTAGATAGCCTGCTAAATGCATTTATTTGGTCACATTTATGAAGTATTTAATACGTATTGTGATTTATCTCTTCAAAATGGCTAGTTTAAGATCACATACAAGGTGATGCAGAAATGGCAGTAAAAATGGTCAGGAATGTTCATTTATGCACAAATTTGTTCTTTTCATAATTTATAGATAGGCGAATTGGGTCTTGGTTGGTCATTTGAAAAGGTTGGTCCCTAGGAAAAAAGTTTGGGAAACCCTAGTCTAAAGCATTGGTTCTCAAACGGTGGTACTGTAGGATGCACTATTTCGTGGTATGCAGAGGAATTTTCCGCTATATTTTATCATTGTCATAATGTTGGTACTTGGTGAGACAAATATTTCCTCAGGTGGTACGCGGTATAAGAAGTCTGAGAACCACTGGTCTAAAGTAATGAAAGTGCTGTATAGAGTGGAGTCGACCTGTGTCTCCAAGGCCAGCAGCTGGGGGGTCTTGTCCTGTGGTTCAGGGGGGGGCCGGCTGGGCCACTCCCTGTCCCACCATGGCTTCTGCTGCCTGAACACAAAGATCATGGTCTTCCAGGTCGTGGCCCACACGGGGAGGCAGTAGCCCCCCACCCGCGGCTGATACCTGCCCAGGGACCGGCTCTCCGTCACCACCTCCCACGCCTGGCCCTCCCCCACGCCGGTGGGGCCGGGAGGCGCTGGGCTGGGCTTCACCTTAGAAGAGATAGGACAAGATAAAGTAATGGGTATTTGATTAATCATAGATGGAAAACGTATGTGTAACCGGAAAATAGGACCGCAGTGTAGAAAATAACCATAGCCTTTCCATGCTAGTACATTGCTGCAGATGCTAAAGGCTAAGTGTACCATGTAAAGACTTAATAGAGATTAAACCCCCAAATAAGCATGAAAAACGCCAGTCACGTTTCTAACTACTACTTTTATCAAAACGCGGGCCCCTTGAAAAGATTAGTCACACTTTTAGAGCCACTGTTGTTAAACTAGTTGTTAAACTTTTCCCAATGCATGGGTTTACATTTCATTGTCGGATCATTCGCGCTCTGGGACACGATGCAGTAGATACATTTGCGTGAGCAAGAGCACGAAAGCGCTTGATGCCGGGTTAGCTAGATCACTGGCTGTATGCTAACCAGTTTCCAGGAGTCTGTCCATCCCGGGCTGGCCTCCTCCTCTCCGCCCCTGGCGGCTCCTGCCCGGGACCTCCTGCCCGGGCTGATGGTGCTCCTCAGCGAGGAGGTTTGGTGACAGCGCCCCCTCTTGGTCGGCTTGAGGGTCTTCCACGACTCCCCCCAGCAGAGCTTCAGCAGGTCCACCTCCACCTTCCTCTTCACCAGCCGGGGCGGGGGCGGGGACGCCTTGCGACGAGGCGCAGCAGGGGGGGGGGGAGGAGGTCTGTCGGGCCGTTTCAGGAACTTCCTGAAGTCTATGACCCTGCCCGTGTTCCCCTTCCCCTGGGACACACGGTCCTGCATTTCCTTAAAGAGGCTACATATGACACACACACACACACACACACACACACACACACACACACACACACACACACACACACACACACACACACACACACACACACACACACACACACACACACACACACACACACACACACACACACACAACTGGTGAACACCACTGGTAATACTACTGATAGTTCACCTAGACTCTGCATATCCACCCCTTCCCACTCCTCCTATTTATTGTATGTATGCCCTGGTACTTAATGTATGCGCTGATTGTATGTGGTACCTAGTTATAGTACTTAGTTATAGTACTTAGTTGTGCAGCATCTTATCCTAGCGAGCTTTGTTGTGTACGGGGAATGGGTTAACCTAGCGATTGTTAGTGCTTTGCTTGGTTCTATGGACATCCTTACTGTACCGACAGCTATATATTGTTTCAACTTCTTCTGATAAATGTGACTGTAAATCGCTTTGGATTAAAGTTTTGGAGTAAAGCTAAATTCCCTAAATGTAAAAGTAAATGTACACAAAATTGAAAAAACGTTAAAGTTGAATTTCCTAAAAAGGATGTTTATTGAACCTTTTTCCTTATATTTCATATGAGCAATCAGCTCCTCATTCTGAATATTTGTATGCATAATATGTGTATGAAGGATAAATATTGCATGAGTAGATGCAATTTATCCATTTTTCTCACACATAAGCAATTAACTTTCAATTGAATTATCTAAAAATCGATGTTCACTATTGCTTATCATAATACTAGTCCAAAATACTACCTATCCTATATTTTTTTTCATGGTAAGGTTTTTTGTAGCAGATAGTTAGCAAAGTGACGAAACTGCCAGATAAGAGGGTTAAATAGGAAATGCAACAGGTATTTCTCTCCTCCCAAGTAATTACAATATTTGAATATCTTAGAATAGTGAGCTCACTCATTGATGGCCGACTTGGTGTTCTTGATGCTCTGTGGTTGGTTGTCAATGCTCAGAGTTTTCTTTTCCGATTGGTCCCTTGGCTGGACTCTTTTCTCCGGTTGGCTCTTGGTGATGCCTGTGGCTCTCTCCTCCCCAGCCCTCATGACCTCAACTACACAAAACAAAACACATCAGAACTCATAGGCCTACTTAAAATACTATAGGGTTGTTCAGACACGGGTTGGCAGGGAGTGGCAAACACATAGGATTGTACTCCTGTTTCCTCTAAATTTCTTATTTTAGCAACAGGGACAAAATGGCATGGCATATGGCAGATGTTCTCAACATTGTTGTATATGCAGACACAAAAAATAATTCAACACACATCGCAAAAATTCCAAAAAATAATATAAAATCAAGCATGTGAGTTCAAAGAAAACTTGAAAATGTGAAATCTTATTTTTAAACTATCAAATGTTATTGATCGGAATCATTATGCCTCTTTTAATGATGTTTTTGAACCGTTCGTTTTTGACGAATGAAGTCAAAGAATACATAGCAGGAAAAACGAATCCCACAAAGAGGAAGTCTTAAATCCAAACATAAAACCGAGTGATTATCAGTGAGGATCATATTATATTAAGGTAGTGATCCATAAGAGAGCTCAAAGGTCCTTAAGGGTCATCGTTTAGCGTGTGGATGTTTGAAATGACTGCTTGGAGGTGGCCCACATGGGACGTCCACTAAAGAACTTTCTTTCAACCCAGGCGTCTCTTAACTTTGGCAGCCTAACTCAGAGTAGTGTGATCCCTTTTTAGTAGCTCGCTGGCTCAGGCTCTGAAAGGACAGCATCTTTCTTAAAGTAGTCAAATACAATGAGAGTTTGTGGCAACATGAATAGATTGCTGTCACCTGACTGACGCATGGTGCTAACCTGGATATCTTCTCCCACAACCGTAAGAGGCTGGCCAATGAGTGGAAGCTCATGATAAGAGACCACCACAAACTTCCCATGCAGATCTAGACCAGCTTGTGCTCTTAAAGGCGCTGGAGTGCTTGAGAGATTCTCAGTGTTGTACTTGGAGTCTCTCATGTCTACTTTAACTGGCTTTTAACAAAGGCATTTCTTTCATTCTGGATCTTACAAAATGGTTGTGAAGACATAAGCTGGCGAATCTTAAGGGGGTCATATTATGCTTTTTTCCTTTGCCTTAGTTAGGAATATATCGTACCCTAACCCTCACCAAAAACACCCCTCATCAGTGCCGGAAACACCTAATTTGCAGTCAGCATTTACTGCAATCTGACCTCAGACCATTAAGTG